>NW_024884364.1:47215954-47237576 GCF_019232065.1 Centrocercus urophasianus | reverse complement strand
AAAGAAAGAAAGAAAGAAAGAAAGAAAGAAAGAAAGAAAGAAAGAAAGAAGGAAACGAAGAAAGAAAGAAAAGAAAGAAAGAAAGAAAGAGAGAAAACTGACATCTTTGCATACCTTTGTTTAACTGTTGACCAGAATGGAATGCTGGATGGGGGATCCTTGCTCCATGATGCCATTAGTTGCAGTAGCCTGAGCATCAGCAATACATTTACCTCACACTGGTTCTTTTCCTTTTCAGTGCAGATCTCTCTCTTTGTTTGTTTGTTCTTATGCAGCATTCTTCTGAGTGGCAACCTGAAAAAAATTAAAAGCACAAAAGCTTCATGAGGACTTCTCATATACAAAACTGCACAGTTTTTGTTCCTTGTCCTTAAATCAAACATAGAATATTTGCTTTCAAACAAGCGCTAGTTCTTGATGGACAGCTTGCTGACGCCTTTTGAACCAGCAAAGCAAGAAAAACTGACGCATTTAGAACTAACAGCTCCATGAAAACTGCAGTTTGTCATTGACCATAAGCAAAAAATATAAATGTCCTTTTTTCCCAGACAAAGGCACATGTTCCTGGAAAGGTCTGATAGCTGATCTATGGAAGAGTTTAAGTCTACAAAATTTAATCTTCAGGGGCTGACCCAGAATTTAAGAGTGGAGGCTCTGTTTTGTAGTAAAAATGGATTACCAATTCTTCCTCCATAGACAGAATAATGAAGGTTGGAAAAGACCATGGAGATCATTTAGCCCAACCACCAGCACACCAGAACCATGCCTACCAGGCTCCTGCCTTCCCAGGCCTACCTGGACTTTGGCATCTGATGGTAGTTTAGAGCTATTTGAAGTGAAAATTAAGCACTGAATGAGGTGTTACAAGGTATCAGCCAGCATCCCTATGGTGAGAAGGGAGAGAGGGAAGGCTCGCAAACAGGGAATTTTGAATGCCGTTCTATTATAAATGAGAAAGGCAGAGGGAAAAGATTTTCATAGAGGCATGGACACGCAAGCACGTTTGTCGGCAAAGGACTTGAAGAGAGGGAGCAGGCTACAGAGAGCGGACAAGATTGCCATCTAACGGCCAGAAATCAGAACATGGAGAACAGGTCCTGGTAGCAGGGCGGCTAGGCAGTGATGTGGGAGGGTAAATAAGCACAGGACTCAGGGGTGCAACCTTGGGTCTGAGTTTCCCTTTTCATGTTTCTAATTGGGAATTCAGTCTGTAGGGTTATCGTCAGGATATAGTAAAGGGAATCAGGATTTTACACAGAACTGAGAACGTTGGGTAGAAACCGCCAGCACTTGTTATATAGTTACTGGTTCTTTGCTGCATAGATGTTACAGAATATCTCCTTCAGTACTTTCCCCTATTTTTTTAGAAAGTAAGCACGCAGAAGCGAAGAATGTTTGTTCATAGGGATTCTGTAAAGACAATGCATTCCCTTGGTTAAAAAGTATTAGTTGCTCAAATAAAGAATCCATTTTTCTTTCCCAGAATCTTCCCGTGTTACATGATGGGGAAACAGTTTTCACCCATAGAGTGCAGTGTTTCCCTAAAAATACAGGAATGAACACCGCAGTGAGTGATCTTCAACAACTCAGTAAAAGGCGATCTCCCATTCTGTGCTAAAGACGATTTGGTTGTGGTTTTGGTTGGTTTTTTTTGTTTGTTTGTTTGCTTCTGTGGGAGTTGTTGTTGTTTGTTTCCTACAGACTGCCTGATGCTCTTATTAAAGATCTTGCTAATCAGGGAAATCATGCTGTGTGGTTCATAGATACCTTGCTGTAACAAGCTCATGACGGCAACACCTTCTGACAGCATATTCATGTTTAACAAAGTGCTTAAGTATTACACTTACCATTTGAATAGGGAATGAAATTAATTATGTACTTAAAGCTAAGCAAATTGTTAAGTTCTTTTGTTGATTGCCTTCACATGTAATCTCCAAATTTCTACCAGGATTGTTTCCTATTTTTCAGAACAGAAACAAAAATTATTTGCTTGGAAAAAAAAAAAAAAAAAATCTTAGTTCTGAAACATGTGTCTATCTCACTGGAGGAGATCCTTTCCATTGCTTGGCTTGGAGCAGCAGCAGTTCTGCTGCAGATTTCTCAGAAGCATTATGTTATTATGTTGAGATTAAGCCTTTCTTTTATTTATTTATTTTTTTTAGTTGGAAGAAGGAAAAGAAACAATAAATTTTGTTTTAAAAAATGTATATATTACCCACATATTATGGCTCCTGTCCAACAAATATAGCATGTAATTCAAATATGCAGCCTGAAAACCTTGAGTGCAATCCTTCCATCAAATAGAATGAGTAAATACAGTCAAGCAACTGGAAGAATAAAACAACTGGCCTCTACTACAGCAGTGAATTCAACATCCACTTAATCTGTCATGCTGTAGTTTAGTAGGAGCTCTGCTTGGAAGAGATCTGTGCTTTTGCACCTTGCAAATGTTTGCCTATCTATCTCCCTTACTTAAGAAATGGAGGTACAGGAATGGTTGATCATGCTCACTAGAAGATGAACTATTTTATTTTTGACAGCTCTCCATCCACTGATGTAAGAAGTGGGGGATGCACTACCTTTAATCTTAATGATTAGGTTGGGCTTTGGTTGTAGTACTTTGGTAAGTACCGTGTACTCCCAAAGAGGATTTATCTGATCTACATTAGTATGTAGGTTCTGAAGGTGTGTATTTCCCTTTATGGCTGCAGAAAGGGAGCGTGGGTTACTCTCAAATTTAGATGACTAACCTTTCAGACAATAGGCTTAAAGAAAATAAATTCCAATTATTTTAGGAACGTTTTGGCTTAATACACTCAGAGCATTACTGTGACAAGGTCATGCAGAGGTGATAAATGAATATATGTAGAATTCAGTGCAATAGTGTTGACTGCTACTACTCTGAAAGAGTCATACAAGCAGAGAAAACTAAGAGAATATAGACTTCTTTTGCTTGGAAAATGAAATAAATTATTATATTATATATATATATTTGGTATTGTGTTTTGTCACAATTTTTAAGCATCCTTGTACTTTCAAATCCAGTTTGATATTAATGTTAGAAAACTAGGAAGCAAGTGAGAACAGCTGTGCTGGCAACTACATAAACAGAGTGAGAGACATGCCAGAAATTTTTCTGTGGGCAGAGGAAGAATCTGGCAGATATGCAGTTAAGAATGTGTGAGAAGGCCTGGAGAAGGAAGGGGCAAAAATAAGAAAAGATAAACTGTGATTTATTTTGTTTTGCACATGAAAACACACTCTTAAGCATTAATTATAGCATAATATTAGCATGATGGTACTTTGTTATATTGAAACTTTCGCCGACTTGAAGAAGACTTGAAGAAGTATATTGTGACCTTCAAAATAAAATCAGGATACGTTTTTTCCTTGTGGAATTACAAGAGGTAAAGGAGCTCCTTTCAAGAGAAGTAAAAATATCCATTGATCCTGTGCAATAAATAAATGAATAAATAAGTGAACACAATGCTATGCTTTAAAAACAAACAAACAAACAAAAAACCACAGGAGTTCTAAAGTTCACAGTGTCTTACAAAGCATCCCATAATTTTCAAAGAGGTATGAGTGAACGGGAGGAAGGTGATGCACTCCATGCCCTGCCCTGAGAATCACTAATTGCATTCACCACAAGAAATGTAAGAATAAAACACTGGTTTCCAATATATTAGCCTGTTATAGGGTTGTTTTTTTTTTGTTGTTTTTTTGTTTTTGTTTTTGTTTTTGTTTTTGTTTTTGTTTTTTCTGCATCAGGAAATGCCTGACTGACACCATGGGGCAAATGTACTTATTTTAACTGCAACTCCAATCAGTGTGTAGAGCCTTTTCAGGATCTAACCAGCAGTGGGCTGTCTGCCTGAGACCAGTTTCTTCCTACAGCTAGATAAAGAAAATACAGATATATGATTAAGCATTTATCTTCATATTCTACTAACACAGAAAGTTTAGGTCTTTGAAAAGGAACTAGTCATTTCCTGTTTCTTTCAAACACCTCATCCTCTGCCCTGCCAAATACAGAAGAAAGCACTTTGTCCTGCAAAAGGCTGTGAGCAAGGTTTAAAACATGGATTAGAAAAGGAAACAGGTAAGGAAGTGTCCACTTCATCTATCCTATTTACAAAGCTCCCGTCATATTAACATCTGTTAATAACATCTTTATTCAGACCATGTACATTTCTGATCCTTCTTTTATCCATGTGATCATTACTGCATGAAGTAAGATTTATGTTCTGGAGCATTTCAGTCTAGTCTTTCTCACAGCACTCGACAGCAGCTGCTCCCATGGTTATTCAGTGTCCTGTGGCTGCTTCATCACAACATCAGAATCTGTGACTCTTCTGTAGGAGAATTCTGTGATTCAGCTGAGCAGCAGAGCCACAGCAGATACCACAGAAGCTTCCCTCACAAACCAAGTGTTGATATTTGGATTCACCTTTACATCTCAGCAGTGCAAACCTCTCCTTGGTCTTGACGACCTCTGACAGGTGATATGATTCAAGTCTCCACCCAAACGGAAGGGAGAAGCCAATCCTCTAACCCAACTCAGATAGCTGCCTGTATCTAAAATCATTACACCAATCTGAAGACTCATCCTTTGTCTTTACTGAAAGACCCACTGGCTTAAGACAATGGGGTGCTGGGACAGAATCCCATAGCTGTGGTCAATTGCCGTGGATGAAATGAGGCCTACATTTCCATGGAGGACCAATGGGTTCATAGTAGGGAGGAAGGCATGGAGGGGCTGCAGATTATGGTGGTGGCCTGGGCTGCCAGCCTACAGGAAAAGCCTGTTTTGTTCCAGTCCCAAGTGAAGATGAGGCCGCAAAAGGAATGTAAGTTCCTACTCCAATTCTGCGTGCAGCGCAAGTTTCTCCAGAGATAAGAAGAAGAACTGGCAGAAAAACAAACAAACAAACAACAACAACAGCAAGAAAATCTGAAAAAGAAGAATACAACTTGCATTGAAAATCCTTTGGGGTGGCATAGTTGTCTCCTGGCCATTAATGCATGAATGGGAAAATTATCAGTGAAATTCTTAGGTAGGAGGAATTATCAATATTTATTGAGCCACTATTGCTCCTGAGTGTCTTCTCACTGCCAAGGACCAGGTCTAAGGCATAGTTAAGCCTTTCCATTCATGAACTATTTCTTATAAGATACTTGTGCCTCTTCATTTCACGAGACTTTCATTAATATTACTATTAGCTCCATGGATTTATTTGTGAAGACTGTACTTCCTTCCTCTCAAAAATACTGCATAGATCACGACACAGGCTTAAACTCTAAGCTTTGCATTTCCTCCCAGCTGATAAATAAACTATCAGATAATAATATGATCTTCCTCCCTAGTGTATTCAAAGTCCTCAGTGATCCCAGTGATTTACCTGGAAAATGCAGGAGTAGGAAAGACTACATCCTTGCGTAACCTATTTAATGTGGGATCCTCATCAGTCGTCCACAGACACAAGGTCAAGTGATCTGCTTAATGTCTACTTTATCTGAAATTAAGTACCCAAATACATCTAAGAACCTAAATCTGGGTGATTTAGTGGCTGCAGAAGGTGGGATTCAAATGACCTAAAGTTAGCTATTTAAAAGTTTAGTGGCTACTATAACATAGTCCTTTTATATTCCCCTAGAGTCAGTGGGATAGCAGGGAGAGGAAGCTAGGGGAGCAGTTCAATTCTCCTAGATGTCTGTCTTCGGATGGGATGAATCACCCACCTTTGTACTGATTAGGGAGAGAGCCTGGACTACAGCTGCATATTGACTTGAAGTTGAATGACTCTTGCAGTCTGTGATATTTTCAGCATCCGGGGCAATCAGAAAACACTCTTGCTGCTCAGTGGGATGTATATTCCTGCCCACCACTTCTGCAAGCAAGAGTAGAATTTCTAAGCAAGTTCTTTATTTTTGAAAATCTGCTAATAAACTTTCCACTCTCAAAATACCTTTCACTGTGATAGAGAACCAACTATTGATTCTTCCTCACAGCAGACACTTTTTCTATAGGAAAGCCCCTGTTAACAGCTATTTATCATCACATTACCTTCTGAATATTTAATTTTTTTCTGAAGTTTGAAGTTAGGTTGCCAGAACTACAGCTCTGGATTTATCTATATTATATTGTTAAAAATGGGTATTGTATTTGACTTTTACTGCTGTTGAGAAACTTCTCTTATCTTTTTCATACTCTTTGAAGAACTACCTCTGCCTAACAGATTACTTTGGTTTGCTCTGTAAATATTTTAAGTAAAATTTCATCAGAATGGGTCAGCTTGAATATTTAGTCACAATGTCTAATCCAATCTTTACTTTCGACTCCACTCTGTCTGAATTAATGTGATTAAGTTTGGCACAATTTACCTTTTGGAAAGACCAGAGGTAAAAGACACCTCAGCCTTATCTGCCCCATCTGCTCTTCATTCTCCATTTACTTAACAATGAGCTAGGACATGAGTGTCCAATCTTTTGGCTTACTTGGGCCACACTGAGTAAACAGGAATCTTCTTGGGCAGCATATCAAATTCACAATGTAGTTAATGTATATAAGCAACAAAACTTATTTTTAATGCATTTTTATTAAAGAATAAAAAACAAAGAGCAAAAAAGCCGTAACAGTAGTGGGATATTTGATTCTGTTTTTGCGAAACTAATGCTTTGATGTCTAGTTTGATGGCAGCGATTGCAACTCTTAGTGAGTTCTCAGGGTGTTGGTCAGAGATTTTTGATGAAATGTTCCCCTTCCTGTGCTTCATCCTTTACAATAATTGCTCACAAATACATACTGCCAAAAAGTGGCACAAATAAGATGTGATTGTGAAGCGAATAATGCTTTTCTCTGTTAAGATAAAGCTTATAAAAGACTGATAAAGACATATGATCAAATTTTGGAGTTGAATATGTGACTGCACTCTACACCATTTCTCCATTTGAAAATTCTCTGGTAATGTATTTACATCAACAAAAAATGGAGTTGCAAATATACAAAAAAAATTTGATTTTTTTTTTTTTCAAATCTTGAAACCTTTTTTGAAATTCCTTTCTCATAAAAAAAGCTGTGGAAAACACAGCTGTGTATTTTTGCTGTTCACAGGGCTGTGTTTAGCAAACACATAAAAATGCATAAAATTATTTGCCATAACTTGAGTTTGCTGTATTTTAAGTTTCATTTCAAATGTTAATATGGTTTGAAACAGACCACTGATAAGTCGATTTTCACCTTGAAGATCCATGTTTAACTCATTTCAAGGAATGGTGAAATCCACAAAAAATGTTCAGTCTGTGAGTCATTTTTCATCTTCACATTCTGGTGCAAATTTTTCTTTGATTCCATAAAGGACTTGATTTCATTTCACAAATCGTAAAATCTTTTTACCCCAACTTAGACACCTTCCTTCAGAAAAGTAAATGATGTCCCCACAATCAGAATCCATACTTTTAAGGAACTCCTGGAATTGGCGATGATTGAATCCCTCGGACTTGATGAAATTCAAACTTCAGATGACAATTTACATGACATCATCAATTTTTAAAGCTTTCACGCATAAATTTTCTTGATGTATGATGCCATGATAGTTCATCAAACATTGAATTGTCAGCAGCAATTGCATTGTCTACTATTAATTTTATTAAGTCTCTCTTTTTTTACCAACCATCACTGGGCACCATTAGTAGCTACATCAGATACACTGACATATGTTGAAGAAAATCACTTTAGCGTATTTTTTTTACTGCTTCATACAAATCAAGAGGTTTAATTGTGTTTTTGCATCTAAGAAGCTATTTCTTCAGTGACATTATGTCCATTATCAACACCTCTAATGAAAATGGCAAGTTGAGCCATATCTGTAGCATCAGTACTTTTATCTATTGCCAAAGCAAAAGAATTTTCAATTAGCATCTTCACTCTCCAAAATTCCTTCAGTAGATTTTCCTCTTTCTTCTGTTCACATAGCTACAGTCTAGTGAGATAAATTGACTTTAGAAAAACCTGTTGTTTTTGTGTTTTTAATCAGGACACATTATATCTGTCATGCTTTCCATACGTTGCTTAATAAACTTACCTTCAGTAAATGGTTTTGATTGTTTTGCAATCAGATTTGTCACCATGCAACTAGCTTTTGTAACAAATTCCATTTGACTTTTTAGAAAAGACTATGTTGAGGTTTTTTGTTTGAGACTATGTTGAGACTTTTTTGTAGCTATTTCTCTATTTTGTCTCCATGAAGCATTTTTTAATATTCATCAAATTTGGCAGCATGATTCTGCACATAATGTCTTTTCACAGAATCACAGAATCACACAGAATCACCCGGGTTGGAAGGGACCTCAAGGATCATGTAGTTCCAACCCCCCTGCCTAGCAGGGCCACCAAACACACACATTCAGATCAGGTTGCCCAGGACCCCGTCCAACCTGGCCTTAAACACGTCCAAGGACGGGGCATCCACAACCTCCCTGGGCAGCCCGTTCCAGGGCCTAACCACTCTCCTTGTAAAGAACTTCCCCCTAACATCCAACCTAAATCTTCCCTCCTTCAACTTGGATCCATTTCCCCTAGTCCTGCTGTTGTCAGCCCTTTTGAAGAGTTTACTCCCCTCCTGGGTGTAGGTTGCCTTCAGGTATTGATAGGCTGCAATGAGGTCACCCCGCAGCCTTCTCTTCTCCAGGCTGAACA
The DNA here is from genome assembly GCF_019232065.1 of Centrocercus urophasianus. Lineage (NCBI taxonomy): Eukaryota > Metazoa > Chordata > Aves > Galliformes > Phasianidae > Centrocercus > Centrocercus urophasianus. The sequence goes on along the minus strand of NW_024884364.1, from coordinate 47,228,878 downwards.
AGCCCAACTCCCTCAGCCTGTCCTCATAGGGGAGGTGCTCCAGCCCCCTGATCATCTTAGTCGCCCTCCTCTGGACCCTTTCCAAAATCTCAATGTCTTTCTTGTACTGAGGGCTCCACACCTGGACACAGTACTCCAGATGGGGCCTCACAAGAGCCGAGTAGAGAGGGACGATCACCTCCCTGTCCCTGCTGACCACCCCTCTCCTGATGGAGCCCAGGATCCCATTTGCCTTTCGAGCTGCCAGAGCACACTGCTGGCTCATGTTAAGATTTATATTTATAAATATATATATAAATTATATATATATATATAGATATAATAAATATATATATATATTTATAAAAGTGTTTTGGATGTCAGAAAGAAGACTCACAGAGTCATTGGCTGGGGAAGGAAAAAAAAAAAAAAGCAGTCCCACATGTCACTTCTTCATTTGTGGCTAGCTCCAGATATAGGGACTAATAGCATCTCAAGGTCTGTTTTCAGTTTGGGGCCCCTCACTACAAGAAAGACACTGAGGGTCTGGAGCTTGTCTAGAGAAGAGAAGCATATCCAGATGAGAGAGAATGGCCTCCAGTAGCACCAAGGGAGGTTCAGGCTCAATATTGGGAAGAATTTCTTCTCAGAAAGAGTAGTGAAACATTGGAACGAGCTGCCCAGGGGGGTGGTAGAATCGCCATCTCTGGAGGTGTTCAAGAAATGTGTTGATGGTGCGCTGAGAGACATGGTCTAGAGTAGTCACAGGTTGATGGTTGGATGAGGTGATCTTAGTGGTCTTTCCAGCCTTAATGATTCTATGATTCTAATCAAACTGCTGAGGTCCAAAAAATTGCTCAAGGCTCACGTTGAGCAATCAATTAATAGGTGCACTAATACAATTCATGCACAAGTACAGTTGACCATATCTCAGCAAAATAATTCCCCCAAAGATACCCACTTACCCACTCCTGGTTTCATGGGAAGAGAGGAGAGAAGGAGAGAATGAAGATAGTCACGAAATCCATGGGAAACATCTGTCTGAAAGGAACCTGATCAGACTACAAGTGTTTACTTTCAAAAAAAAACAAAAAGAAAAAAGGATCCTGATGAAGATTAAAGAAAGAAAATAAATGACACAGAGGAAAAAGAGTAACAGGATATCCTTTCATCACCTGTTTTCATGCCACAAAAATGGGTCCCATTGTTAGTGGAAGATAGCTCATATGCAGTGGGTGAAATGATCTTTTTATACAGCTAAAATTTAGTTTGGGGAGTTCTTGTGATAAGGTATTAACAAGAGCATGGTAAAACTAACAGAAAGCTTTATGAAGTAGATATAGTCCTATATTCATCCATTGCCCTGAAGGTAGATGGAGGCTCATGCTTCACTCAGTACTGGATGCCAAGGACACGAGTGGGTCTTTGAAACTCTCCCGCGTTGATCACACACTACACTCAAACTGGGTTATTTCTTCTTTCCTGCTGCTTCTAATCTATGGCACTAGTATTTTAATTTTTTTCTCACTGTCTCAGTTTGGAGTAACATAGGAGATATCTCCCAGGGGATTTTCTTTTAATGTAAGGTAGTTACTTATTCTCTTTCATCCTCTGCTCTACTAGCTCTTTTATTATAATGTGTTAGGAAGCAACATCTTAATATTTTCCAGAAGCAAAATTAACTCATCATAGAATATTTTCTGAGCACATGTTAAAAATCTAATTATAATTCAGCTAATGAATCCATATACACCTTCAATTAAATAAAATGTAGGCAGCCTTATCTACCCACCAAGGCGTTTGCCCAGCAGTTGATGGTAATGAGATTGTGTGTATTGCTAGCAGATCTGCTGCTTCAAATCTTCTGGGGTGACTTACTGACTTATAATATTTCAGATGATTATGTTATTGCAATTTCTTGCTTTTCAACTGCAATACAGCTTCAGTACACCAGCTCAGTGACTATTGATCTGGGAGTGGAGAACAACTATAAAAATGCTGTGGGAAACAATAAGAGAAAGTTATTTCAAACCATAATCGCAGATCTAATTTTCCCGAGAAATTTCCAGGTGTTCATTGGAGGAAAAAACAACAAAAGCCATTTATTAATGTCAATACATATAAATATAATTCTGCTGGAAGATACGTACAATTTGCTGCAGCTTCCCAACTACAGAACAACTGAGATTATGAAGATTCCTGCTCTGCATCTATTGTGTGCTTACGTTCATGGCTGTCAGGTTAGTTTGCCAAATGTTGTTACTGCAGCCACTACAGAGTGAATGCCCCACACCTTGACTGCAGGTTTCCCATCTTTGGGTCTCTGATTATAACTAAAAAGAGGAAACTGAAAAACTACAGCATTTCATCTTGACATATTCTCTTCACAACCCTTGCTTTTCCCTCTCCCATTAGGGAGACAAAGTCCATAAATGCTAGTGTTTCATTTTTTAATTTTTTTTTTAATGTTAAAAGCAGACAAAACTAGTCCTCAAAATTTTCATTTCACCTTCAAAATAAATTATTATTTTCCAAGTATTGTGTAAACAGCAGCTGTCAGTTCCAGCAATTCCAGCAGATTTAATGAAAGTTATTTTTGGAGAACATAACCACAAAGCTGGAAGCCCACACGTGTATATGGTTAAGGGATACTGAAGTGATGGTGCTCAGTAGCATGGGCTGAAGAAATCTGAACATCAACAAAACATTTTATTTCTTGTTCTAGAGATTCATTCCAATGGCCATGAGAATATCCTGCTGTTGCTAATAAAGCTACATTCTTATTCTTTGTCTAAATTCATATTGTTCCAGGACATAACATAACTTCCTTTTCTTCATATTATGGGATTTTAGAAAAGGAGCATACTATTTAATGATTAAGCAGCATAAAATGAGTAAGGCCAGAAGGGTGAGATCCATCCCTCTACTCTCTCCTGGTGAGGCCGTATCTGCAGTACTGTGTCCAGTTCTGGGCTCTTCAGTTCAAGAATGACTGAACTTTTGGACATAGCTGAGCAAACGATGACTGGGGACCTGGAGCATCTCCCTTATGAGGAAAGACTGAGAGACCTGGGACCGTTCAACCAGGAGAAGATAAGGCTGAGGATCTGATCAGTGCTTACAAATAGCTGAAAGGCAGAAGTCAAGCAGATGGGATCAGGCTCTGTTCAGTGGTGCCCAGCAACAGGACAAGGGGCAATGGGCGCTAACTGGAATACAGGAAGTTCCACACAAACATGAGGAAGAACTTCTTTATGGTAAGGGTGACAGAGAACAGGAACAGGCTGTCCAGAAAGGTTATTCAAGATATTCAAGACCCACCTGGGTGCTTTCCTGTGTAACTTGCTGTAGGGAAGCTGCTTTAGCAGTGAGTTGGACTAGATGATCTCCAGAGGTCTGTTCCAACCACTACAATTCTGTGATTCTTTGAAATACATTTTGGATGAGGAGTTTGTCTTCTTAAATAATTTTGTTTAAGATGGTAGTCTGTCCAAATAGGAATGATTTGCCATTGCCCTGCTTCCTTGTTTTCATCTCATGGTATATAAACTGGACATTCTATAATAAGCATTACTGCCTTAGCAGGATATTTTCTAGCAGTTAAAAGCTGTTAATCTGAACCTCCCTGACCCTAAGGAATATACCTAAAACCACAGAGCCAACATAGAACAATGTATTATAATACAGTATTATATTACAAATACATTAAATCACCTTGCACTGTATTATGCTACATTATGTAGTACATGTTATGATGTTATATTGACATAGTAATCATATTATTTGTGTATTACATTACATTTACATTACATTACATTATGTGTGAATTATATACATTCATGGAACACTTTTCCCAGGAAATTGGTGAAGTCCCCGTCCCTGGAGTTATTTGTGTGATGTATGGACATGGCAGTAAGGTACAAGGTTTAGTGATGGGACTCGGTAGGTCAGGTTGGTGGTTAAACTTGATCCAGAAAGTCTTTTCCAACTGAAATGATTCTATGATACTCTTATTTTATTTATCGTATGCTCATAAACACATGTGTAATGATTATCATCAGTACAATCTTTTGCAGTATTTTATGATGCAAAAAAAGTGGGAAAATGTCATGCTTTTGAGGAATCAGGTTTCCTTGTGCCTGTTAATCATGGTCTGAGTGAGCACTAAGGCATTCTCAAGTGATTCCATTTCTGGATCTTTGGCAAGAGTGAGGCACTGGACACTCAGAGGTGTCATGCTTCGTGTATGTCAGGACACAGTGCGTACCTTTTCTTCTGAAAATGTTCTTCAGTGTCAGAAGTTTAGCCTGCCATTAATATGGATGTCTGACCTGTGCAAAATGGCAATCACTACCAGTTCATTCCTACAAGTCATACATATTCAAAGGTATTTCTGCCAAGTATGCCATTGTGGGAAGACTAACACTCCCAGACGTGCAGTGAAGTTTAGCAGGAAAAAATTACTAGCAGAATTTGCAAGTGAGGGTAAAACCAACAGAGTAACTGCTATGTCTACTGTGTATTGGAGAGACAGACATGACTTTCTGGACTTCAGACACAGCTCCCTACAACTGCCCTGTGCAGGCATGCCTTCACTGTGGACCTGGAAACACAGCATATTTGGGCTTTTATTGTCATGTCCTAGATGGGCAGCACTACAAGCATATGTCAATACAAACTGCAGCCCACTGGTGGCAGCAGTTCGTTACTAGTGGACACAACCCTGCTAGAACAGCATGGGCTCTGCATACTTGCATGATTTATGGGTGCAAACAATGAACTTTCACATCTAATTCAATCTGCAGGGCTGCTCCTGCTTCTCATCCCATAATTCTGATTTTATCAAGGCTGTAGCTGTGGAATAAAATGTATTATGAATGTAGGAGCAGAAAATGAATAGGCTACATATACATGTAGATGTGTTCCTGTTTGGAACTTTGATAATCCCTGGTTTCCCATGTGTTCTTTTTAAGGCATTTTGAACAGCTGAAAAAAATTGGAAGTTGGTCTCAGATTCATCTTTATTAATATCAGGAGAAAAACACCCATGAATCAAAAATTGGAAACCTGCCTATTTTTGCTCTTTCTGTTGCGTATAGCTGTTTAGATTCTAGTGCACAGTAGTGATGTACCTCACTATAAGAAATGAGCTCTCTGCACACCTGCCTGCAGTAACATGTTCTGGTCTCACTGCTACGTCAGTGCACATTCTTATTGTTATTTTTCCTGTGCATGTTTGTGGTAACTTCCTACCAGCCCTAAAACATGCCAGGAAATGCTTTTGTTTCAGTCAGATATAAACAAACTTGTGCCCAGTGATAACAAGCAGCAGAAGTGACAACTGCAAACAGATGCAACAGACCCCAGTGGCATCTGGTACTGTGAGCAGCTCTGGGGTCCTTTTTCTGCAAAACAACTGGACCCTGCTCCATCTGCCTCTGCCATCACTTTTCTCCTGCTTCTGACTGTGTCCTTGGGTACATTTCTCTGAGCCTGGCACTGCAAACAGAAAAATCACAAGAGTTATCAATCTTTAACCTCTAGCACTGCTCCATATCCTTCTGCATGGAATAACCTAAAAACTTCCAAGTAATTGAAAGAGCAGTGCTTTCCCAAGCTTCCTGCCTGCCTGCCTTAATTGCCCCAGTAATGATGGTAGATTATTTGAAAAAGGAATACAGAGAAGTCTGGGAAAACCCTAAGTGCCTGCCATACACAGTTCTATTCAACCCATTCACTCATGGGACCTTTCTCCTATGGTTGACCCTTGCAATCCCCATCTCTGCTTGCATTCAGACCTCAAAACTCCCTCCCACTTGGAAAAGGAAGGGCAAAGACCTGCAAAGCCTCAGCAGCTGCGTGGAGGCCAGGAGGGAGCTTTTGCCTCTCACAGGTTGCGCTGTGAGAGCTGTGCCTTTAGTCCTCAAAAAGGAAGTGCCACACACCCGTGTCCCTGTCACTTAAGTATGTCAGAGGCAGCTGAAGTGCACGGCTGTGGCAGCTCAAACGCTTTTCCCTCACTTTTCACAAAGCAGTTCTGTGAAGAAAGCCTCCTGCCAATAAAAGCTTTACAATGGGTTGAGCTATCCCCCTGCAGCTTCGTCCTTTGCTCCCTCACCTGGCAAAGAATGAGGTGAGTCAGGGTGTGAGCAGACCCCACAGCCATTTCTACACACGATTGTGCAGCAAGCTTAGGGGATTTTGTTGTTATTGCCTGTTTGCCGGAAATAAATTAATTAAAGAAGGGATTTGTGGAGAAAAACAAGTAGATCAATCAGATAGGTAAACTCACACTAACTGAGAAATCTTGCCTGCCTACAGTCTTACAGGTGATAAGAACAAAGACTGTTGCAACTGAATGGGTTTGGGGGAGCCAGAACACAAAGGAGCTCAATAGCTTAAGGTGGTTTCAAAGTGAATGCATCAGTAGGGCCGGCAGCACCTCACAGGAGATTACATCCACACATGAAAACCAACACAAAGCAATAAACCTGGAGTGAGCTCCAGGCTGCTGCATGTTTAAACTTAGCTCAGAGATAGCTATGCTGTGCCTGCACAGCACAGGCATGTTCTCCAGGGCTCTGCTATTTTACAAGCTAAATAAATAATTCTGCTGTGCACCAACGCATATTGACTTGTGCTACTGTTCTGTATCATGTCCAGTTATGTTATGGAAACATCAGCTTTGGAGGGATGGGACTGCACTCTTGGCGTGACACATTTCACCAATTTCATGATATCAGGTACATGCTGATACTGTGCAGTTTGCCTCTGAGGACAGTGTGCAGAATGGGCATCCTGAGAAGGTTGCCTGGGCAGCCCCCTTAGATCAGCCCACAGTGGGTTACCATGGCTACCTACAGCCTGTTTGCCTTGGTCATCTCTTTATCAGAGAGATTCTGATCAGAATGACTTCTTGTCTTTGGCATATGTGGACTCACTTGTGCATTGAATAAAGAGACCACAGTCATTTGAATGTATATCTAGCTTTATCTTTGCATTGAAAGAAACTCGTATTCAATGGTAACACAACAATCCAATCTCCCCATTTGCCTGAGAGCTCTGTTTGCCCTCTCTGTCAACACCTATGCACATGACTTACAGAGGAGCTTAACACTGGGAGGATAAAGGGGTTGTTGGACAGGGCCAAGTGATTCTAGGAGTAGTTTGCATTCCAAGTTTGTGATGCATTATGCTAATGCTGCTACTTCCATGCTTTCAAAACTATTATTTTTCCTCATCTGAATTAGAGGAAAGAAAAATAGTTGCAAAATTCAGAAAGTGATCACATGCACTTGTGAAAATTTGGCACGGAAACGCCTCCTTCAGCCAGGAGATATGCTGGGACATTGTTTTCACTTCTCTTGGATACTTTGTGGATCACCAACTTTTTCTAGAGCTAGCTTTCAATCTCAGATTTTGCACACACATCTGGTAGGAAAGCACTCCAGACAGAGAAGGTAGTTTGGAAACTCGTAAGTCACAAATCTTCTCAAATTAGCTGCAATGGTAGCAATGGTAATGGGAGGACGGTTGGACTAGATGATCTGGTAGGTCCTTTCCAAACCTGTGATTCCATGACTCTATGATTCTATGGTGAAACACATAAGACAGAGAACCAAGAGCTGGGTGGTTCCCTGCGGACTCAAAGAAATCTTTCTGAAGGCTGAAAACAGACTGCTTTCCCCTCTGTTAATTAAAATTTTCGAAACATGATGAGAGTAAATTCCTATCATCCCTCAAAAGCTGGAAACCACAGCTGAAGGCCTCCTGGTCTTGCTGGCTTTGTTACAGGCTGCATGCTGCCTTCTGCTCCAAGTTCCAAGTAACCTAGCCCAAAGACTGGAGCTTTGCTACAGCTTCTGCATGTGTTCAGAGCAAGACGCGGCACTCTTCTCTTATTGCTCACGGATGTAGGGAAGGCAGTAAACCAGAGTCAGGCAGATTGGTGTGGGAGAGGAGCATCTGCTGCTCTGGGGTACTGCGCTTCCTGTGCAGCAGCTATCTGAGTTTACTAAGCTGCATTCTCCACTCCCACAAGCACCACTTGCTTACGGTCCTGTCCTGTTGCAAAATTCCCTTTGTCAAATAGGGACAAAAGGAAATGTCACTATTTGCAAAGCCATCAGTGCCACTATCTGTCCAGCTAGAACAGGAATTTTGCAATTTCTCTGCTGAAATCAAGCTTTGTGGAGATGGAAAGGCTCTCCCTTTACACACACTGCTCTGTGAATTACCTATTTTTACGGGTTTTTGCCCAGAGCATTCACCGAATGTTACCCAAAACAAACACTGTGCTCTGATACTGGACCAGCTGAGCACCCCAAATCTCAAGGTCACCATGGACATACTGCTGGCAGCAAGGCACTGCAGCCAGAAATGACAAAATGTGATTGTCTTCTCCCCACTTACCCCCTGAGGATTTCTGCCAGCTCGTGTTTCCTCTAATGGTATATGGAGTCAGAGGATGCATTCTCCCTCAGTAAGTCAACCCTGTGAAAATATGATTTCACATGTGAAACTGAGGCCTGGAAAACAATAACTTGGCTTCTCTTCCTCTAAATTTATCTTCCATATGATAGAGAAATTTACACACAGAGTTTATTTTTATCTTGAGAGTCATTTGATGTGCCAGGGATCCCATTATGAATAATAAGCTGAAATGGGAATTAATCTTGGGTGCTTTAACGCAGACATTTTGTGTCCCCTTGATTCCTTTATTTTATTGTATTTTAATAAACGCAATAACTGTATGGAAGAATTAGCACGAGGTCAGAAGATCTGAGTTCCCAATCATGCTTCAAAACACTCTTCAGTCAGAGTTCAAGCACAAGCTAAAGGCAATTTAGATACAAACACTCCTACCGACATCAATTAATATCTGATTAAGCCTCTCTGCTGTGTGCCCTTGAGGAACTCTTTTATTTCCTCAGTCTCACACTCTCACATATGAGAATACGGATACTTACTGGAAAAGGCATGTTGAACTTCATCTCAAGGCTACAAGCATGGCCATACGAAGGAGACAAAAGAAGCACAGGTTTCCACTTACTAAGTTTCCCATTCTGAGACTTCCCTACAGTGCAAGACAGAACTTGCTGCCTTGGTGCAGTTTAAGCCCTCCATGTTTTTAGCTGAAAACTGTTGCAAATGAGATGAGCTCTGTGTTGAAAAGTGCTCTCCTTTCGCATGCAAATGCATGGGAAACTGCATGCCTGGAAGGGCATTACATCACCGAATATTTGTTGGTTGCTGACACCAAACAAACAAACAAGCAAATGATTAAGAAATGCAGAAGCTCATCAATATCCGTAATAAGAGCTCCTAAGAATCACAGAATGGTTTGGGTGGGAAGGAACCTCAAAGGTCAAAGATAAGCTAACTGTCCTTTAGATGATATGACCTAGGGAATTTATTAAGGATGGCAGCTTTGCCACACCCTAGCATCCATTGAGTTTGTTATCCCCAGATGCAGTTTGGCACAGGGCAGTCTTGCATGGACATCGGTCTCCCCCATGCTGTCCATATAGTGACAAAAAGAAGGGGCACACAAGGACATACAGATATGCCATTTCTGTAATTATGTCACTAAGACAAGATGCTGTAGTCAAGATCGACTTGTACAGAAATCAGCCTGCATCCTGCCATTGGAACGTAACACCTTCCTTTTACTCACACACACAGTGAGATGCACATGTTTTTTCTAAGGGGCTGGGGCTATGTCAATACCAATTCACTGAAAGGGAGATACAGGAAGGCAGAGAAGCTGTAGAAGTGTAAAGCTTTTATCTGTCTCTGTCTCTCAGGACTGTAATTGAATCTAAACTCAGCAGCGGGGCCTGCTTTACACATATCAGCAAAGCTCCATTTAAGCATGTGGACTGCACTGATTTAGGCGACCTGTGGCTCTGTCCCGAAATGAGCAGAAGTGAAGGAAGGCAGTGCTGCTGCTAGACAAGCTGCCATTGAAAAATCAGACCCAGCCCCATCAGCATCCACTGTTCTTCAGTTTCAGAAGTGCGTTACCACACTCAGGTTGGGGCAATGTTGCTTTAACCAAACACATGCATGAGTGACTGCAGTAGCCACAAAGGAGAAATCCCCTAAAGAATATTTCTAATAAATTTACCATCACTTGGAAGGTTAAAAAAAAAAAAATCTTTGGCAAAACTGAAAACTGAAGCTGTAACATGACAGGGGATGCTGATGAAGTGATAATTAGAGAGACTGCACAATCGTCAGTCACAAGGTTCAGCACTCAAAAGTGTCAAAGAAGCAAAAGGCCATGAAATCATTTTGAAGAACTCACTCAAAAGCTAGCAAAGTCAGCCTGCTTTGAACATGGCACATCCCTCTGGAATGCTTTTATGCTGTTATTATGGAAATCTGTAAATACTGCCAAATGATAAGCTGTGCTCCTTGCCATTTCTTCCCAAAGCAATTCCTGTTACCTTCAGTCCTGCACCATTCCTGGCTCATCAGAGTACCTCCAGTTCATACCACATCTCCCAGCAATAGTTTCTGTCCATCTCACTTTTGGAGGCACTCACGGACAAGGGAAATAAGGCAGACGTTACTCCCTGCACCACCAAAAGTGAAGGAGCTCAGCTTTTGGCTGAACTACAGTGAATCTTCTTCCCTGGACATACTTAAGACCTGACCGAACACTTCCCCATACAATCTACTGTGGGAAATCTGCTATAGCAGGGGGTGGGACTAGATAGATCTCCACAGGTCACTTGCAATCCCTACAGTTCTGTGATTCTGCAAACCGGAAAACCCAGTCTGCTATTGCAAAGACCTATTGGGATGACCATGGGGACAAGCTATTACTCCATGACAGAACATCTGGCGGTGCTGTGAAAAACGGCCAGCCAAGGCAGAGAGGCAGGCCTCGAGGGCAGCAGCATCCCCAAGGAATGCAGTGAAATGTATTTACAGCTCTGCTTGCATGCATTAATCCTGTTCGCTTCCAATTCAGCACCAACCACGCCGTACCCGATGTGCTGCAGATGGGCACACACAGCCCTATGCACATGTCCCACAGCAGCAGCACTGCATGCACGCCTCTCCCGCCCCCCCCCCCCCCCCCTCCTCCGCGTTGCTGCCAGACAAAGGCGCGGAGCTTCCCTTCTCGTCGTCATCCCTGCACACTCTACGTACGAATATCTCTGTTTATTGCCCGGCGCCGTAAACACAAAACGCAGAGCCTCCTGTTCACCCCACCCATCACCAATCGCCCCACGATGCTGCTCTTAAGGCTGCTGGGGACCCGCTGCCGGCGTGCCGACGGGAAAGCGGATGCTGCGGCGCGGGGAGGGACTGGACCCGCGTTCACGGCGCGGTGCCCTGGCAGCAGCCCGGGAGCGGCCACGCAGTGGCCGGGTCCATTGTCTGCGGGGCTGGCGCGGAGAGGCACGGCTCTCCTTTGCGGCAGGGCTGCAAGGGCAGCGATGGGCTTTATTCTTTCCCTTGCGGCGCGGTTGCAAAGGAGGTCGGGGAGAGAGAGGGGGAAGTACCCGCAGCTCTTAAAGCCCGGAGGGTTTCTTGTTTTCCTTCGAAATGAGGAAATCCGCGTAACGCAACCGGCCGGCTGACATTGCTCAACGGGAAGGAAAGGGGCAAAAGCACCGCAAAACCTACAGCACGGCCGCTGCCCGCTTTGCCCCTGCCCCATACCCTGTCCCTGCTCGGGAGCCGCACGTCCCCGCCCCAGGCGCGTCCCGCTCCGAGTCTCTGTGGCGGCGGGGGGAGGAGGCCGGGAGCCGCGACAGCCCCCCGGGGCGCCTCCATCGGGCCAGGGCGGTTTTGGGGTGTGCGTGTGCGTATGTGTGTGTGTGCCTGTAGCTGTGTGAGCGGGGAGAGGGAGGGTTGGGCGGCGAAGGGGGGGGAAGGGGGAAGGGGGTGAGTGGGGAGGGATTTAAAAAAAAAATACAAATGAGCAAAGGAGACACAGAAAAGGGCGGAAAGCGGCAAAAAGAAAAAAAAAAAAAAAAAAAGTGTGACATCACCGTGCGATTTGCATAGGCGCGGAGATAAAACCGCCCCGCCAGCGAGCCCTCTGTACATTGGTGTGCGGAGCGGCGGCAGCAGCGAGCGGCAGGGTTGAGCATCACCGCGCGGCGACACCGGTGGGTCCGCCGGCCCCAGCGCGGGTCCGCCCGGTGCCCCCCGAGGCAAGGGGGATGAGGGCAGGGTGGGGGCATGTTGGCCGAGGGGGGGGCGGGCGGGTTATTGTCTGGGGGGGGGGGGGGGGGGGCTATTGTCTGAGAGCTGTGGGGCGGCGGCCGGCCGGGAGCGGGAGGGCGGCTTTGTTGCCGGCCGGGTGCTTCGGTTTGAAATATTTTTCTTTTTTTTTTTTCTTTTTTTCTTTTTTTTTTTTTTTATCGGGGTGAAAATGCGGCCGCTGCCCCTCTATTGTGAGTGCACATATTGAGGGCTGCCACCGGGTTGTGGGCTCAGATGCTGGATGAAATTTCGGCTTTTTCCCTTAAAAAATAAATAATTATATGTGTATATGTGTATATATGTATATACATGTATGTATATATATTTAATTACCCGCCGTGATTTCGGCGTGCGTGGAGTTTTCGGCTCCCGAGGCGGAGCCCCGCTGCAGTCGGAGCCGCCGTGCGGCGTCGCTGCCGCCTTGATGCGGCGGGCGCGGCCGCTCTGCTGCCGGGGGGTGTGGGGGTTTGCGGGGGGGGGGGGGGGCCGGGAGCTGTGCCTGGGATAACGGGCTGTTCCCTCCCGTTGTGCGCTCAGAGCCACCTGCCAACATGTCCGACAAGCCCGACATGGCCGAGATCGAAAAATTTGACAAGTCCAAACTGAAGAAGACAGAGACGCAAGAGAAAAACCCGCTGCCTTCAAAAGAAAGTGAGTGTAGGGGACGGGAGGGGGTGGGGGGGGAGGGAGGGCGATGGGCGGGAGGGGACGAGGCGG
>NW_024884364.1:47144426-47215854 GCF_019232065.1 Centrocercus urophasianus | reverse complement strand
GGGGGTGGGGGGGGAGGGAGGGCGATGGGCGGGAGGGGACGAGGCGGGAGGAGACAAAGAGGGGCGGCGGGGCCAGGGGGTGGCGGGGCTGCAGCCCGCAGCCGGCGCACAACGCTCGGTGCCTGCTTTGTGGCACATCCGTGCTTACAATTCATACACGTAGTGCTTTGGATGCGCGTTTGAGGCTTTTTGATCCTTATTTCTCCTTTTTTTTAAAAAAAAAAAATTTCTTTTTTTTTTTTTTCCCTTTGTAGCGATTGAACAGGAGAAGCAAGCGGGTGAATCGTAATGAAATCTGCCCTTCCAAATTATGCACTGTACATTCCACAAGCATTGCCTTCTTATTTTACTTCTTTTAGCTGTTTAACTTTGTAAAATGCAAAGAGGTTGGATAAAGTTTAAAAATGACTGTACTGCCCCTTTCACATCAAAAGAATAGAGAGAACTACTGACAATGAATGAAGGCGCTGCCTTTCCCTCTGCCTGTCTGGCTTTGGTCCTGGTGGCATGAAAGAGCTTGCATGTTGATGGAAGAAGAACTTGGGTGGGACTACAGTAACTAGAGTAACACACGAATAAATGCAAAGCTGTACCAAGGTCCTGCGAGCTGTAAAATGCAGTTAATCGAGTGCCATTTTTTTTTTTTTTTTTTTTTTTTGGTTCAAATGATTTTAATTATTGGAATGCACAATTTTTTTAATATGCAAATAAAATGTTTTAAAACCTGGATGGTATTTCTGTCCTCTGTCTGGAGAAGCGTATCAAAGGAATGTGAAGCGTAAGAGCCGGTGCTGAGGATGCTAGGAAGCCTCTGGAGATGATCCAAACCTCCATCGCCATTCTCAGGTTTTGAGACGTGCTCTCAGCAATAGATGTGTTTGCGTCCCTTGAAGCTCGCTCTTAGAGCATCACATTTAAACACTGCATGTCTTAAAATTGGTTATCATGTGAGTACATCACTTTAAATACAACTGTAATATTTATGTAGAGATTTGTTGAAAAGCAAAAAAGTTGGTTAATTTTTTTTATTTTTTTATTTATTTTTTTTTTGCCTTGCCCCACCCATATCGTAGCACTGTTGGTAAGAACCTTTCTGTATTGCTGCACAGATTCAACCTCAGTTGTATGAATTGATAGCAGCTTTAATAAATAGGACTCATTCTGCTTGACAGTATCTAATAAATTTTCGTTCCAAGACTGTTAGCTATTTAATATTCTAAAGCTGTTGTAGTGGGTGGTGTCCTATGCCAACTAAAATCATTTTACTAAAATGATTTAAACTCTTCTATGTTCTTTTAATGGCTATTTGATCCTAAGAATTGATACAGAAGAATATAAAATTACAGCTTCCTCCTAATTAATTGAAAATTAATCATTTGTGTGCAAAAGTAACTTAAAATCAGATTATGATACATTCCATCTGTAGGACTAGCAGCCCTACACATCGCTGGTTTATGGCGGTTCATTCAGTCCTGGGATAATTTTTGTTTGTTTTTACCTCAAATAACAGTGGGTAAAATCTCTCACACTCTCACAGAGAGGTTAGTGGGAGTAGTCATGATACAGCCCATAAAAGACAAAGATGTCAGGCCTGCAGCAGTGTGGTGAGCACGATTCTGGAGTGCCTTGGTTGTCTCCTCAGGCTCAGCCTGTGTTTGTTTCAACCATTTTCTATAAAGCAACACTGAGTTAAGTTTGGGTTCGCTAAGGCTGCTGATGGTAGGTTTAAGGAGGTGGCATAAATGTGGGGATCTAAGCAGAGCAACCAGCTTTGTCCTTGAGTGAGGAATGGTGTATGGTGGAGGGAGCAGCCCTGGAGTCCTGTGTATGTGCAGTCCCAGCCCCAACGACAGAGAACTTTCAGAACCGTGTATTTGGTGGTAAGCTGAGATTCAGGCCTGAGAAGTTTTCATGCAGCCCATGGGAAGATTTTGAAGCCCTGATGGCGTAGGGAGCTCACAGTAGTTCAAGCGGATGAGCTGAGGAAAAAAGCAAACCATTTCTTGTGATGGTAAATGTATTAAGCTTTTATTCCCTGTGTACAGTGGGGAAGGCACAGGAAACTTCTAAGTTGAGTTTCTGAAAAGTCAATTAAACGGTCAACATGCAGCTACTGATGGTAATCAGGTAGCACAGGAAATAGCATGACTAACCTCAGAAGCATACGGCACAGGCTGTACGTGCTCAATAGCGGCAAGCACGCACTCACTGCGGATTCACCTATGCGAAGGAAACCAAAGCAGCACATTTCCAAAAGAGGAAAAGCAGTAGATACGCATAGCTCTGGATGAGTGAATGAAAGTGTGTGCTGTAGATTCGTGTGGTTGGATAACAAGGTGGGAGATCTTCAGGTGTGAATATTAAAATGACAGGGGTGGCCAAAGGGTACCACCAGCCACTATGTGGTCAAATTCAGGGGTGGCTGGAGCAATCAGAATCGTAGAATCAACAAGGTTGGAAAAATCCTCCAAGACCATCTAGTCTAACCATACCACCAATATTGCTAATTACTAAGCCATGTTCCTTAGCCTTGTTCAGCTCTTCTCATAGCTTCAGAGGAGATGGCCAATGCTCTCCAGGTTCTGCGCAGGTAGGTTGGTCATGAAAAGGAGTCATTTGAAAGAGAAAAGCGTGTCTGCTTTCTGATCTCAGCAGCCGTGCAGTCTCATTCTCTAGCCCTGCGAGTCCCAGGCTGATGTGCTCCCCGCCCCCAACACCAGGCTGCTCTTTGCCCTCCAGCTGAGGAGCGATTTTCTGTTTCCTGAACCTCCAAAGATACTATTAACTCTGCATACATTGCACAGACAGCAGATACTAACAGTATCCAAAATAGATCCTTGTGGTACTAAAATTAATTAAAGAAATGTCGAGACTTTAACGCAAGCATTTTGGTCTTCTAGACTATTTTTGTGCAGTGCTGAATGTGTGATAAAACACACTTCCCCCTAGTAACCCTTTACTTCCCTAGAAACAGTGTAGAAACGAGCAGTTCCCATTGTGTATTGTATCACATACGGCTGCTGCATACAGCTGCTGAAGGAAACAATTCCATTAATACAGAGCTATGCGCCAGTGCACGCATCATATCGAACACACTGAGAATGCAGTGTGCAGTGCAACGATTCCATAGGGCCAGCACCAAAAGGGGTGTGAAGACATAAAAAATGTAGCAGCTGCTTATTCGTTGGTCGGCAGTAGGATGACTATGCAAAGCAACCTATGATGGGCTGGGAGAGCCGCCGGCCATCGGATCATTTGATGTGGCAGCTTTGTGCATTTTCAATTCAACAGGCAGGGTGGCTGAATTGTAAATAAAAAGGGGCTATTTTGTTAATTTGTAGACAGGCAATTCCAGGCGGTATCTCACTATTATTTGCACACTGTCTGACAGATTAATTTGCTATTGTCCCTGTGATACGATTTCTTAAAAAGCCCCGTTCTTTACTATGCCCCTCTTTCAAAATTCTGTGACTTCTGCCAAGAAAGGGCTCATTCTTCTGTTTTCAGCAGAGCAGTTCACGTTCATGGCTTGAATTTCAGCAGTGCTTTTACCAGGTTTTAAAATGATGTCAGACTCCTCTCTGACTTTTTCTTCTTCCTGCCTAGAAAAAAGACACTTTTTTTTCATTGTGGGTTCTGAGAGATGATTATTTTGCCTTCGGGTTAATAAGCTTTCAGCATGTTGGGAGAACTGCGAAGATACATTTTTTTATCTTGCTTCCCCAATCACGAGGACTAAGATATTCCCTTTTTTCCTTGTAATCAAAAGCTGAGGTTCTCGGGAGATTTTTCAGTCTCCTGGAGCCTCGGCTTTATGAAAGCTGTCAAGCATGATGAGATCCATGCAATGTAATGAGAATTGGCAACTGGGAGAGTCTCCAACCACTGCTCCCTCACAATGAAAGGATTCTGATTGCAAAGCAGAGTAAAATCTATAGCATTTTTTTCAGGCCACTATAAGGAAAGAATAGCAAGGTGAGACTGTAAAAACCACATCTTTTTTAATTATTATAATTTTAACTTCAGAAATCCTATGGCTCCAGATTTTCTGATAGCTTTGGATTTATCCTTTACCTAACATCAATTTTTCATTCACAAGTATTTTGCAAATGAATGAATGTATTCACTTTAAATTAAACGTTTCCAGCATTTGAATTGTCCCCAAATGTTCACAATGCTTTCAATCAGAAGAGTGCCTTGAACAAAAAATGCATCACTATGTTGATCAAAGACTTCTTGGTGATGAAGGAAGTTTTCCCACTGTAATCATTTCACATAGAATCATAGAATCATTAAGGTTGGAAAAGACAACCAAGATCATCTAGTCCAACCATCGACCCATCTTTGGCATAGGGCCCAGGGCTTGAAAAACAATCTCATATGGCTTTGTAAACATAACATGTTTGATTAATAGACCTTTGCAGTGACCTTTGTTTGCATAATAATTATGAATTTTCAGTATGCTCACAAAATGGCTACAGATGTGCCGGATAATTAAGAAAAAAGAAAAGAGAGAGAGAAACAAGAAAAGGAATGCATTTTCATATTCTGTAATATTTATCATAATAATAATTTATTTATCCCTAATATTTTCTGGTGTTTTGAAGCTGGAGCAGCAGCATTCAGTTCTCTAAAATAAGAGAGCTGAACTCACTGCAATCAACTTCCTGCTAGACTTAAAGGACGAAATCAGGCTCCCAGACGGCTCAAATCTCACCTGAGGTTTTTGTAAGTTTTCATAAGTACTAGTTTATGTTCGATTTCCTCTAGCAGAATTTTCTTTCCTCGTGATACCTAACCATAGATAACATGGCATATTTTACTTTGGTCGTATTTTATTTTGAAACAGAAATATTTCTTTGAGCTATCACTTACAGCTGTGGAATTTATTTTTAAGGACTTCTGCGTAGCTAGATTTTGTTGCAATATGATGTTGAAAATTTTGGAGCTACATTATAACTTGAGAAATCACTGGCTAGATCAATTTTTCATGCATCTTGGTTCACCTCACCTGCACTGTGTCATCTGGCCTCTGAGAGAAAATTGAGCCAACAGAGAGATATTCTCCCTCCTTTCCCTAAACTGGGCATTGCCTCTCAGAAAGGAGGCTGACCCACTGTGAACTGAGAATAGCAGTCAGGATTATGCATGTGATGAGGTCTGATGGGGCATGACATTTCCTTAGGGATGGAAATTGCAACTTTTTGGCAAAGGGCTCGCAGTACTTGCTTACCACTCCAAAAGATCCTAATGTGGAATCAGAAAACACTATGAAGCTAATTCTAGGTCAGCCTTAAAGGATTTTATGGTCATCTCTGAGACTACAGAGTTAGAATGATCAAAACAAGGTTTAAACCAGGCAGAAAAATAGAAAGAAACCTTCTCTAAGTCATTTCCTGGTAGTCATATGTGTGATTCCACCACTCATGAAGGATGTGTCCAAATCAAATTCAGGCAATAAAAAGAAGATATGGTTTAGGCCTTGACGTCCAGGAAAGCTGAATAAGAGGATAGCTGTTCAGACTTGTTCACTATTATTTTTTCATGGCATTGAGGTAACTCCTTGGTGCCTGTCATAAAACCAGGGATATGAAGATGTGCACGGTGATGGAACGGTTCCTGTGCTAACAGAGCTGACTCCTGAACGCAGATCTGGTGAAATCAGATCCAAAAGAAGAAACTACCTTTGATGTGTGGAGCACCCTCTGGGCTTGCAGCAGCTTTATTTGCTGTATTTGGAGTCCTTGTAAAGAGGAACCATGTGGGCAGTCACACACAGTGTCACCCTGCAAAGCATGCTGGTGGCAATACCACAGTGTGCTCTCCCAGAGGGCATCCCCAGGACACTGTCCAGAGCAGCCAAGCCTTTTATTCTAATATGCTCTTCAGCTTCCCTGTCACTTCATTTCATGGCATGACGGTTTGCAAGCTGTTGTTCAAACCCAGGCCAACTCCAGCTCATCTTGTGGCTGGTGCTGGCTCTTATGCTTTTGGATTTAGGTGCCATGGGCTCTAGTCCTGAGCCTTTCTCTTCGATGTGTTCTTTGCCTCTGTGTGCCCTTTGGGGTGCCCATCCTATGCTCTTGCTGACCAGTCTAGAGTTCAGTAGGTGACTGTGGATGTCACCAGGATTTCTTTGCCACTCTGGTGTCAGAAGGAACATGGAGAACTTTTTTTTTTTAGATGTAATATCTTTAAAGAAGAATAGTAGTGGAAACAAAACTTTGTAAGAGGAAAGGGGATAGTTGAATTGGAAGAAACTGGCAAAAAAAAAAAAAAAAAAGCTTTTTTCTAATTAATTTGTGGTTTCCAGTCTTAATCCTGCATCTTCTTCTGAAAAATATATTTCAAGGAACCTACTAGAAAAATATATTCCATATTTTGTGCACTGGCAATATGGCTTTTTTTCATAGGGAGTTTGCAATCAATGAAACTATTGATTAAGTTTCAGCCAACTTGTAAACAGTTGAGCCCTTTTACTACTATGTAGGAGTGAAGATCAGCCATAACCTTACTAATCCATGCCCAGCTTGGCTGGGTGTACAGCTGTTACAAGTCCTAAGAATGGGGTAAACCTGCCCATATACAAAAACATGACTTGAACACAGTGACTAAATTAAAGTTAGTTACTACACTGTGTATGAAGGCTTTTCTTGATAGGCAACCTCATGCCTAGATCTATAAAAAATCTTGGGCTCAGATTACATCAAGGACAAGAAGGTCCAAAAAAAAATTATCAGTGGTGATGTATTAAATGACTTCCATGAGAAATGCATGATTAGCATAACACAAACATACCTATTCCCTAGCAGCAGCAAACAAAGCAAAACAAAATGAAGTGAGTTGATGAAGACATAAATTACTTTATCCCTTCCATATTGTTTCAACGTTAATTAAGAAATCACATAGCAGGATGTATGTACCCTGCTGCTCCGACATGTTAGGACAGGATAGATGGATCCCAGACAGTCTCGTCTGCAAAGAAGCAGCTAATGCTTGCTTGTATCACGTAGAACACAATGCTCCCAGGAAAGGCTTCAGGTTTGTTTTTAACAGTATTATTTGTTTTCTGAGAGACTTTAATTACCACTCTGTGAGACACATGAAGCTCTGCTGACTGCTTTGCTCTTCGTCTTTGGCTTGCTAGCATTAAATGGAGGGGGAAAGAGGAAAAGAGCTCTGAGCCCAAGTGAGGCTATTATGGATGACATCTCTTCTTAGCATGAAGCGTTAATGTGATGCAAAGAGGAATATAGATGAAAGTCCTTTCTGGGAGAGATGCAATGTTTTACACAGGTCCATGGACCACACATACCCATGTACCGCTGCTTCCCTGATAGCTCTGCTTGTTAAAGTCATCTCTGCTGTGTGTGGGAGGTGTGGGTTATGCTGAAAAATGCCAATGTAGCTCTCAAAATCTATGCTGCATTTTAAAGGTTAAAACTAGGAACAGACTGGCATTCTCAACAAGTTCTGTAAATGAAACAGGGCTATTTAATCACATGCATTGCAGCATGAGAATGAGCTCTTCTCTTTCATCTTCAGCTGGACTGTGTGAGCTGATAGATACAATTTTTTCCTTTGTCAAAAGCCACGCTGGCTGTCTCCATTTTATATGTTTTGTCTTCCAGATCAACAAAAAACAGCAAATGTTATTCTGAGGAATGATTTCACAGTTTTCATTTTGATAGCCTGAACTAAATGCATGTTTAGGAATAATACAGCTCCTTGCCGAAGGTAAAGGCCCCTTGACCTGTCAAACTGTGGCAGCCTTCATTTCAGTGAGTTGCTAGGTGTGTAGGGCACCTGCAAGTCAAGCCATTTTTTTTAATTTGAGTGCCTAATTAAGGGTAATGCTGTGGTTTTAGTCTCCTGCTGTTCCCTCAGTTTATGACAATAGCTTCTACAGGATTTCTCATGGAACACTTCTCACCACAAGCACTTTTTAGATGGAATGGGAGTATGCCCTATCTTTATCTTTGCATGATACATGAAGAGTAATTACCTGTCTCAAAGTCCTCTCTACCCACAGTCTCCTTCCACAAATAATTTCCTTATCAAAGCCAAATCCAAGTTCCTTCCATTAGTTTGTTCCCGTCCCTCTGAATGGGTGTCCTAATAATGCCACTGTTATGTACCCAGGAAGCTTGACCTTCTCTTTTGCCCTCACTCATCACACCCAAGCTGTGCCACCCTGCCAGCATCTATTCCCTACTTCACACTGTATTTCTGATGCTGTTATCCACTGAATCATCTGCCAGACTACTCGGTATCTTCGAATCTCTTGCTCTCGACAAGAGTTTGCTGCCAAGTTTTTGACAGGGGATTCCATCATCTATCTTCTGCCTTGGGTATCTGTGCCTTTAAAATACTCTGTGTAAGCTTCACTCTTTCCTTTCCCCTCTTTCTCAAATGGACGGAATTGGTTCCTAGGAGCTGACCCAGCAGAGGAAGCAGCAGCAAGCCAGCAAGCTGGAAGGATCACGTACTTTATGGGCTGACCAGCCGGAAGAAACAGCTCTTATCTAACCTTTGTACGCTCCTTTCCCTTGTTTGTCTCAGCTTCACAGCAATGATTTTTCAGATGTATGTATTTTTTTAAATGAGCTTGTTTGTTTCTAGTGGTAAGTCCCTAGCCGCCTCCTCTTTCATGCAGTTAGCCAGCAGCGGGGAGGTTAAAAATGCAGTCAGTAACCAGTGGCAACATACTAGTGTTGTAAATCCTGCCCACACATCTTCAATCTACTGACACTTGAAACATCTAGGCCTTTTCTTACAGATATACCGGTGTAATTAAGTCTCGGTGTACCTTTTTTTCCTACATGTCATCCTCCAGGAGTGCTTAGACAAGTATACATGAGCAGTATGTATCGAAGGAGAAAAAAAGGAGGCTGAAGTTATAGAGAAACCATTACAAATTGTTCACCAGGGCTTTTGAAAGAGCAGTATCGCATATTAATAGTTGCCATCTAATATCAAATTACTGATTTATTTAAATTATTTTTACTATCCTGCCTCTGAGCAGCAAGTTGGGCGGTGCTAGTGAAATCAATTACATTTTTTAACAGTACCTCAGGCTTATTTTGCACAGCAGGAATGTGGAGAACTGTATGTCCTTCTTGTCAGTGGGGCTATGCTAGCAGACTCTAGGCAGTGGGAGTGGCATCTACTGAAAGGCAAATGCATATGAAAGCTGGATGCAGAGGCCAGGGAAGAGTTGCTGCTTTCCATTATAGTCAGTGGGGATTGGAAAGAGCCTTCCTGTCGGACCCCCCTTTTTATAAAAAATAAAATAAAAAATAGATGCAATTTCGATGTGGGAGTGTGTTTTTAAATGCAAATTCGTATGATTTTGTTGATATTTTCTTCCCCTTTCACTGCTCGGTACAGTGGCTGAGCCTTCTGGCATTTCTTCAGGACTCCATGGGAACCCAGTCCAAACCGGGCAACAAAACGGAGTGGCAGGGGACAGAGTAGGAGACCACATCTTGAATTGAATGCAGCCAGAGAAGCGACAATCCCCAGCTAGGGCCTTGCCTTTGGTGGCCTTCTGAATGTCTTCACAGAGGAGGACAGGGGGAAAGGCCATCCTTTCATGCCAATCTCTGGCCTGGGACCTAGAGATGAAGATCATTTCTGTTGTTTTGTGCTGGCACAAGGACAGCAAAGGGGGCACAACCTGAAGTATGGGTTTTCCTGGGACAAAGCATCTTGCCCATCACCCTTCTCACATATCTTTATCCAAAGGTGTTCTACACTTTAAAAGGCAGACAGAAAACTGGAATAGTATGGAGTACTTAACACCTGCTTTAAAATTCTCACATTGATTTTTATACAGAAGTGGCTTACATCAGCGCTGTTTTATAGGCCTGTTAATCACATGGGGCTTCAGGCATGGAAACTTTCTAAGGTATTATCAGTGTTAAAAGAAAATAAGCCACCAGAGAGAACAACCTAATGAAAGCTCATGATTATAAGGAAATCTCTAGTAGATTACACCCTTATAGACCTTTGCAGGGAGGGCTTTTTATTGGGCATGTACGCACTGGGCTGAGAAAAGCGGGCGGTCACCGATGAGACTAATCATATAGGCCATCACCACGCTGATGAACAAAGATTTGGCAGGATTCAGCACCCTGTTCTTCTCTGTGCCAATAAATCAACTTATTATCAGATCAGGGCCAGCACTTTGTTCTTTGCACATGTGAATTATTTATAAGAGTACGCTGAGTTTCAGCCATATACACGGAATTCTTTCAACAGATTTAATGAAGTCTGAGCCTCTACCTGTGAAATGTCTTCATATTAATGGGCACTTATAGATTGCTTCTTCACTAGATATAAAGTATAGATTTTCACTCTGGTAATGGACTGTCCACTGCCTTCAGCCTTTGTTCTTGTTCTTTCAACCACAATCCTTCCCTTTGACAGCCGTTATTACAAATGTCGCACAATTTATACACATTATTTACATAGGATGCATCACAAGTAGACATTTCTTTCTCATATGCAAAGCAGTGTTACCAGTGAGACAGACAAACATACTTGTGCCTTTACGAACATAGAAACTTTACGATGATGAAGAAATATCACCAGAATAATTTTGCAATATCTATCTATCAGTGTTCATACTGTGCAGCTTAAGGCAAATCATATACATAAGAGATAAAAGCTGTTAACTTGCATATGCCATTCTTGTTAATATTTTAAGAATTACTGTATATTTGAACAACCTGACAAGTGTTCCTGATGCTAAATCATGCTTTAGTTTTATCTCAGCAAGTAGGGGGATGTTTGGCTAGCTACTGTAGATTGTCTATAAAGGGAACTCATTTGCGAATTTTAGTCTTTTGAAGTACACCAAAGATAGATCATTAAACCAGTCTTAAGTAGAAGAAACAGATACTCTTATAAGAATAACCCGATAGTATACTCTATGTTTTGTGGGATGCTTTTCAGATCCTCAGTTGGACTGGCTGAAAGTGGATGGCTCCAAGGGTGGCGCTTGGGGGAACTGCGGAGACTCATATCCGCTCTGAAAGTTAGCACTTCATTTACTGCCTGGCATTACTGGCCTTGGTGAGGAAAAGAAAACAGCAGAAACAGACCACTTTTTTAACAAGCAGAAGGGAAAGGATGTTCCACCTGCAGCAACAATTACTCCTTCTTCCTCGTTGTCATTCCTGTGTCTCACAGGTGAGGAGTCCCCACTGAGAAGCAGCCCTTCCTTTTCTCACCCATCAGCAACAAGCAACATGCTCACTGAAAAAAGAAGGTAGCCTGAGGCTTCATGATCAGTGCCCAGTGAAATGTTTCATATCTTAGTCAAGGTTTGTCTGGAGCTAGACAGAAGTTGTGAACTCAACACTTGCGCACATAAGGCACTCCCCTTCTATTCCCTCTAGGTCTACTTGTATTTGTTCTTTGCCTTTCAGACATTCAGTCAGTCATACATTATCCCTTAAGGCAGTGATGATTTTTGAAAAAAACCCACACTTATAACTCAGTCAGTAGTTTAATTGACAAGACTATACATACTTTACCACCTCCAGAAAACAGGCATGAATATATGAGGTCTAAAAGAAGTTTCAAATATGCAAGTTTTATTATTCTCATCTTTGTAATATTTTTCACAGTTATGACCAGTGATTTTGTTACACATTAGAAACTCATATCCCAGCAGCAAAATAATAGGACTAGAAATTAATAATTCCCATTCCTCATGACATCTTAAGTGCCTCTAATACCACCTCTTTTTTGTCACCTATTCCTTACTGGGTCTTCTAGTTAGTTTACCTTGATGGTAAACACCCAGGCAGCACTTGTGGAATTTGTATGATATAAATGTACACCTTCATTGCGCAGTGTGCTCCTGTGATTTGTATTCTCAATATAATTTAAACAGCCACCAATATGAGCTATAATTTCCATCATTTAGAAGATTTAGGACAGGACACTACTTTGTTGTTTTTTCTGATAAATACTGAAATATATGGATGTTATTTGATTGATTACAACTTCTTTGTGGTGAAAACACAAAAATTTAGTCCACTTTAGGCAAAGCAATCTTAGTAAAAATCTTATAACAGATGTATCTCATAAATTACCCATGAAATGAACCAAATATCAAGGGCTATTATTGTCTTTATCTTTGTGTTCTCTTAATTTTCTTCCAATAACTAAAAAGATGTACATCCCTGTAAGATGTACAATACTAAAATGTACATCCCTGATCTCCCATATAAAAAATCTAATTAATGGTGTGCAAACTATTACCTTGTGGTTTTTTTTGTTTTTTGTTTTGTTTTTCAGAATTATCTGCAATTGTTTTAGTAGGATTATTTCATATAGATCTCGGTGTTGGGTGAATGCTGCATTTAGCAGCGTGAGTATTTAAGGCCCATGGAGCATTAAATTAGTAAGTTCTAAGTATAGAGTCTCATTGTTGTGTGAAGCACATATAGGACAGTATGTATCTTTATATATCCTATTTACTGCTTATCTACTCCTATTGCTTTTATCAGTCTGGCTTTCTTCCTCATTTGCCCATCCATTCTTGAGTTTAGTCACAAATGTTTCTTGATTTATAATGTTTTATGGTCAGTTGGTCTGTAAGGACGGATTCTTGCATTTCCATGAAAATAAAGGATCCCAGCGTGTCTATGTGCATTTTTATGTTCACATAGGCTTTCAGAAATGAGTTAGCTTGTACAGGTAGGGATAGATTTGCAAAAGCACTCTGTTGATTCAGATACATACATGCTTTGCAACCTTGGCTTGCAGTAGTTCTAGCTATTCTGTAAAATTGTCCTTATTGGGTGTTTAAAAGTTGGGCTCGAGACAAATTTGTAAAAATTGATCCTCCAGAGTCCATCAAGCACAATGAGAACTGTAGGCATTATTGTGGATTGGGGAACGAGCATTACCTCATCTCTTCCAGTAGGTAATTCAGTGTAGGCCTCATTCACTCTCTGCCTTAGTCATTTTTTGTCTATTTACATAGACTGCTCAGCTCATTTCTGTGTTACAAGGAATTGTCAGATCCCATTCTCTTTGTCCTTCTTTGTCCCTTTGTTCATAGTTACCAAAAGTCCCACTTACTCTATGATATTATTATGTCACTTATGATAAAATTTAGGTTCTGTAGTCCCTCTTTTTTTACAACTTTTTACCTGTAACTTCCCTGTCAGTTTTGTTCTCATTAGCTGATTCTATGGATAGTTATCTCAAAGGTAGCTGGAAACTCTTTCTGTACAATTGAGTAGTTGTGTTGGACATTTTGCCCTTTGATAAGGCACAGGGAGAAGCTTATTTTTATGAATCATTAGCCATCAGACTTCAATAAAACTTGAGGGTTAACATACTGAGAACTATTTGTCTGTGGAGAAATTTAATGAAACAAAGGAGGAACTGCAGTCCAAGGCCTTCAAACAAAGAAACCTCTCTTGAACAAGGACTCGTTGTACTTGGCATCACTGACTTGCCTTTTTCTACCTGGAACCCATGCAAAATGGTACTTTAGAAAATCAAGCACTGAAATCTGATGCATGGAGAAAACTTTAGAAGTGTGCAGACTGAAAAGGATTAAAAAGTCCTTGTCTTTTTTTAAGTATCCCCAGAAACAACTATCCTCAGCTTAGCATAACTGTGTGAGGAGCACCAGTGCTGGGACCTGAGTTTACAGAAGGACACACCCTGGCAGCTGCTGGCCTGATGCCTGGCTCAGATAATTACCTGGTCAGAAAAATATCAGTGCAGGTCTGGTCCCAGGGAGTAGTCTGGTAGGCAGGTATCACCAGTTTTAGACCAAGTTTACATTTAAATGACAACGTGTTAGATGGTTTAAGTAGTTCTGAATCTCTCTCACACCTCAAACCCTGTTGAATTACATCCAGGCTGGCACTGTTTTCTCCACTGAGTTGACAGAGCTGTTGGTAGGACAAATAGTGACCTTAACTGGAGTGAAAAACAGCCAAAAATGTTTTCTTTTCCAGTGAGAGCATTTCCCTGCCCCAACTCTCCAGGCAATTGCATGAAGACTTGTGCCAGCTCAACAGTGATGTGCAGGAGGGAAGTGGAGGGGAGAAGGACAGAGGTCCTCCAGCAGGAACTGGGGCTGGAAACTTGCGGAAGCCAATGTGCCTATGATAGCCAAATGGTAGTTTCTGCTTTCCTCCTTATTTGTACTAAGCAGTCAGGAAGTGCTCTGTCCTTTGACTACTGCAGTGCTAAAACCTCTGGGGACTCCAGCTCTCAATGAATGATGAATGTATTTACATAGGTATACCTATATAGGCAGAGAAGACACTTGTTGCTTTGGCACATCTAAAGTCCTCTTCAGAGAGGACATTTCAGAATGGCAGGAAAGAAGGCTAAGTATGACAGATTTACTGTGAACCTCCCACTGACATCTACTTCCAGTTTTGGCAGCTATTTGTTCCCTGTCCGTAAGCCTGCTCCTTCGTGGCTTTATCATTCCCCTTTCTTCTCATGTCGCAGGGCTCTGTGCAGGGAGAAGCAGAGGTACCAGCCTTCCGGAAGGAGCTCAGCCAACTCCAGACCAGCACAGTCAGTGTGCTTTGCACCCTCTCTGCCCTGTTAAGCATGTCATTTGCACCCTGTGAGAATAGGATTCTCCTTGCCTCCCACTCCCAGGTGCTCAGTGAGACTTGCTGACACTCAATATATGGCTGCTTTAGGGGGGACCCGAGGGCACGGCTGACTCAGAGCTGTCAGCTTCCTGCCAAGGGGCAAAACAAGAGGTGCGAACTACAGAAGGTAGAATTTGAAATGCTGCTCACAATAAATAGCAAGCTGAGCCTGCCATAAGGCAAACAGATGGATGCGCTGCCCTTTGGTTCTCTCCACATACAGAAGTAATTCTTCTTTCTTGAGTCATGTGTAGCAATGGTAAAATTATTTTTGGACCACCACCAAGTCACCACTGATATAACGGTTGCATCTGTGGTACAACCGCTGGCAATTACCTGTTGCAGGAGTATGTAGCAGTGTGTTTAGAAGCGTTAGTATTCATTGTTAGGTGTTTTCACAGTTCAACTTCAAATTTTCTGAGAGTGTCATGTAAGACAGAGCGTGATTGTGTCTGAGTGCTCAACCTGAGATAGATTAGAGGACTATGGATTCAGTTAAGCACCAAAAAAAACTTCTCTGTATAAGATAGCCAGGAAGACACACTACAAATGCATGTTTTTTTTCCCAGTATCTTCCCTCTGCAAATCTGGGTATATTTCATAGAAATTACTGCCCACATTTGAATCCTGCAAATATTTACTTGTCTTGATATACTATTTGAAGAGTACATGGATATGAAATTCATCACTACTGATGTGATACTGATCATGCTTTGCTGTCTTGGATTGATAGTATCACTATGTATTGACTGCACAGCAATATTAAAAATGAGCCCTGGGGACACACCTTAAGACATCTGTTTGAAAGGTCCAAGGGTGAGATCCCAGCATTTCATTTAGCTGGGACCAGGCGTCTTATTCTTAGGCAGTACAGCACTGAGGCTCTCCATACAGCCTATGGCAAGTCATCATGCTTGCCTCTGGATGACGGAGCCAGCCATAGTGTTCCACTGTTCCAGGCACGTATAAAACTTTTGCCCTCCCTCCCATTCTCCTGTACTCACCTCTCTGTGGCCTACTGCTTCCATCCCTACTTTTTCATGGGCTTCAACGTCTCACAAGTAGCCAGTGCCTTGTCTCTTCTTCTGCTGTCCTTAATGAATGTTCTGACTCCAGTCCTTTGCTGGAGTCTTATTTACCTGGCAGATGACTGCAGAAAATGTTTCCATCATTTTAAGATCTACATCAACTAGGATATACTACAGAGAAGCTCTGGTGCTGAGCAGGATCATAAAGCTCTATTTTCCCCTCTTCCCCTTCACACCAGCAGTTGTGACATATGCTCAGAATTTGACATAGCCACAGCTGAGCAGCTACCCATTTAGATCTGGGTTGCATTTGCCTCTAGAGACACAGGTGGAATGTGAGCCATCTGTCCAGTGCTAAATGCAAGACAGCCCAGGGATCGTGCCCTTGCATGACTTTTCCTTTTATTTCCTTTAAATAAATAGATTAACCATTCTTGATCTTCTTGCAAGTTTGAAAACAATGGAGGGTTGGAAATTGCAGCTGGGAAAATGTTTTTGGGGGTACAATAAAGTCATTGACATACTGGAGCAAGTCCAGCAGAGATCAACCAAAATGACTCGAGGCAGAGCACATGATGTAAGAGGGAAGGCTGAGAGAGCAGCTGGGTTTGCTCAGCCTGGAGAAGAGAAGCATTGCTTAACGAGATGTTGCAGAAAAGATGGAGACATTCTTTCTGCCTACAAGTTGCAACTGACTAGCTATCGGAAGCAAACTTGTGACAGTCAAGGGGGTCAAACACTGGAAACAGAGGGGCTTGGGAACTGCTGTCCCTGGGTATATTAAGAACACCAAGGGTCCTGAGCATCCTGATGTAACTGCAAAGCTTGTCCTGCCTTGAGTGGAATATTGGAGCAGGTAATCTCCAGAGCTCTTTTGTAAAACAAATCATTCTATGATTCCATTATAATATAGAATCGGAAACAAAGGCAGGAGACCAGCAGGGCCTGTTAGGGGATAGCTAGGCAAGAAAGCCATACACAATTTTTATCATTTATTCATTATGGTACAGATGGTTTCCTTGCTCTGTCACTACACGTATTGGTCTAAAGTCACTGCTATTCTCCAAGGGACAAGCAGAACATTGGCACTGTGGTATCTCCTCTGGTATTGTCCACAGCAGGCAGCACCCAGTCACACAATAGCTTCAGTGCTAGCCTCCTTGCAAGACAATGGGCTCAGCAGCCTCAAAGATAACAGGGCAGTTCTTTGGCTTCAAGCGTTTAAAAGCAGTATTAAGGCAAATAAATGCATTACTTGCATTTCAACATTCTCACCTCAGGCACTTGTATTCCTTGTTATCTGTGCTGTCACATGGTCACGATGGAGTCCTCGCTAGCAGCAGGAATACCCATCTGAGTCTGAAGTCTGGAACAGAGAAGATCCCCAAAGGGAAAAGCTAATAGCACCCTTGACTGGCTAAGGCTGCAGACCCAAGCCTGTGCCCTTACCAGCCAGTGCCTTTGATCTATATTCCTTCAGCAAAGCTCTTTGCCATGGGACACTATGAGATTGTCCCATATGAGATTTGATCTTACTTTAAGAGCTGGATTTGACTCTACTTTACAATGTCTCAGTATTCCTTTAAACCTTATTTTCTAGAGTTCTGCAATATAATATATAAATACTAGCTCAGCTAGGTTAATGGTGAAGGATTCACATACAGGAAGGCAATGAATTGACAGAGTCAGAGGGAGACCATGAAGAACAACTTTGGATGTACTTGGAAAAGAACATGTATACTCTGTTATGAACACAGGATATCTTCACTGACTTGATAAGCGCTCAGACACCTGGAGAATTACATGTGATGTAGGAAATATGGAAATCCACACTGGAAACCAAATTTCGTGCTTTCAAACTGGCATACATTTTTTTCTTGAGCAGTAAGACAGTGACAAGCTGAAAACCCTTGACCTGTAAGTCTAATAAAACACAAGAACTGATACAGTATCAGACAGTATTTAAAACAAACAAACAAACAACCACCAACAATAAAAAAGATCAACACCAAAGCGTTATGACTTCACGGAGGGATGAATCATGGGTAATTTAAGGAGCCTTCCTGTTGTTTCTGCCAGTTGCATCAGGTACCTGAGTGAGCAACACCTTAACTCTGCCTGCAGGCTCATAGAGCTCTGCTGCAGGTTGGAAGACAAACAGGAGGAAAAAACACACCCTGAGGCTGTATTTAGCGACAAGAGACAGGGCGTGGGGCAGCTCTGTTGGAAGCACCTCTGTTTCACCCTGTTTTTTGCAAGGGTTTGGCCTGTTACTGCAGAGGGTGGTGATTTCTCCGAGTGCAAACAGCTCTGTGAATGCACAGTGAAAACCTCCATAGCCACTTTCAGGATGACTCAGAGACTAGAAGAAAGGTGTTCAAGTGGCCGTCCCTGCAGTCCCTTCCAGTACTGTTTTGGTCCCCAAGCCTGCCTGTGGTGAAGGCTGGGGTGGTGGGAGCTGCAGCACTGCTGCAGGGCAAGGTGCTGCACTGAGTCACCACCAGCCGCCTAGGGTGACACGCTTTGAATCTAACAGACAATAAACTGAGTAATGCTTGATAAACCAAAGGCAAAATACAAAATAAATAATGTGTGGATGTCTCACTTGCCCCCAGATCTCCTTCCTCTTTAAATCCACAATAAAATGTCCACAGATGTTCTGGAGCACCTCTGCTATGAAGAAAGGTTGGGGGAACTGGGCTTGTTCAGCCTGGAGAAGGCTCCAGGGATACCTCATTACAGCCTTCCAGTACTTAAAGGGAGCTTATAAACAGCAGGGAGATTGACTTTTTGCACAGTCTGATGGTGATAGAACAGGGGGAAACAGTTTTAAAGTAAGAGGAGAGATTTAGTTTAGATGTTATACAGAAGTTCTTTACCCAGAGGTTGGTGAGGCACTGGCACAGCTGCCCATAGAAGCTGTGGTGCCCCATCCCTGGAGGCGCTCAAGGCCAGGTTGGATGGGGCCCTGGGCAGCTGAGCTGGTGGGGGCAGCCCTGCCCATGGCAGGGGTTGGGGCGGGGTGGGCTGTGAGGTCCCTTCCAACCCAAACCATTCTGTGATTCTATAACTGTATGGTCAGGACCAGGCTTTGAGCCACCCCTTAGTGTGTGCGAAATATGCAGGAGTGGGACTGGGCCTTGGATCCCAACTTTCATTCCTTAAAAGGTCACTTGCATTTTTGGTGCTTATGGAATGCTAACAAAGGTTGATGGTTAGCCTCACAGCTGTCTTGCTCTCGTGGTAGTAACCACCACTCATGTTTGTCAGAGGTTTGGTAAGGCAAGCACTGAAGTGGGACAGGAAGTGAGGAGAAAATGTGCAAAAACAGGAAAAGGAGGGGAAACGGGGGATGAATTTAAGTGTTGTGGGCTTCACTGGAAGAGGCTGAAGGCCAGGAAGAGCCTCAAGATAAAGAAATAAAGTAGAATATCACCTCACACGGAATGGAGGAGGCAAATACATGCAGGAGGTAGATTATTCTATCTTTGTTACTGACAGTGTACTTATCCCAGGTATGAGAGTTCCACCAAGGTTTGTGAGGAGATCATTCTGGGAATCTTCACTGTTATCCTGTGAAAATATTTGAGGTTTCAAGGCAGGATAGCAGCCAACTACACAATGGATGCAAGAGTCATTTGGTAACTCCTACTGTGGCTATGAAAGTGGCCTTTCTTCATATACTCTACTTAGGAAAACTGTTTGGAGAATTCAATATGCTTTCTGCTGGAAAATGATGTCCTTGCATAGGATCAGCTGTTGTCAGAGGAAGGGCTTCTCTTTGCTCCTCACTGTAGGGGCTGCAGAGAACAGCTCTTATACCTTTTGCCCAGAGGAGCACAGAAAATCCCTGACTCCAGCTCAGGCAGGACAAAGGCTTTGCACATGACTCAAGGAAGATCACCAGCATCTGCAGAGCTGTGGCATCAACAAGTTTGCCTTGCAAAGCAGCTGTGCTCACAGGGGTGTCCTCCTAACCCCAGTGTACAGCGGGGCAATTCCTAGGGAAATCAATGGGCTTTAACTTCCCAGAAGCCGTCCACGTGAAAACTAAGACAGGAAATGCTATCAGGTTTTAAATGAGGAGCATCTTGAATGGAATCCACTCCCATTGCTGCTGCTGTTAATACTATTATTGCTATTCATAATGAATTACTCTATTCTCCCTGACAGTTGAAATGCTCCCCTGGTAGGAACTGGATGAGTTTCTTCCCTAGAGAGGGTGATATTTTCAGGCCTGTGCACTGTGGTGGGTCACACCAGGGCAGCAGGCTGAAGGGGGACTGGGACTCCAGGCTCATTCTGTAGTACTTTTTCTCATGGGCAGTGGGCAGTAAGTACTACCAGCAACGGGCAAAGAGTGAGGCCTTGCCCTGTAAAAGAGGACTTATTTAGTTCAATTTAGTATTGAAAAGAGTACAGCAGCAGTTTCACAAGCCTCGGTCCTGTGGGAGAAAAGGAAAAAAAAAAAAAAAAAAAGCTCTGCCCCAAAACACATGCAGCTGTTCTTGGGAAAAGGATGGATTTCCTCTTACTTCAGACTTCCTGCTACACTGCTCGGGGATTGCACAGAGACAGCTATGCATGGCCCAGCAAGGGGGAGCAGAGCAAAGCAGACATATCTCCTGGGCATGTGTGGCTGCACTTGTACAGGTCTCTCCCTCTATACACACTCACCGAGCCCTTGCTAAAGCCCTTTTGCACTGGGAAGCACAAAGATGAGCAAGGCTGAGATGCTAGCAGCAGCATCCTGTGCTACATAGATACCTGGCAGCCTGTGCCAGCACTTGACCCCGGGGTGTTCATGTACATCCATGGGCAATGCTGGTGTAAAACAGACTGGTGTAATAGGTACCCAGCTCACAAGGTGTGAGTCTCCTTTGAATTCCTTGACACACCAAACTTTTATAAGATAGGAAAGAATGCCTTAAGTAGGAGCCTAAAGAGTGCATTTTAAACTGATGTTCAGGTTATGGTACACATCCCAGCAGAGCTATGCCTGAAAATTGAAAACAACTGCATTCTAAAATTCATTTTCATGTAGAGAGTGCTAAAACCACATCTTTTTATGCAGCTTTTCACACAGCGTTTACTGCTTTAATGCTCAATGCTGAATTTCTTGTGTGCTCTAATTGGTTTTGTATCCACTGTAACATGACCTCACTGAGGCAGCACACATGAGCTGCTTTGCTTCTTTCCCCATTTTACTCAGTACGTGCACTGGGTGCATTTGTTGAAGTTTCCGCTGTGTTTTAACCAGTTTTGACTCAAATGCAGAATAAGAAAAAGATAAAATTGGTGAGACATGTCTGAGATGGTTCAGCCTTTTGTTTTCAAAAAGCATGGCATTTAAGTGTATGCATCTTTACTTATTAAAAAAAAAAAAAAAAAGAGGGGGGGAAAGCAGGAAGGCAAAAGATGTTTAAAATATTTTTGTGAACTGCACAGTGATCGGCTCTTCCGGGTTCAGCACAATCTCTTTTTCTGGCCAAACATGGTAAGGAAGTGACTGTTCCCCACAGCACATACTTCCAAGTAGCTCTTTTCAGCAGCTAGAGGAAACGACAAAGCTTTTCTTTTGTTTTCACTTCTCAGTTCTTCTTTACAGCCACTAAGCTAAGTTTTAGAGAAGACCAACAGCCTTCAGAAACACCCTCATTGTACCAAAATGCTGAAAAATAGCTTGTTCCAAAGATGTGTCCTGATAAGTGGATTGTTCTTAAGTTATCCTGAATACAAAAATCAAAATCTACTCAAGTTCAGGACTTCCATGGAAAGGAACCTGGAACCAAACAGGCCCAACAAGCCCACCCCAGGGTCTGCAGCCAGCAGCAACTCCTCACACTCCTCCAGGCCTCTCGCCTCCAGCTGGCAGTGACATGGCCACAACACTCCAAATTTGAATGGAACCACCTCTGTTCTTGCTTCTCACCTCAGGCTCAGCTGCTGTTCTGAACATTTACATCCAATAACAGCATTTCATGTTTGTGCTCAGGTATTCAGAATGGGGGTGTCCCAAGGGCACCCACCTGCTCCCGAGCCCAGTAGCTTGATGTTTGCCCCTTGACCACTGGGGGAAACAGAAATGAAGAAAGTTGGTAACAGAGAGCAGTGATTTATCAAAGAAATAAAACTGGAATTAGGCAAATTGGACATTTGGGATGGGATTCATCTCATGAATCAATGTCTGCATGCATGAGAGATGCCTGGGGTCCTTGGCGTCATTACTGGGAAGTAATGTGGGAGGTGAGGAAGCATGTACCCACGAGATGCTTCCATCTATCTGCCTGTGTTGCTAAAATTCAACAGTGTTAACCTGTGAATGGAAATCTTTCCTGCTTTCTGAAATAAGTAAATGGTGTATGTTTTTACTGCATGGTGTGAGGTGGTTTGTATTTATTCATTTTCACTGTGCTTGCTTAATTTTTTGTATAAGCCCTTGCTCCATTGTACAGTTATACAGCCTCAGTGGTTAACAGTCAGAATGGTGGGGACCAGTCCTGCTCTCTAAGTGAGCATGTCAAGGGGATGCTAAAAGCTACCTCTACTTCCTATCAGCCACTGGGGAGCCCTCCCACAGCCCAGTGTGGGAAGCATGAAGAGATGCTGAAGCTGATTTATGGCTTTGTGCGTTTGATATTGTGACAGTGCCTCTGAGATGAGTCTGGAGACCAGCTCACCTTGAAGAAGATGCTTTCTTCTGTGAGGAAGACACACTCAGGCTAGAATCCTAGAGTACAAGGGTTATTATTAATGTCAACATCCTGACTCTGGAAATAAATGGTAGCTACCTCCAATGGAGACAAGGTAGAGCTTCAGCTCTGATCCAGAAGTTTTTCTTGGCTTATATACGTATTGAAGTCTTGTCCGCACTGGTGTCATCTCATGCCAATAGCAGAGGATATGTCTGTAAAGATGGGCAAGGCAGAAAATGTTATGAGAAATAGACGTCATTTTGCTCAACAAAATTGTATTTGAAGTAGGATAATTTTCAAGCAATAAAGAATGTAAAGAATGTCAAGGAAACCTGTGACCCCTTGACAGGAGGAAGTGTGAGGGCTGCTGATTTGGGCCACACATTTCAGCTGGGCTCTACTTGGAGCCTCCTGGCCTGCCAGGAAGGAGTATGAGGCAGTGTTTCTGGAAGATAGGGAGCCACAGCTATTAGGAACAACTGAAGGAATGCCCGCAGATGTGAGCTCTGTATTTCTATCCTGTATCCAGAATCGCCAAGCTTTATATGTATCTATGAATCCATCACTTTCTAACCATAAAACTGTGTTTTTGTGTTTTAATATGAATTGATCTGAAAATTTTACTGGATGGTATTTTTAGATAATTGAAGAAGAGGCAGTTGATTGTAGACCTTAACAAGTGCTTTAGCAAATAAATAGAAAACGAATAAAAGGATGACTTGATGTTTTCAGTGGCAGTTTGGCAGCAATTTTCGCAGACACAATAGTGTTGCATGCAAAACGTTTCGTTTTTCATATCATGGCTGGCATGATCCAGATAACGCACTGTCTTTTATACCAGCTAATATTTCTCAGAAAATTTGTATTTTGAATATTTATAATGAGATGTCAGAAGAACTCACTGACTAATGCTCTTTGAGGATTTTCCCATTAATAATAGTTATGGAGCTAGTTCCTCATAACTGAATAATGTATTGATTTCTACACCAGATTCCTGCCCAGGTTTTTTAAAGGTAATTTATGACTGTAATATCCTGTGAAGATTATCCGTTTCAAACTTCTCAACAATTCACAAAAATGGTTTGTTTCCAAGCTTTGTAAGGAGAGTAAGAAATACAGAAGGATACAATAAATGTCAATGAATATTTGCAATTTACAAGGAGCTATTCAAGCGCGTGACTTTCTTTTTTTATTTATTATTCTTAGTACTGCATTTTAGAACACTTTATTCTCATTATTCTCAATATTATTTATATTTAGAAGAGGTTGTTCAGTTTCAGCTATTTTAGGATTTACTAGAAAGCAAGCAAAAGTTGTGTATACCTTGTAAGTTCTCATTTCAATATTTTGACTTTTAATCTAAAATAATTAAAACAAACAAAAAAAAAATCTAAATTCCACTATCCAATTTTCTCATTATTGAACTTGGCACATGAACTCAATGTAAGGTTAAGACATGAAGTGGCACAGGGTTGGTAATGCTGAAGAAGACAAGACTGTCATCTAGGGAGGACTGGAGGACACTGTGAATTAGAGTGACAGGAATACGATGACTGACAGGAATAAGGTGTAAAGGCTCATACATGGACTCATAAGATGCAGAGTTGCTGTGTCAGAGGCAGTAGGGAAGATGAAGTGTGGACTAATGTCTGAAGACCACCAATATGATACAGCTGGAATTCAATCTCAAGGGACAGAGAGGAACAGAACTGACTCATTTGCGTAGTCTCAGGTAGTCCTTTACATTACTGTGCTTCTATAATGTATCAAAGTATTTTTCAGCAGAAAAGAGGAAGTTCTAGTTCATTAAGTATGAATACCTGGAGAATATTAGAGTCATTTTATATATTAAAAGATAAGGAGCAAAAAAAAAGATTAATTTGTACTGAAAACTGAAATAGAAGAAAAGCTACCAAGGTGATATGAGAACTGAGAACAGCTAATGAGATGAGATTACTGGATACTGGCTTATCTAACCTAGCAAAACGAAAGTTGGAAAGAAATAGGATTATGTCTACTAAATACATTAGCCTGAGAGTGAATACTGAAGAGGAAGAAGTATGATTGAAATTAGAGGATAAGACAAGCGATACAGGCAATCCTGAATGAGGCACCCACCTGCCCTTCCTGATTAATTAAATAACCATTTTGGGGAAGATGTGTGAGGCGATTTCTACCTTTGCTATTATCATGAGAAGTTGGCCACAGAGATGAGAAGTTGGGTAGGCACTGCTGACTGCTTCTTTGGTATGCTTTGCTGATTTGCTCACGTTAAACTAATTACCTAATTTAGGGCCAGGAGCAGATTTTCCAGCAGGATTAGGAGGGACTGTTGGGGGAGGGAAAATGCAGTTTTTGTTAGACAAATGGAGGGGAGAAATCTCTATTGGCACTTCATAAATTTGCTGCTAGCCTAACGGAAGTACCTAGGATGATGATAGTGGCTTACACTTGATTTCTCTGTAACTTGACTGGACTTTCA
Source organism: Centrocercus urophasianus (assembly GCF_019232065.1). Lineage (NCBI taxonomy): Eukaryota > Metazoa > Chordata > Aves > Galliformes > Phasianidae > Centrocercus > Centrocercus urophasianus. The sequence continues at coordinate 47,190,998 of NW_024884364.1, read as the reverse complement.
TATAACTCCCTTATATTTCAATCACAAGATGAAAATACTTCTGTGGCTTATGAGGGAGGCAGTGACCTGTGGATTGGACTGAATTATACCTGTTCTGCTAGTTATTTGTAACCATAGGCTACAGTGGACTCAGCTGCATACAATACTGAGTCCTGGGTGCCTTATCCTCCAGAAAAGGTACAGTATTTGGGACACCTTGAGCCTTGTGTTTTGCCTCCCATGGAAGCAGCAGACTGGGAGTCTGTGTTTTGCCCAGAGTGAGCTGCATCAGTGTGCTAGGCTGGATGCAGCATTCTAGCTTCTGTGCTATAAATATTTAAACCATTCAAACGGAGAGCAGTCCCATAAAAAGCAGTGATTTACAGTTTCTAGTGTTCTTGGAGTTTTCTCAGGGATATCACGCAAGAATTGAACTGGCCTGGTCCTGCATAGTTTGTTAGATAAGATGAGCTCACATGTGGCAATTGCCAACATCAGTACAATGAGGCCCAGCAGAAAGAGAATCCCTTGAGCACTGAACCCTTTTTAGTGCATCTACACTTTGGACACAGACTGGGGAGAGGGGTTTTGTAATCTGTATCAACAGAGTCAGAAAGAGTTACACTTCTTTTTCCCTGTGAACACAAAACCGTGAACTTGAAGAGCTAGTCAATGAAGAAATGAACTACAAATCTGCATGCATTAGAAGGTGAGACTCTGTCAAGCAACTCAGTCACCACATTGTTTGCTGGCTTTTTGCCTCCCTCTTCTTTTGGGTGTTCAGGATCAGTTCAGTGTGTTTCCAGGAAGAATAAGATCACATAAAGGGAATAAAAAGAGCTGAAAACATAGCTCGTTCCTTGGTGAAGTGTGTCCTATCTTTACATATGCCTAGATTAGCTGCCAGAAAGATATTATGAAGAGTAATTACTGGGGATTAGCAACTGCAGACTATCCTTTAAAACACACTTTTGTATGGAAGCATTGCAAAAAGAGATTTGGGGAAAAAAACATAAATCATAAATATTTTTAATGAATGTGCTTAACATTACAGCACAATACAAGCCTTGTAAAAAAAAAACTGAGAAAATAGGCATTTGCTATAAAATTCAGTCTGTTTTTGACCCTAGAAAATATTGCGCTGTATAGTAACATTCACTTACAATAGGCATGGACCGACTCTGTGAGCATCATTTACATGCTAATATCAATGCAGCTTGGGCTTAATTCATTCTATTTCAGCTTAGATTGAAAAGATTATTTTTTCATCAGCATCTAAAACGGTCAAACTCATGAAAGTATTAAAGAATATTCATGAATACAAAAAGAGGGAAAAAAGAGCTGTGGATGGAAGAGTATTTTGGAGTTACTTGCTGAAGGCAGTGTCTGAATTTCTGTGAATGTACACAGATCTTCCAGATGTGCAAATTCTGGCTGTTATTGTTCAGAGTTCTCTTATTTCAGATGTTTATACCTGAAAAAAAAAAAAAAAAAAAAATATCCACAGAGATTACTGTTTATCGGAAATTTTGCAGACCAGCACTTATTTCAAGAAAGATCCTGCACTGGGCAGTCCTGCTGTGATAGATCTTACTATCTTACTATCTTTGTTTCCTGTAGTGCATTCAAAGAAGCTGCATATTGAGAAGAAATACTGTAAGAATCTCAATGACCTCAGTGTTTCAGTGCTGTACTTAAATGTATTCACTGGACTCTTCGTGTCAGGTATTCTTCCTTAAGATTCACTGGGAGAGAGGACTCCTGCTAACTTTCACGAAGAACGGCAGACACAAGCAGTGATCCTGGGCAATTAAATTTAAGAGTGGATTTGAAAAGAAATGTCTGTACACAGCACCATTGCACTTTGCTGTGATATTTTAATAAGATGTTCTGACAAGAGAACTGAACATTGTAAATGTGTCTGAAGACTCCGAATAGTCACTTTCAACACTTCCAAATAGCCTAATTTTTACTGCATGACATGTGCTGTAAATAACTCAGCATCCTCCTGGGTGGGGAGAACTAACCCAGTGTGTTTCTTTCTGAAGAGGAGGAGATTTGCTCACCCAAACCCTCTCTCTTTGTCATTGTGTACAAATAACGATCTTCTCTTAAGGGGCAGGGAAGGGGAATGAGAGCAGTGCCATTTTCAAGCAGAACAGCTGTTTGCAAAATGAACATCTGTTCATAGATTAGTGGTTGAGTTGGGGGGATGGGGAGAAGTTCTGCAACATCTAAAACAATGGGGGTAAATTGAGGGAATGCTGATAGTGTTATGGGTTTGATTTTGTCCATCTAGTCCTCAGACCTTGGAGACAATTTTATTGGGTGTTAAAGAGAACACAATTTAAAATTTCTGTTCCTACCTTCCCTTACTGAGCACTTCCCAGCAGGCGTGCACTGCCGTCTGTTTGCCTGTGAGGGATGGAGGCTGAAGGAGGCTGCCTCTCTCTCATTGCCCTCTCAAGTGGAGCACTGAGGCTGTCAGTCACCTTTCAGCCCTGAGCAAGCTTGTCTGCAGCCTTCACCTGATGTAGGGAGACAAAGAGAGAACCTTCAGATCAACAGCTCAGCTCTAATAATAGCCTCCGGGTAACCTTGAGAGGCTGCAGCACAGCTTATCCTACATCCCCTCCTCCTTGCATCCTGTGTACAAAAAGCCCGATGACTAGTGACAATCAGCAGGCCTCAGCCCTGAAAGTCATAATCAAGGAGTTGCATAGGGTGCTTGGCAAGGGGAGACCCTGAGGGCCCTTCCAGATAGAGCAGTTTCAGGATCTGAAACAAAAGCTGAGTACACAAGGGAAACAGGGAGGTAGCAACCTACCAGCTGTTCATGGAATGGGATCAGTTATTCATAAAGTGAAAAGGACATCTGCTTCAGCCTGCCTCAGATGCGATGCTTTAGCCATCTTTTTTCCCCAAATGAGAACAGTGCTGTGTCTGCCTATGGGCGAGGTGATCTAGCAGTGCTGCTAGAACGGGGTGTGTAGGAAGGCAATGCAACAAGGGTGCTGAGCATGTGGTGTGTTGGTGGAGATGGATGTGCTGCTCCGGTGCTGCCTCAACTGCTAGGGTCCCTCTCCTTCCCACAGTCCCATTACAGCTGCATCCATCACTCTTAGTGCCACCAGTGGTGGCATCTGGTCTTGACTGTGGTCAAATGTTCTTGGGACTCTCCACAAATGAGGACTTGGGGTATTTAGGGAAGGAAACATAATAGCCTGGTTCCTGCTTACCTAGCTCAGTTGTGTCCTTCTTTTCACTGTGTGATTGCTCATATAAATAAAATGAATAGGAGCTGACCCAGGCTTTGCACCTAGAAGGAAATAATCCCCGTTTTGGGTTTTGAACGCAGTTTCTCAGACAGCCTTTATTCATTCGGCCACTAAACAGATGGATTGCCTCCAAACACAATCAAATTCTGATTAAATAGTTGTGCAAGAGTCAACATGCTAAATAGGCTGTGAGATTATTTGCCATCCAGAAAGACTATACCATGTCTAATTAGAGAAAGAGAAATGAGGCTGGAGTAAGCAGACACAGAGCTGCAGCAGGAGCTCCAATGGAGCCAGGGGAACAGATACCTAATGTGGTCTGCAGACTTTTGACCACAAGCTTCAGGGTCTCCTCTGAGAACTGATTAAGCTGTGTCTTTCCTTTTCCTCCTGCTTGTTTTTCATGCCAATTGAGGATGCTCTAAGAGTGAGCAGATGATGGGTCCTTAATTCGACCCAAGCAGAAATAAGAAAAAATTCCCTTAAAGAAATGCAACAGCTCTAAGAGGATTTTGAGCTGTAGGATAAGGAAGTTCTGAAATCTTAGAATAGGAAGGAAAGCCTTTATTTGACTTGTTGGTTGTTGTACTTCCTGTTGTGAGCCCTCTACTGTGTTTCATAACAGCTTGGGGACTGCTAATTCCTATGCTGTAATGAGGAACAAAGATTCTTAGTTCCTCCACACTATCTGCCAGAGCTAAAGGTCTTTCATCCAGTGCTGACAGAAATTGTAATAGGAACTGAACAGAAAGAAGATGGGGTGCAGAATTCCCCACTAGCTGAAGGAAGCCATCCCCGTATTCCCAGAGGTATGCCCACATGGTTCCTGGTTGGAATTGGACACATTAATTATCAAAGAACTTTGCTAATTGCTCTCTACACAACAAGGCTTTCAGATGTATTCACTGGTAGAGCAGAATAGCAAGGACAGTAAGGAAGGCTACAGGTGGGGAGGTAGCTGTGAGCCGTCCCCAGACATGTGTCATCCCCTGCAGCTCCTCAGGGGCTGCTCTCCCATAGCAAAGCAAGCAGACTGCAGTATGCTGTAGCCCTCTCTTCTTCTCTAATGTGCTGACTTCACTGTGCCCTCAAGCTGAGGCTGGTGGAGGTGGGGGAGGGATGGAAAGAAGAAAAAGGGAACTTTTTGATAAAGAATATGGTGGTAACACATGCATACAAATGCACACAAGCCCAGACTCAGTATGTTGCTCAAATACCTTTTGGACCCTTTGATTCAGTTTCTGAAACTTACATACATGTCTTATTCTCTGCTTAGGCCTTTGTACTAACAAGCAGGAAGAAGCGTCTACAGTGCTGCCGAAGGCCATGCACAGACCTGCAGATCTGAAAGGGAAGTGTGGGCAGGAACATAGTATCTGTACGTTTTTAAGGCTCAACTTACAGAGTTGTTATTGCAGTTTAAGCTCGCAGCATTTGCAAAGTAAACCCAGTTAGGCTTTGTTAACTAGCAGTACACCCACACAACAAATAGTACAGCAAGGGGCAATAAGATAAAATCTGGAAATGCAGCAATGAAGCAAAATAAACATACCTGTGGGACAGAGAGCACATATGCCATAGAAGTAGTTTTGAATCATATTAGCAGAAAGACATCTTGATTGACTTTACTTTATCCCACAATACCAGTGACACAAACAGTTTGTATGGTAAATTTGTTAGCTAGTGTCTGCTAAGAAGCTAATAGGAGATGTCCAAAGAAAAAGGAAGAAATTTGGCAGAATAAAAAGTCTTTGAGTACATCTTGTGATGGTTAGCAACATATCTGTTCCACTGAAAAGCTGTATTTGAGCAGATCAACAGTTTGTCATGGGAAACAGAGTTCCTAAGGAGAACAGAACAAGCTTTTATTTTCACAGTATGATAATTTTGTATGTAATAGGACATGGTCTCTGCTGCTTTATCAGATTATTGCCTTTTCCTTCATAGAATCATAGAATCATTAATGTTGGAATGACCGCTATGATCATGTAGCCCAACCATCAATTCATCATCACCATACCACTAAACCATGTCACTCAGTGTGACATTTACACTTTTCTTGGGTACTTCCAAGGATGGTGACTTCACTACCTCCCAGGGCAGCCTGTTCCAATGTCTCACCACTCTTTCTGAGAAGAAATTTTTCTTAATATCCAATTTGAACCTCCACAGGTGAAACTTAAGGCCATTACTTCTTGGCTTATCAACATTCTTTCCTTTCACTATTTCCATCTTCTTTCCTGTTCTCTTTTTTGATTTGTTAGGAAATTTCAATTGCATTCCATCACTAAAATGGAAACATCTTTAGATGAGATACCCTCTTCTGTATCTAACAATTATTTCCTGACCAAAGTTCCTAAAATTGATCTACTTCAGTAATTGTTCTATTTTCAGAGAAACTGCATTTCCCCACAGACTGTCAATCTCGTTTCATCAGAAGGAATCCTAACCTTCTCCAGCTTAGGTGCTGTGAAGTCATTACCAAACTGCCTGGAAGATAGCAAGCATCTACTGAATGGGTAGTTAGCAACATATCCTAGGGCTACTCAACCCATCTACCTTTTCCAGAAAAATTGCCAGTTTCTGCCAGGGTGTTGGGTGGCTTTGTTGGGTTTGGGTGGAATTAGAAGGTAGTAGTTTATCCCATCTTGGAGATTCTGAATGGATCACAGCTAACCAGGAAGACTGAGACCTGCTGCATGACAACAATGGAGAGTAATGTCTTGTGACTAAAATCAGACGCAGAAGGCCTTACCCTCTTCTACTGCAATGGAGCCAGCTTAATGTCACCACTGAGTTTTGAGGGTTTAGGACAGCAGGAGTAATGCAGATGTGGATGACATCTGCTTCAATGGTATATACTGCCTCTAAAGCCATAGAAATTAAGGAGAAAAAAAGAAATTATCATATCAAGTGCTTTGCATAGACAAAGCAGAACACCCACAAAAGGGTTCTGGTATCATCAAAATTTTTTAAAAGTTAAAAGAAGTAGTCTAAGCATTGATGAGAAACCAGGATAGAAACTCAGTTTGATTTCAGATGAAGTTTTGAAAGCAGACATCTACAGCCTCAAGAACAGAGCCAAATGCAGATTTTTACCTCACTGGGTCAGAATAGGCTCAGAATTCTTCCAATTTCTAACATTTTTCTTTGGATATGCTGGAAGCATCTATTTTAAGTCTGAAGGGAAAGCTTCAATGAAAAAAAAGGTGAAGCCGAAGAACCAGAGCCTGACCAGGAAAGTGCAGTTAGGCAGTGGGGCTGAACTCTCATTCACCTCGTATAGTACTTATAACTTTCTAGTAACAGAAAGAGTTTGCCACCAGAGCAGAGAAATTTCAACAAAACAAGAAGTCAGAGAGCTAAACTTGGAAATGGGCTAACAAATGGAAAAAGAAAATTATTGCAGGCTTTTTCTGTGATGAGAAAATAACACTGTGGGTCTAGAAAGAAAGCACAGAAAAATCAAGCCTTGGAGGAATGTAAAACCAGTCCTACTGCACTCACTTGGTCTGGGAGAGTAAAATCATTTCAATGCAGAAGAGTGATTTCCTGGTATCAGCCTCTTTTTGAAATTTAGCACAAGGTACTTTACAGCAATTCAGTTCTTGGCACAGATTGAGGAAAGTTACAGCTTAATGACTTATGGGAAGTGTGCTGCTTATGGCAGAGTGGAGCCAAGGTCAGCTCTGCTTCTGTACCGAAGGATCAAGCATTGCTGGCTGGATCAGTCCCAGCTCGGTCTGACAGTAGCAGGAGGAGCTGGGAAGCCCCACGAGCCTGCAGGCAGCCCCATTCCACCTCCAGCAGGGATTTAATCCTTCTCTTGCAACTTCTGCCAGCAGGGCTTCTGTGAATTTAGTTGCAATCAGAGCCTCAGCTGTGAGGTGAGCTGCTCCAGTGAATGAGAGCACAGACAACATCTGTGTTTCCCTAAAACAAGTGTTGCCAGGTAAACGGTCTCTTAAGTTGGTGTGGGCTTGTCTAAAGTTGGCTAATGTCCTTCCATCCTGCACTGCAGTCCACATGCAGTCAACTCACCATTTTATGCTGATTTGGTCCATAAAATGTTCCCAAATGCCTCCCAGCCGGGCAGCATGTTTGAGATAACATCCCGAGCACAGATTTATCAATAGGCTTGTACAATTTCTGGATGTGTTGGGACTGTTCTGCTGCTTTCTCCTAGCTCAAGTGCTTTTCTTAAAGGGATTATATTCAATGCTTGCAACAAAGGATAAGTCATCACCTTTTTACAATTCATACTGAAAAGTCAGACAAAATTACTAAAGCTGAAAAGCCATTTTTTAAAATTAGCTTTGAAATGTTACATATTCACCATTTCTTCTCCAAGTATTTAACGAGTGTAATATAATTCCGTTTGTTTTTAAAAAAGTAAGAGAATGAAAAGTTGGAAATATATATACATATATATAGATATATATACAAAGGAGTGATAAACTGAATATTTCTTGGCAAAGACCAGTAGAAGGAAGTAACTGCAAAAAGCTGCCTTTGATTAACCTTTCAATTCAGTACACACTTGTGACTTTATTCACTTGTGTCTCATTGCAGCAAATGCACAAAAAGGCCCTGACTAATGTGACGGCCTGAAAATAATTTTTATTTGTCACAGCTTCCTAATATAAATCTGCATATTCAGGACATCTGAGTGCCAGCTATCTCCCTGCCCTTCGCGTAAGTGCCTTGCAGATGCTCTTCTCTCAGGGATGGTGAACAGCATAAGAGGGGCTGCAGATGGGGTGCTGATGCCTTTGTTCCTCTGTCAGCCATTAGTCTGTCATGTAGAAATGAAAGTAAGAAGTAAGTAATTAAGAAGTGAGTAATCTTCACAGTAAGAAATAAAAGCATAAGGGACATCTGTGTGACATGAAGTAAACTACCTGCCTGGCCATCAGTGTGATCCATTAGGAGCAGGGCAGGGTACTGGAAAAGCCAGGCCACACCAGGCAGAAGAGTGGAGATGGCTTTGTCTGGTTGTGCTTGCTGTACCATTCTGCTTGCGGTACCAACCACCAGCCTTACATGATGCCTGCAAGTGGTGCACAGGGAATTTTGCTGCTCTCAAATAACCTTTTGTTTCTTCCTTCCTTTCTTTCCTTATTGGTTTTTATTTTCCTCCAACCAATTTCCATCTTGAATTTTTGCTGTCTTCTCTATTCTCCATCTCATTCTTCTTTCTTCACTACATTCCATCCTCTTCCCATGACTCTTGACACCATCAGCCTGCCTGCAACCTAGGTCAGCTCTTAGTGGCTCTGGAGCAAGCTCAGTAGTATGAACAAGAATGGGCAGAATCCTGCCAGCACCAAGCCCTGGATCTGCACTGGTGAGCAGCAGAAGAAAGCAACAGGCTCATCCAGTATACCTCCCCAGAGTCTAACCACGTACCCAGGTTTAGCATTTGAAGTCTGTTGAAGTCTACAGTCTGTGCTATCTCAACTTCTTCTTCAGCCCCTCTGAGGGAGATGTCAAAGACGCAAGTCTTCCTCTGTTGTTGCTGAGTAACATTAGACATCCAACTTTGAAAAGATACCCAACTTTTAGATGACTAGATCTTCATAAAAGAACTCCACTTCTAGGGCACAGGAATTAATGGAATATAAATAATTAAGATGGATAGATCATAAATTATTTACCCTATGAGAACTCAAGATCTATCAGCTCTTTCCACCAAGAATCTTAGAGCATTTTATCAATTTAGCACAATAATCACTTATTATCATGCCCTTCTACTACAGGTGCCTGAATCACTTCCTGATATTATGAGTTAATGGGGCTAGTCCTGTGCTAAGTAGGTACAGAATTCTATTTGGTACACAAATCCCACAGACAGGTAATTGAACATGTAATGGCCCAAACCCTCGACAGAGCTTTTCAGCATCCACTGAGTTTGGGGCACACCAGTCCCATAGCTCAGCAACACAGGGCATGCAGAAATAAAGGGCTTTACCTTTCCCTGCAGAGCTGAGCACTGGAGTCCAGAGCCTGGGAGAGTGTGGTGGGTGTTTTGAAGCGCAGGTAACACTGCCATCTATAATTGTGATTCAGTATTCATTATGTTCCAGGAAGAGTTGTGGCTGCACCTGGTTACTACAATAGAAATTCGATTATTTCTAGAAACACTCCAACTAGTTGTATGGAACCAAGAGGGATTGGGAAATGTGTCTGGCTGGCTGAGAACACATAGAAAGGCAAACTTGTATTCCTGATCAATTAGGAGTGAGGCACATCTAGACATGCTCTAAAGAGCATCTCAAGGGGGGAAAAATGTAAAACAGCAACTATTAAAAATTCTCTAAGAATCACAGCCAGTGATTTGTCTGTTTGGTTTGTTGGTTTGTGGTGTTGTTTTGGATATAGGTACCTACATCCTCCCTAAATCCTAGAGCTACTCCATCAGAACTGGTCATTGGCCCGTAATGTATTTTGTCCTGACAGCTGTGTAGAAATTTTATCAAATATGTATCAGATTTGGGATGCTAAACCCACTTGCGTGAGTTTCTCCTCTCAGCACAGAGTGACTGAACTGAGATGCATCATCTCTCTAACAACAGTATTTCCCAGCAAGATAAAATAATCATGACATCAAGGCAAGCCTGAAACAGCGTGAGATTCGAGCCTGATGTCCTAGTTTTGTCTGCCAAGCAACATCCCTTCCTTTTACAGCCCCTCTTCTGCTGGTGCATAGGAGGCTGTCTTTTACCAGTAACAGTTTTTGCAGACATGGGACAACTTCTGTTTCAGGCCCAAAGCCACAGTGAAGAGCTAATCTTTCTGCTGGCATGCATAATACATCATCTGTCAAGAGTGCATTCCTAAGGACTGAGTTGTTAGTGGTATAGTGGACTGAATGATCTGTAAGAGTCCCTTCCAACTCAAATCGTTCTCTGATTTTTACTGTAAGCATTATAGAGGAAAATGCATGTAGAGGCTGTAATAATAGTATGAACAGGGACAGCGTATATGGTATAGAGGATGGGAAGATGGGAACAAGACCATTAACAAGAGGGGACTGTTTTTTATTCAGAACAGATCATTCGTATGAATGATCATGGTTGCTTCATCTGTGAGACTGAAAGAGCAATGCAGGTTTTTTAGTGTGAACTTTCTCGGGCCCTCTTTTTAAACAATTACAGTCTTGTAGAATCATCATGCCTCGTATATGTTAAGATACATTAAAAGTGCAGAATGACAATGCAGTTTGAAGTGAAGAGTAGATCAGGCTATTAATTGGCAGCTCCAGAACAAGGGATAGAGAAGTGACAGACAATGCGGCATTGCTGTCCTGGGGTTAAATGAGACACAAGAGAGGATGTTCTCCTGATGAGTGTGACGATTAAGGGAAATAAAAACAAAATAAAGGTTTGTCAGCGCTTATTTTCACCAAACTGGTTCTCTTCCTTGCTTCTTTGAGTACAAGAGCCAGCATATTCAATTATGTGCTTACATCTAAACAGTAAGTGTGGTCCGTGTTTGATTTTGGTAGAGTTCAGGAACTGACAGAAGTCAGATCTCCACAACATGTGTCTGTGTGTGAGCATGTGTTTCTGTGCATCTGTATTCTACTAGCAAGGAAAAATCCTCATTAATTACTGCAGGCGGGCTTGTGAGCAGGGATCTGCAGGCAATGGGGAGATTAGCTTGGAGGCAGCTCCTCGCTCTGACAATAGCATTCCCTCTGGAACAAGCTCTTAAGCACAAGCTATTTAAAAAAGACAAAAGACAGATGCCTCATTTATGTCAAGAAATTTTGTATTTAAACTACATTTTCAAATGAAATGTGCCCTCAAGGAATCTCACTAGTGATGTCAGACGCTCATTTGCCTTGCTTACGCAGAGGTCATGGAAATGTTGGAGATCAAGCCAAAGCAATGAGAAGCCTACTCCTCTGTACTGCTGTAATTACAGCACAAAAAGCGTGTAATTACCACACAGAGAGCATTAGCCATTTGCCTCCTTTCTGTAAAGCGCTGCTTTACGGTTCTCCTCATATGGAGTTGTGAGCAGTGAATTTCCATGAGCCAGCGGTGACCTACATTGAAGGCAGCAGCCTTGCTGCCAGCACTCAGCACATGCAGGAGCATGCCCTGGCTGCTTTCCAGGTCAACTTCGAGATTTGCAGAGTTTCATTTCCTGGCCCATCCTCATCAGGTTTGTCATGGACCATCTTCACAGTGGAGCATTTGCATGGGAAGGTCACCACAAAAAGCAGGGTTGGAATGAATGTGGGATGCTTGCACTCTTGCCTGACGGAAGTTATAAAAATACAGCCAACCACAAACACAAATTAATAAGTGCTGAAGAAATTAGCAGCCTGATTGTAAGAATCAAGGCTGTGATTCAGTCACAACATGATTCTTCCAAGCTTTGTCAAACTATTCCCATTAAAGGAGCCATAGAATTAAGTTTGCCATTGATACTTCATCCTGCTCTATACCTTCACTTACAGTTTAAGCTATCCAATCTGCGAAGCAGAATAAGAATTATGAACAGCCAAACATAAGCATAATCACAAACCTTGGTGTCAACAAAATGACAGCATTTAAGCTGAATGCATGACTAATTTATTAATGTATTACTTTAGCTCAACAACACTAGCAACCTGGCTGTGAACTTCCTATTTCTGGTTTGAATTTTGTTCTGCAAATGAAGCAGCTGCTCAGATGGCTGCAGAAAGTCATGGTTGGGTTGAACTGTATGAATCATCAACATTTTTCAGAAGGAAGCTCTGCTGTAGGTGTGGCTATCCCAGTAGTGTGGTGGTGGGAGACTAAGTGGCTCAAAACCAAAGCAGAAATTAGAGAAATGAGCCAAAACTACTCAGAAGTAAACATTTCTTGAGAAATTCAGACCGACTGTTCCCTTGGATTCACACAGCATAACTTGACAAACACTTCAGAGTAAGTGGCACTGATCATCTCACTGGCAGCTTCCACAGCTATGAGAGTAACTGAGCATCAGAGCATGTGGCTGGGCTCTACCATTCCGAGTAACCTCTGCCTAACACAAAAATCCTCATGAGCCAGGGGAAAACATTCCTGTCCACTCTGCTCTGCATAATTCATAACCACACAAACCAAAAGAGGAACATAATAAATAGAGCAACCCAAATTATTAAAAAAAAAAGTCCCCCAAAACATACAGCACAAGGACTGCAACTTTCTGCAACTTTGGCAAACCAACAGTAATTTTTTCTTGACTGGTAAATGAATTGGGAAGATACAGCAACAAGCCTTCAAGGTTTTGATAAGGCTAGCTCAGAGTTCAAATCTTGTTTTGGGAGTTTGCTTCGGGTATCTGCCAGCCACTGGAAATGCTGAAGCAACTGAATCAGAATGATGAATGATCATGACTGCATAAGGATCCCCTTTGCATCTTTGTTCAACTACCAGAAAGCTACTGATAGTGGGGAAGTAGCAGTCTCTGGTTTTTGGTTTTTGTTGATGTTATTTCAGCATAAAATGGATAAAGAAAGATATCAATACCAGCAGTGTAGAAGCTTTGAGATTTTACATATTTTAACGTTTGGCTATTTCCCTTAACCAGAGGGGGATTACCCACCTTATTTTTCAGTCATCTCTCTTTCCAGAGGGCCCCATTTAGTCCTGCTCTGTCTGACCTAGGAGAGCAGACTGGGGCAGTTTTGGTGGCTGAAGTGCAGAGGTATCCCTAAGCAGCAGCTGGGGAATCACAGCACTGCCTGAGAGCAGTATGGCAGAGCAGCACTGGCCAGTTCATGGCTGGATTGCTGCTAAGTGTCTCACCCAACATCCTATCTTTCATTTCCATTTCTGCTTTCAGAGCTTCTGCACACCACTGTGCCTTACTTATTTCTGCCTTGATCTGTCTGCTTCTCCTTTCTTTCCCTCATATCTTGCCTCCACTTGTTTTCTCTTCTTCTTCTCATACTGCTCTTCTTAAAAAATGGCTGCTTTGGCTTTCCACCACCACCTTCTCGAGCAGTGAGCAAGACCACGAGCTCAACCACTACAACAAACCTGGTGGGTGAATTTTATCCCTGAACTTTTTTTTCTTGTTGCTATGCTACAGACAAGGCCATTTTTGGGCATGAGGCTTTCTAGCTGTAAAGCTTTCTAGCTGTACTCCACCTGGAGAAATGTGAAAACCGAAGCTATGCCATTCCAGTACTTGCTGCTAGGTCCAAAGCTAACACTGTGCTAAGCCAGGGTTTTAATGTGTGAAAACAAACACAAATGTAGAGCTATGCTGTCCAGCCAAGAATTCAGTACTCTTGTTTTTTCATGAAGAAGCATGGGAAACTGAAGCACACTGCCACAAGGCACAGCATGAAGCAAGATAAAGACAAATGAACAGTACTGGGCTTCTTCTCTACATAATTTGCCTGGGAAAAGCACCTAAAGCAAATTAGAGTGCTAAGAGGTGTTTAGAGGGATACAAACATAAAACAAATTTTAGTTAAAAAGAAGAAGAAACCAATACTTTGAAACTTAGTCATAGTCATTTCCTCTGTAGTGAAAATTGTGTTTGCTTAGATTCCATTTCTCCTGTTGATAGAGTAAAAGCTTTTCTGAAAGATACAAGGTGCACTTGTGTACCCTCTCACCATTCAAACCACTAAATGCTTCTCTTTCTAAAGCTGCAGAACTCAGAATTGAATCATCAGCCATAGCTGTAAGCCAACACATTACATGTCAGTATAAGCAGAGCCTGGTGTCCCCAAACCTCTATCCTTTCCATTCAGTCTGCTGGAAACTTTCCAAGATAATTGAGGCAACAAAAATGCGATCCTGGTGCTCGCATCCCTGCTTGCATCATGTTTGGATAAAATAAAAGAAATTGCGAAACTGAGAGCAGACATTAAATATTATTAATAAATATAGACCACACCTGGGAATCAAGTGTAATATCATTTGGGAAATTTCACAGCACTAACTTTTCATTTCATCTATTTTGAGTTCTTACAAGAAAAGAAAAATAATCTTGTCACTGTCTTAATTTCTTCTATGTTAATGCTATTTTCAGTCAAGCCCAAAAGCCTGGCACGAGTACTAAGGGGCTATGAGATAGACCAGCAATGGGTATGTTGTGAATTCCCTTTTTATTAATCAGTGTGAATGTGTTGTACAAGATGAAATAAACAAAGAGACAGGTGTGGGCGAAACTGCAGGGTGCAGATCACTGATGCTGGAAGGGGGATTCACTCTTCCCACATTCCTCCCCTCTCTTGTGCCAGTGGAAGCACTTCTCTGACTGCAGGGTGGTGAGCTAACCCCTTCTTTTCATAGGGTAAGCTTTCATCTGCTTTGCTCCATGAGGAAACAAGTCTCTTAGAGCTGGGCACAGGGGAGGGAGGAGGAAAACTTCTACTTTCAGCACTGACACTTTTGGACCAGGTCAGCCAAGCTGCAAAACTACTCATTTCAGCAAAGGCCTTCCCCCTGTGAGCATCCTCTCTTCTTGGGTCTACCAGGGATGTGTTACAGGCAGAATCTGTAAACATTTCTCAGTTTCAAGTGTCCTCATAAAGTCAGTGACTGTTGTTTGGTTAAAGAACTGCATTCTATGCTTGTTCAGAAAACTGTGCTGAGAACCGAGGGAAAAGTGTCTTTTTCACCTCTTTCATGACTACTTCCTTCTGTGCAACACACTAATCTGACTCAAAAACAATGATAATGATTTAATTGCCTATAAAACACTTCATACACTGACTATAAAAAAATAAAAAAAATCATACCCTTCTTGTGCTTCCTGGATTATATGGCCCAAGTCTTAGTCTCATAAACAGAGAGGGACATATGGTACTGGGAACAGTACAGTTCCCAGTGACTCAAGCAGCAAGGATATGTGTGGGAGAACAACTATGTAAGGGTTTGCCACTAACACTGCTTGCTTGGGTCCTGCTTCTCAGACATAAGTGTAGTTCTGCATGTCCCATACTGACACATACAGTACCGGGTGTGCAAAGCCATTCCTGTTGTGTGAGGAAACAGAAAACTTTGCTGAGACATAAGATTCATACCACATGTAAAGCTTGAATTTTTTGCAATATCTGTAATAAACTAGTTTTACAAATGAATTCCCAGGATGCTTTGCAGGCTACAAATATCAAATAATATTGTCTAGAGTGGTTTGGAAGATTTCAGAAAAGGAAGCACAGTTCCCAGGGGTTTAAGAATGGCTATTGTACACAAGAAGCCTGACAAGTATATGTGGGTAGGAAGGAAAATCACCCCGTTCATGATGCAAAATCATGGTCAATGAGAGCAGGATAATAGCTAGGATGCGAGAAGAGGGTGATGTTGCAAAGAAGATAGTGAGACAGCAGGAGCTGCAGTCAATATAAATCTTGCTATGGAGTACAGTGTTTCTAGTAACAGTTTGGTGTGCAGGTCTTTGAAGGCTCCCTTAAAGTACCTTCTTGCTCTTTTTCCAACAAAAACCTAACACAACAGGGAAGTAATACCTTCATCTTCCTATACTGATCACCATTTCCTCATTTGCTTTTTTACATATCCACCTCCATCCACGTCCATCTTCTGCACAGTTTCTGCTTAGTGGGACCTGGAAAAGCCTTTTGTAAACTCTCTGGTTGGAGCCACGTGTAACAGAAACCACAGATGATGTTGCTGGGCACTGCATCCTTTAAATTTGTAACAAGCAGAAATATGAAAACTAACATCAAGTAACATTTGACCTGGTCTGTTTCCATTGTTTCTTGATTGATGAGTTGCAAGGAGTGTTGCCTCAGCTCTTCTCATTCTGTACAATTTTCTCAGGCTATGGTAGAGAAGTGCCCCAAATGCATCTGAAAAGTGTAGAGGGCAGTCTGCAAGTGTAGTCATTTATTAGCATTTATTCAGGATTTACTGAGTACACTCTTTAGATTTCTCTCGTGATAATCAAATAATGAGGGCAGACAGAAATAAGAAGGTGGGAAGGCACTTCAGGGAAAGAGTTCCAGCTGTTAGCCCTGCTTTCCCAGTCCCAGCCTGTAGAGTCCATTTCTTCCTTGACCCTATTTCCAGCAGCCCTGGCTTCTGCCTCTGGAGCTCAGCCAATGACAATATTTTGGTCCTGTGTGTGAACAGACAAGACATGAAGATATGACATTCCATAAAGAGAATGCCACCAGTTATGGAATGTGAAATCTAAGTTTCTCCTCCTTAGATACATTGGCATCAGTGCCTGCACCATGTTTGGAGTTGATGCACCTGGAGCCCTGTACCCCTGTGTGATGCTATTCTGAACTGCTGATGTGTTGGTGGGGAGAGAAGTGGAGGGGGACAATCCAGGATAGGCAAGAGCTTTAAAGTTAGCTAAATATAACTTTAAAGTTAGATTTGGACATTACAGTGCTGGATCAGCTCCCATTTACATGTCTGCAGTCTGCTTGAGGAAAGCACCAAAACTAAGCAGTATCAGTCTGTTCTCTGGGCTGGGTTTATAACTGGAAATGACTGTAAACCTGACATGGTTTGCTATACTTTCAGAAGCATTTCTGTCTTCTTGTTAGTTATTTAAATGCCCATTTTTGGGGTTAATCACTCCTCCCTGAAAACAAAGCAGCTTTACCAGTTCTTGGCATCTGAGCAGCATCCCTTCCTCTACTGTGATGGGTGATCTACACTACTTTGCAGCCAGCAAAAATCAAAAGCCTGAGACAAAGCAATGACAGCAGTCTCCCAGGCTAACCCTGCCCATGAACTCACAGCTGGCCACTGGCTCGCCTATGGAACGGGAGGAGTGATGGGGTTTTCTCCCAGAGGGTGGCCTGATGCCTGGAGCGTCTCAGAGGATGTTTCTCCTGAAGAGACATGGAGTAGGTCTGGGAAGAGGGTGATGGCTGTCCCCAGGGAGCTCAGTGAGACTTGCAGGGCAGTGCTGGGTGGGCACTGGTCTTGGTTGGCATTGCCTCTTCTGGGGAGTGAACAGCCAGCACTGCTGAGCAGACATGCCCAACTCTGCAAGTGCATCCCAACGTGTCTGCCATCATTGGTATGGTCCTATGCCGAGGACGTATTGCTAAGTACCATCAGAAGAAGTGTTTACTTGTTGCTTATATGAGGGTGCTCCAAAAACAATGCCTTCTATTTTATTATGTTGGTCCATGATGTCAGAGACAGATGTTGGTGGTATGGCAGTAGAGTTTGAACCTTCCCACCAATCTTCCACTATATTTTGTTGCCATGTGACAGATGGCAGCAGAAACACAGTCTGACAGAATGGTGTCTGACATGGGAGCATAGATGAAGCAAAGATGTGTCACTGAATTCCTCCATGCAGAAGAAATGGCACCCAGTGACATTCATCGACGCTTGCGGAATGTTTCTGAAGATCAAACAGTAGATGTGAGCACAGTGAGGGGTGGGTGGTGTGTTTCAGCAGTGGCGACAGCAACAGTGGGTAATCTCCACTGGTGCAGATTGTTACAAGTGCTGCATGAAGGCTCTTGTTTATTGCTGCTGAAATTGCATAGCTAATAGTGGTGTCTATGTTGAAAAAGAGCGTTTTGCTGCTGAGAATTTGCTCTATTAAACAGTGCTATTTTACTGTTTTGTCTGCTCTAGTTTCCATGGAAATAAATAGGAGGCATTACTTTTGGAGCGAGCTATATACACAAAAAAACCTCACCCATGCTATAGTTCCTGCAAATTCATCCTCAGCATTTTCCTTCTCCTTTCCACTGGAGAAACTGTTCACCCAGTGCAAGAGATGTCTCCTCATTCCCTCTGTTCTGCAGAAATAGAACAAAAACAAAAGCACGATCTAAACACGAGTCTCCTGTGTACAGCTCTAACGAGCAGTGCTCCTTCTCAGTGCTGCTTGTCTCTCTCGGAGAAGTGCTGTCTCTGAGCGTTTGCTGTGAATGCTTTAGAGCAAAATAGGAAATACCTGAGCTTCAGTCTTATAATAGTTGTGTTTGAATCAAAGCAGACGATTCATAGCCAGGGTCAGGTTCACAAGAAAGGGCGAGGTTGCTAGAAAATCATAATGATAAAGCTTCCTGTTTTTAACGATATATTTCAACAACGATTATTGCTGCCTCAGAGAAGGAAAAGGATGCTTGTGAGCTGAAAAGTACCTCGCTATTTCTCCCTGCACTTTTGTGCCAAGAAGTTGCACAAACAAGTGATTTGTGTTGGAAATGAAACAAGGCTTCCTTCTGGAGTTTTCAGCTACAGCAAAATTACTACATGTTGCAAAATTAAGGCAGTGCTGATTTCTGCTGTTATGCAAACTTTAGGCTTTCTCCTTGGCAACGAGTGCCCTTAAAAGCTAGACATGCTCGATGTCTTATGACTTTATTTTCTTTATATACACAATGATTAAACAAAAGACAGCTGTTAATTTCAGGAAAAAAAAAAAAAGAGAAACAACACCCATGTAATGGATCTTTTGTGCTGCACCAAAATAACTCTCCTCCTCAGGCAGCCACAATTTAGCATAAGAGTTGTCTGCCCTTGGTACCACTTCCTATAACAAGATATTCTTATTTTCTAAATATGTAGAAGAGTAGTCTGTATGCTCATGTTACAGACATAAATTAAAAGCTCACTTACATTCTTCTTAAATGACAACTGACTGAAGGCATCATGTGCTTTCCATCTTCTGAGATAAGTACCCACTGTTAGCTTTTCACCAATGCCATAAAGTGCTTTTGCACTACAGATGACAGATTTTATTCTTGTTACCATTTGCCTGTCAATCATCTTGAGTCAGTGGGTCAGAAGGGTCTGAATCCCCTCCTTACCACCAGGGCTCACCTTAGCCCTGGGAGATGTGAGGCAGGAGGAGGTGAAGGCCTGTGTGATTTCCTGTTTATCCAGCTCAGAAACCATCTCACTTTGCTCCAGATTGGAAGAGAGAGCGAGAATGAGCTAGCACACAGCGGAGGATTGATGATCTTTAAGGTCTTTTCCAACCTGAGAAATTCTATGATTCTATAATTCTATGATTCTATGATTCTATAGTCAGCTCTCCTTCCACCTTGCCACGAGCCATCCCTGTGGCAAACATGTGGTTTGTTTCAGCACACTGAGGAGCACCTGAGATGAGCTGTCGTGCAAATCCTAGGCTTGTCCTCACTGGGGAATTGGTCTGCACTGCCTGCTTGAATTGGAAGGGTAGCCATAAAACTAAGCGGACAGCTGTTCTTGGAATAACACTTGTTTTAATTCACTCTGTCTTGGTTCTGACCAAGGCAATGTCTCAACGCAAGCTTTTAAATGCTGGCATGGGAAAAGGGTCCTGCCTGGAAATATTAGGTTCTCAGTGAAGAAAGTTTTTCTTCTGTGTGTTGAGTTGCTGCTGAGGAGAGCAACGCAGTAACACAGAATTCAGATAGCTAGAAAACACTGAGTCAGCCTCCTTGGTTTAATAATTTCACAGGCTCTTCATGAAAGTCTTCATGGATTTTGAGAGAGGTAAAATTTTGTATGCCAAGTGTTATAGAAGATTTAGTGATCTCTCTGTTTCAACAATGCTATAGAAGGTGATACTGTTCTTTGTTGGGTTCCTCTTGTACGTCTTTGTTCTCAGAGACTGAAGTTAAATTCAGTCACCTTGAATCTCATCTTTTGCAGTCTTTGTTGTACAAGTAAGTAGGTAATTTGATACGGAGGATGTACAAAGAAAGTAAATTGCATAGATCTTATGCTTTAAAAATGGGGGTACTTATGAAATGAAGTTTATGAGGTGATAAACTTCAGCAGTAAAACACAGATTCAGTTTCTCTCAAGGTCTTCCCAATGTTTGGTGATATGCAAATTTAGGGTCTTGACTTATCTTCTGAAAAGGGAACAGTGTGTTTCAGCTCACTAATACTAATATACTAATAATTATTTCTTTGAAACCATCAGCAAAATCTGTAATTGCAGCCCAGTTGTAAAGGCTCACATAGACCGTAACTCCAGTTCCAGCAGGCCTAGTGCAAGTGTGAAGAATGTAAGAGGAGCAGAAGAATCCAATTTTGTGATTGGATTTTGGAACACTGGAGGCTGGATGGGGCTCTGAGAACACTGACTGAGCTGTAAGTGTCCCTGTTCATTTCGGGAGATTTGGATTAGGTGACCTTGAAGAGACTCTTCCAACTCAGTCCATTCTATGATTCTATAATGGCTATTGCACACCTATGCTATTTCATCATCCCATATTTAACCTGATAGCCTGAAGGAACCTACAGGTTGCACACAAATTCTGAGATGTGAGAATAGCTGACCATTAGCATTCAAAAAACATGGCTTTTTGTATTGTTAGTTTTTGTTTGTTTGTTTGTTTATTCTGGTTTTATCTGGGCTACACTTAAGGGATTTTCCTTAAAAAGCACTGGCTTGTTTTTCAAGTATGTAGAGTGTACTATTTAAGTTTACAATGTGGTTGTCCTTCTGAATAATGGCTAGTTCTGCAAAATGGTAAAACTCTATTGATGAAGTAGAGAACAAGTAGAGAGATTTCTCAGTTGTTATGAAGAATGTGTTATGCATGAAGTGTAGCCTAGGTTTAACAACCAGAGCATGGTCAAACTGTAGCCAGTTGGAAAATACTTCAAACTTCTAAATGGAAGTCAAATGACCACCTAGCTAGCCCAGCTATTTCTGGTGATCTAAGCAAAACAAACAAAATGACTTTGGATTTTTTAATAGCAGTCCTCAAGGCAAAATAAAGAAGGAAGAAAGATGCTTGAGGAGTTCTTCACCAGGACTCCTGATGAACTGTTTCTTTGTGGGTAATATGGAAACTAGACTTATTTCAAAGTGAAGAAATAAAAAAGAACAGAACTGAATCACTGTGCTAAATGAATTCTGAAGTCCCAAAAGGGAAGTGCTTTCATCTGCCGCAGATTACAAGCTTAGTTTAGCAAGGGGAAGTTTACTTCAGAGGCCAGTAAGTAAAAGATTCATCCAAATCATTTGCTAGTGGGAAATAGGGAGGGAAACACTTTAAACTCCTGTCATTGACACCGGCTGCAAGCCCTCCCGAGGAGGCCTTCAGCAAATTTTCTTGTTCCAGACAGCATTGCCACTGCACAAATCCTAATCTTTGTACTATGAATTAGCAGATTTTCTGTTCTGGATTAAGCCAAGAATGCTTGTTTGACATATGGCAAACAGAACATCACTTGTAGTGATGCCCAGCTATAGCTTCTCATTCAGTGTTCATGCAAATCCTAAAGCTGCTAGAGCTGCATAATTATTTACTTCACAAGGAATTAGTGGCAATGGGCAATGGTATTCAAGCAATGACAACTTGTGTTTTCTACTCAGTGTTGATTTTGTTATGGATATTTGTCCTTTAAAAATATATCACGTGTAGAATATTTTGCAGAAAAAGCAAAACCCCACCACATATCATATTCTGAACTGATGAGCAAGGAGCACTTTGATTTCTCTTTTGCTTTTATCAGCCTTTGGGAATTGTTCTGTTTCACAGAGGCAAAGTTGAGCAACTGTTGCAGGGTATTCATACCCAGCAATCAACCTGTTTTTAAAATGCAAGCAAACATACTTCTCCCTCAGTGTCTGAATTCCAGATATCCAGCTGGGTGCTGCTGATAATGAAAAGGGACTGACAGCCATTTCCCAGCTGTCCCAGTGCAGAGCCGCCTTCTCTGCTTCATAAATAGAAAATCAGCCCTGAGGCTTGCTGGTATCCCAAAGGGGAGCAGGATGATCTGGCATTAAAGGTGATGTCTGGCCTGGGTGAAAGTAAATAGTGAGTTGTAAAGTAAAGGATCTTGCGCTTTTAAAGCTGAAAAAAAAAAGCAATCAGCCTTTTAATATTCAGTGAAGCATAGAGTAATCAGTCAGCTTCACATGCACTGCATCTCCTTTCATTTCACATCCTAGCTCAGTACACTCCTCTAAACCAAAATATTTACGTTAAGGCCGGATGCACAACAGAGCATGATGCAAGGATTATTTCTGTGATTTGGGAGCAACACCTCTTTGGCAGTACGAAGATTGGGCAGCAATACCTATTCCCTGGTGTCACTATGAACATGTCCAAATGTGGCTCTTTGTTCCATCAGCTGCTCTGTGTGTGACAGGGGCTGTTTCGGAAACAGCAGTTCCTTGTTTATGCTGCTCTGAGGATGAGTGAATGTATCCTTACTTAGCAAAATATCCTCACATTGCAAGTCCAGCCTTCCTGCCTTGAAGAGTTAATGTTGCTATGGCCTTTTCAAAAGCACTATCAATTTTGTGAAAGCCTTCTTTTCCCCTCCGTCTGGTGTCTGTGAGTAGTACGTGCCAGCTGTAATGTCCCTCAGTGCATTACAATTACAATTGTATGGAAAAAAGCCACAATTGCTTATGTATGCTCCTGCCTGCTTTTCTTGCTGTCAGCTGACTGCTGTTCTTTGAACACATGGTACAAACCCGTAGCCTTCCCTGCACGCAGCCATCCTTAGAAGGGAAGGAGATTGTAATGGGGGCTGCAGTGTTCCTCCTCAAACATACATGCAGCCTGTTTGCTGTGACTGATTTTCTACATTAATTACTTCTGATTTTTTAAGCTTCAGAAAAGGTGATTTTCTGTTTCCTTTTTCTACTCTGCGATACCAGTGGAGGAATTTTTGCAGTGACTGATTGCCTCTATTTCCTAATAATTACATGCTAATTACATTTTGCCAATGAATTTGCTAATAATTATCACAGTGCTATCTAAGAGAACACTTCCTCTCCATAAGGAGCATGTAAAGATATCTATAGTAACTGTGGAGTAACATCTGGTAAATAAAACTTTCTTCATGAAATGCCAGTACAAAATTTGAGTGACTCTCAATGGTCTGCATGTGACTTTTCAGGAGCTGACACACATAAAATTGGAAAAAATAGTTTGCAAAAGTAAATTTTCCATCCCTAGTTCCAGAAATGTTATCTCTCCTTGACAAAGGAAAAGACACTGTTTCCACTGTAGAGTTCACTGCTAAAGGTATTTTAACATTGTTCTGTTTTGGTACCTGCAATTGGCACATCCAGCTGAACTAAAGCCAACCAGTCCCATGCCATGGTATGCTCTGGAGGAGGCAGGTGATGCTGTGAGATGATCCCACAGGAGAACTGTGCAGCTGACAAGATTAGGGATAACTGAAGGAATTTGCCAGCGAACCTCCATATGGCCAGCTCTACTTCCAGTGCAGATCAATGGCTGCATCATAACCTGAGATCAGTCAGTATTACCTCTGCTCCTGCAGGTAGGTAGTGCACTGCCATCTCCAGTCTGCTTGAGCTTGGAGGGAGGGAGGAGGTTGAGTGAACACTCAGAGAAGGAGAGCCACCATCCATGCATCAGTTTTACCTATGTATGCACTTTCCTACATAGAAATGCTCTTTTGCAGTTTTCCCACCTTCCTCCATCACCATAATCACCGCAGACACCTGATTCCTGTGGTGCAGAGGGAAGAAATTGAATGTAGTGGCGTTGTTCCAAAAATGCTTGGGTTTCTGTAGTATTTTGTCATTACAACACAGCTCTGTCCAGTTAGGTCAGATTGCCCCGTTTGCACTAGCTCCACACATCTCTTTATTGTAGGCCATGTTTCTTTTCTTCTCACAAAAATAATTTTAAGCACTATGTAATCTTTGATGCAGAGTACCTCAACTTATCATGGATGTGCAAGACAACAGAGATCTGAATGTGTAGTGCATAAAATATCCAAAAGAATATTCTACCACTGCTGAAAAAGACATTTCAATACTTGGAGGCCAAGGTAAGCTTGCAGCTTTCATGTCATTTTCGGAACTTCACTGACCATAATCTCATTTCTCTTCCATTTCTTTCTCCTCTCTACCTGTGCAGCAGAGTTGAAGTGCTGATACTGACATGCACAGAGGAGCAGAGATTTATGCCACAGCCAATTTCCCAGTTTGCAATGGCAATGTGACTGGAGGAGCACAGACAAATGAAAGACAAAAGTACAAAGAGTAAAAAGTTCTGAGCCTTCTGTCCTGAGCCGAATTAATATATTTTTTATTGAACTTAATCCTGCTTCAAGCAATTAGGTGCAGATACAATCTGAGAGAGGAAGGAAGATTCAAAATTGTATAATTATAGAATCATTATGGCTGGAAAAGACCAGTAAGATCATCTAGTCCAACAGCCAACACATCACCACCATGAGAGGTCAAGAGTCCAGGTCTGTTAATATGAAACCCCACTGAGCTTCTAAGCTCTCTGCTACAGCCAGGAGCAGCATGGAGCCATTTGGACATGGGTCATTGAAATGACCTCCAAAAGGCCAAGTGAGGCACTCTGGGGTCTCAGGTTGAGTGTGATGCAAGGACCAGTGTTGAAAGACTAAAAGCTGTAGGACACTGGGATCACCATGTGTGCCCTTGAGAGAAGTCCCTCTTCTGCCACCCCAGCTTGCTCCCTCTTATTCCCTGTGTCTAGTATTGTGACATTGCACTAAAATGCAACACATCAGCATTTCAACATGGGAAGAGGGAAGGGTATCTACAAAACTCCCCAGTCTCTTAAATCCACCTGATTTATCAAAATCAAAAGTAATCCCTGGGAGACAAGGAAAAGCAAAGCTTTGGGTCTGCCCAAGGATGTTTTATGCAAACAGACTGAAGTTCACTCTGTGCATATAAAAGAAATCCATGGATGCCACAGTGTTAAACATCCGTGGTAACAGTGGGGATGAATTTGGTAAGTTGTTGTTCAAAGTTATCACTGCATATTTGTTGTCACCTACTGAAGCACAACATGATGGAGTAAGGGATAGAGTTTCTTTCATATCTGTCCAGAAGAAAAGTGACTGCTGCTAAACTCAATTCTACACAGAAATGAAAAGAAAATTATTCCAATTAGTAACATTACCTTTATATCTAAAGAACTAGTGACCTTGTTTCCATTTTTGAAATATGATATTAAATACTTCTATGTATCACTTTGAATTTTTGCAAAAATAATTTGCATAGAAACCTTTTACTTGCTTAGGAAAGTATTCCTTTCACATACCCTGTGTTTAAGCAGCAAGGCTAATAACCTTAAAGAAGAATATTTAATGTATTTCTTGAACAGATAAAGAGCCACATAATTGCATAATGCCCAGACAAATCTTTTGTGCTAATATAATCTTCCATTTTGAATGTTATTTTCAATATAAATATTTATTTATGCAAATAGTTGCAGTGTGGCTAATTCTGGAAGGACTCTTGTGGATTAAAACCTACTTGTGAAGTTGTTAATGAATAGCAAAATAAAAATGGTTTTAGACATTGCTTCAATTAATGAGGTGTCTTATTTTCAGAAGTACTCAAGTACCATATTGCTACATTCACCAAATGCATGGAGAGGGTAATAACAATGATTAATGAGCTGCAGCAAGTGACTTATTAGAAGGAACTACATATATCATTCTTGCTGACTCTGAAGGAGTACCTGCAAATATTTGTATGGGAGAGTGTGAGATCTTAAATCTGATATACAACTGAAAGAAGATTTTACCCACCAAAATGCATCACTGAATGTCTTCTGGATCACCACACCATTAAGAGTGAATTATGATAGTGGTGCCAGACTTGAAAAGAGGTAAAGGAATTATTAGTTTGGTACCAGTGTGGGAATAAGACTGTAGAAAAGAGACAAACATCCAGAAGTTTAATGACAGAAAAATATTTCCTAAAGGCACAAGCTATGAAAAGCCTCAAAGTGAAGAGGAATTCATGTCTTTGGGATACTGACACTGTGCAATACCACTAGTTGACATTAACTAGTCTGTGCTGGCAAGAGAATGGTGAATACCACCAAGTTTTGGTGATGTCTTCTAACTGTAATATTTTTTTAAGATTACAAAGCTTTAATGACATCCAAAGATCAAGGTTGCCTCATATAGGCATGCAGCTGCTCAATTTGACATAAAATCTCCCTGAAGAGGCTATACATTTTTTTCTGTCTCATTTCCGTGACTCCTTACTCTTCCTTGGAATACTAAGAATCTGGGAAGTGAAATCTGAGTGAAGCCTTTATAAAGCATCTGTGGCACCACACAGTACATACAGCAAGGAGATGTCATAGAGAAGCATGGTAATTCTTTTCTGTCAGCTATGCCTTCTGCAATAATGGAGAGAAATATGAATGTGCCTGGAGATGTGAGCACTCATTTACTCTTTCTTATTCTCTCCACTCTCCCTGAATTCTATATTTTTCCTACTCCCAGGTTTTCTAGATAAGAAGGAACATTCTCTCTCATTTTCCCTTGTGCAGCAAGTCATTCTGTTGCCTCAGATCTTCAGGTGGTTATGTCTTCATTCCTCTTGTTCACTTCCAGATGAGACAGAAGAGTAGGCAGGAATCTGTGGCTGACATACGGAGAAGAAAAGAAAAACACTTTTATTTCATGCCCATAATTTTTAAATAAGGCTCCAGCAAGACCCTTCTGCACAGGGACTGAGATTACCTCGTGCAAGACTAAGAGGGTAGGACATGGGGAATAATGAATCACAAACCACACAAGACTGTATTCATCAGACCAATTTGGGCTACTGGGAGGCCAGGGAGCATTATGGAAATGAGGCAAGCAAGTAAAATAACATCTAAAGACAAAGGAACAATGGGCTGCACTTTCCCAATCTCATCTGGGAGGCAAAACCGCACTGCAGAGGCTCCATAGCCATGGTCGCGCATCTCCCCTGCTCTGCTCTGGCCCAGCAGCTGTAGCTGCTCCACAGGAGATCTCCCCTCCAAGCAGTTGACCCGGAGAGGCAATTTCTGCATGACTGAGCCTGTAGACACTCTGCTGGGGCTCTGGCAGTTCTTTTTTGTGGCACTGTAACCCCAAATCAGTGTTGACTGCCAGGCTAAATAAGTTCAGTCTCCGCCTTGCCTGTTTACACTCTGTAGAAGTAGCAATTACCAGGGTTTTCCTTGGTCACTGTTTAACCAGCTGTACATATTTTGTATTGTAAAGTTTTCTACACATGCCATTCACTCCACTTCTTA
Source organism: Centrocercus urophasianus (assembly GCF_019232065.1). Classification (NCBI taxonomy): domain Eukaryota; kingdom Metazoa; phylum Chordata; class Aves; order Galliformes; family Phasianidae; genus Centrocercus; species Centrocercus urophasianus. Next base: position 47,163,789 of record NW_024884364.1, on the reverse strand, counting down.
GCTTTTTTTTTTTTTTTTCTTTCAGAATTCCTCTGGTTTGTTTGAGCTCTGTGCGAGGATATGTTACAAATTGCTATGCGCATAGGTTATAAATTGTGAGAGCATGGTGATGGAGAAGTGTTTCAATTCAATATTAAATGTATTGCACGGTGTCATAAAATATGTTCGTTGACAACTTTGTTGCTATCTTGAAGCTATAAACACCAGATGTGCTTCCCAGCTGGAAGGCAAAGGCAAAAAAGCTCTGTAAGGCCCTGCATGAACTGCATGGCTGAGACCCATGTAACCATGATGTCGGTCCCACTCACACCCTTTGTGCTTTGTGTTTTGGGGAAAGCAGACACACAGAGATGCTGCTTTCCTGCAGATCTCTCACTGGTAATAAGCAAAGGAGTGAGACTGCAGGGAACAAAAATGACCAGGGAGCCCCTCTCACAGCAGGCTCGCAGCCTTGGTACATACTGAGAGAAAGAAGGAGAGAAAATAAAGGGAAGATGACAAGGGTATAGCAACATGCTTGTGGGTGGTACAGTGTCTGTGGGTGGTGTAACTTTTGATCCCAAGCTAAATTTTTCTCATTAATTTGGTGTGACTGGATATTGTCAAAAAGCTTAACTTCACGATGACTGCTAGCAAAACATTCAGGAATGGGCTGAAAAAGAAGGAAATGCTTAACTTACAGCCCAGCACTACACAGCAGTGTGTGATTCAAGCATGGTATAAGCAACAGACAAAATATGACATGTGATAACTAGTAAAAAATAGTAAAAATGAACCCTAGAAAAAGAGATACAAAATACAAGATGGTTACCTGACATAGTTACAACTCATTCAGCCATGACTGGGTCCAAATGTCTTACAGTATCTGAAAGGCAGGCTTTAGTTAAAGGCAGCATATGCAGTTTCAGTTGTGCTCCTACACAGCTATACACTGAGATTGTCCACAGTGTTCCCCCTTGACTTGGTGGCGATCACAAAAGCAGAAACAGGAGCTAAGTGTAGCAATGCCTTGCTTCCCCTCTGGCAGTGAATACAAATTTTTGACTGAATGACAGTGAAGAGGAGCTCAGGGCAACCATACCTGCTGGTATCCTTTGACACTGAATGACTCAATCTGAATGATTCAATCTGAATGACTGACTGTACGGCATTTCATTCATAGCTTCCTGGTTTTTAGCTATGCAGGTACAAAACTTCAGTCTTGTCCCATGTTCTCCTGCATCCCAAATGTGTTAAGTACAGAAAACTGACTCTTGCTTAAAAAAAGATTGAGAGTTGTGGGGTGATGCTTCAGTTTTTCCTCAGCTCCTCAGGTAATTTTTTCATCTTGCTAACATCATTTTAAGTTTTTGCTATAAAATCTTGTAAGCAATCTCACTGAGATCTTCCAGGACTGGAAACTTGAATTTTGATCCATATGTGCTTTCAGTTTTGTGAGGTCAGCCTAGGTCTGCAGGGACTTTGTTCCTGTTGCTAAAAACGCTAGGAAAAAAAAAAGGCACAAACAGCTGCTGTAAGCAAGATCTCATCCGTGTTCCTACATAACCTAAACTAACGTAACTTGTCATAGGTTATGCTAATGACTATCCTCTTTGCTGCATAGCAGTTTATATAAAACCCTGAACTGAATATAAACCAAGTCAGATCCAATGACTGAGCAACCCAATAAATGCTAGCTTTGTGTTATTCAAGTAATTTCATGAATATTGGAACTAAATTTATTTCCTTTTGTCCCCTTGCTGATTTATGTCTAGTGACATTCAAGGTCTGATCAAACCATTGGCTTTGGGGTTTTCAGAGCTTCCTCTCATGTGGATTCACTCTGGTTTAGTAATGTCTGACTTTGCAAGATCAGAATGCAGCCTTTCTCTCTGTTACACTGTGGTTAGAGCCATTCTCCTCCAGTGTACAGCTTTCCTCTTCTAGCCACTGATCTTTGTAAATTGTACTTAGTTGCTCCCTCTATCACTCTCTTAAATTTCGTCAGAGACTGGGGTTAGACCTTAATTAAGCAGGCGAGCAGAGAGGCGGGCAGAGAGATATAGTCAGACAATGTGGTTGCACAAGTTTTATTTCCTTTGGAAACCAGACAAAAGAAGAAATTGTCTCAAATTGCATTTTACAAGCCTGCCTAATTTTACTCCCTGGATATTTGAATCCTCTGTGTCCAACATGAATAAAATGCATTCAACATGATACTGATATAATGGAAAATCAAACAACTCAAGCCCAATGGCTATGATGGAAACAAATATTTTTTCATATGTTCAACTTGCCAGAGGCCTACAAACAAAGCAGGAGTAGATACATAGATGAGATTAATAATTAAACTCTATTTTGGGGGCTTTCAAGGTTTAGAGCTCTCTCTTTCCCTCCCCAACTCAGATACAGTGCATCTTTCATTCTCTTCCCTCGTCCAGGGACCTCTGTGCAGAGCAAGTTTCCACCAGCCAAAAGGCAGTAGGATGTGACCCTCACCAAGTCCTGGCAATGCCATACAATCAAGGCACTCCACTTCAGAGCCCACCAAATGAGAGCCACTCCTGTTCTTCTCTACCTGGATGAGGGCCATCACTGCATCTTATTGGCTTTCAGCTGTCAACCACTTTCCTCTGTTTCAGAATCCCAGAATTGAGCCAGGCTTTTTGGAATATTTGGACCAAATCCGATCCACCTCTGGAGATGAGGATACCTTGGTGCACTGTATTTTTGAATCTCACCACATGTGGACATCACATATAATGGCATATGTGCTGTATTGCAGCTTATACTGCTCTATGTTGCTACTGGAGACATGGTGCTAAAGTGTCATTTGGAATAAGTACCATAAGTGTATCTGCAGCTGTAGGAACCAAATATCAGTAGGCAATAATCCATGCTACACTAGTAAAGCTTTGTACAGTAACAGTGATAAACACAGATCAGAGGCAGACTACATGCTATTTTTATGATACATATTATTATTTTGATACCTTCTCCACTTGACAGTTAGAGGAATGATGGGATGAGTGTTGATATTTCCATAGTAGTATTATGTCACATGTTAAATCTCTGGCAACCAAACTGTGAAGTCAGGCATTACTATTTCAGATTTACTCTGACTAGTTAAAACTCATGAATTCTGTCTTGAGGATTACTTCTCTTTATCACAAATGAGTTTACTCTACCTGTGCTTACCTTTTCCTACAAAAACTTTTTTTTTTCAATTGCTATCAGCAACGGTTCCTTTACTTGATTGTCTTGCATTTTACCAGATGAACTTCTCTGACATGAGTGTTCATGTGGAGCTAATAGAAAACACTCTTTCTCTTAAATATTTACATCTCTAAACCATATTTACTTCTACTAAATATTTTTTGTGATGTCTGAGAATTAGCTGGTCAGGTATTTGTTAGCATACTATTAGGAACATGCCCTTCAGTTGAAAAAAGAGCTTGAAGGCATACTATGTCAGATACCCTGTGCTAACAAACTCAATTCTGTTTTGCCCTCCCTTCCCCTCCCCTCCTCTCTTTTTTTCAAAATCTCTTTTTGCTCTCTTAATAGCAATCTGCATTTTGTCTATGACTTTGATAGATTTTTTTTTAATGTCACATCTCCAACTCTGTATTTTACTCCTCAGTGCTTTCATCAAAACCTGCATAGAATGTTCTAGCAGCACATTTCCCTATTAGCCTTTTTTTTTTATTAGACATTTATAATCTCAAACAAAAATCACCTCTGTATTCACCAGGGGCAAGAAATGATTTATGGGCAGATTCATTTAACAGTGGCTTCTCACAGGCAAAGTTAAAATAGTTTGTATGTGAGGGGCTGAAGCCAAAGGTGCCCTCTCCAATACTGTTGATCAGTGTTGAATCTTTGCTGGAGCTCTGACACACAGCAGCCACCACAGCTGTTTCCAAGGATGCCGGTGACCTGGTGCCATGCTCTGCTACAAAGCATAGCTCTCTCCAAACTCATTTCCCTTTTGGTATGAAAGGAGCCCAAAAGAATTCCCAGAGAAAAGCTGAGTGTCCACAGTGATCTGCAGTGTTTATTTGAGGGCCCCTGCCAGAGCCCTGCTGATGCATCAAGCGCTAGGATATATTTAGTACCAGCCACCTCTGCAGAAGTGACTCCTATTTTGAATGGTGCAAAATATTTTCTTTGTACTTTTTTTATCCTTTGGGGTCTATGCAATGAGAGGACCCACTTTTCTCCCTCAGGTGTCCAGTTCTGGCCCCTCTGCCATGAGTGAAGAGGCAGTGAGTTACCCAGCTAACTCTCTCAGCCCCTGTGTGGGGGGTTGTGGGCTGCACTACTGTGGTCCTTGAACTCTGTCATTTCGAACACTTTTTTTTTTGGCCCCATGTCTATCAAACGAAAGAAAACTCCTAAACAGACCTGGAAACTGATACATTCCAAATACAGCAACTGCTGCTTCCTCCTCCCCTGTGTGCTGTTGCTGCTTCAGTAATACGGATTTCACAGAATGCCCCGGTGAGGATAAACAGCAACACTGTGCGCCCCGAGTTCCACATGTTTATGCTCTACTGACCACGGCTTTTCCTTCAATGTCACTGTCACGGTGACAACATTATCATGGACCAACACACAGCTCAAAAGGAGGAAATATTTCCATTGTTTTTGCACTGATACCCCAGGCATCTTCTGCTACAGTGTAATCCACTGGTCCCAGGCAGAGCCCCAGCAGTTGTGGCATCGCCTTCCCCTCTCCCACAATATACACTCTCTGTGGGTGTCAGTAAATGTTTGTCATTTATCAGCAAATTCACTTTCTGCAGTATTCCCAAGTGCTGGGCTTGGCTCATGTCTCACAGCATATTCAGCTGTTTTCTGGGCTAGAATTTGGAGATCCTCAGTCCTTTCTGACTTATGTCCCTTTGCTTGTGGTGTTTTGGGCTCTCCAACAGCAGTGTGAGCACACTGTTCATCCCGGGAGATTGTCTGGGGAGCCAGTAGGAACCTTTGCTCTCACTGTATGCTCAGGCAAACCAGAAATCTCCAGGAGGCTTCATGTTTTGGGACAGCTCCTGGTGTCTATCTGGTCTCCTACCAGGGGCTATATGAGTCCCTCTAGTTTGCCAGCTCAACTTTCCTGCTTTCAGCCATGCACCAAAGTTTCTCCCTGCTGACTAAGCATAAACTTCTCACAGGTGCTGCCACTGGTGGCACAGCCTCACACACTCCTGGTGAGAACCTTTCAACAGCTATCAGTGGCTGCCAGAGTCACCAAGGCAGATGGGAAAAGAGAAGGGACTCAACTGATCCAAGTGGAAATCATCCATCAATCCATGGTGCCACACCCCCTGCAGGTATTTCTGGGATAGACAGACCTCAAGTGCCTGATTCTCTGCAGAAACTCCTGATTAACTGGTGTGGAGGGATTTGATTTGAGCCCCATTCCAAGCTTACTTTCAGGAAAAGGAGACTGTAATCTAAATTTCTGCTCACACAGTATTTTATTTTTTTTTCTGTTAGTCAATCAGCTAAGGAAGGCGAACAGCATTTTTGCAATGTTATCTACATTTTCTGCAGAACGTGCTGTTACCTGCCTCAGCCTTTTGTGTGTGGGAGGGACCTGCTGGTCCTGCTGTGAATAACCACCACTGTGCTTGTGGGGCTGATTAGAGGGCTGACAAACCATGGGGAATGAGAAATACACCTCCTACCTCAAAGAGAAGGAATAATCTCTGATATAATTTACACAGCTACCTTCAGAGCTGATCTTGCAACTGTGATCACCTTTTTTAGCAACAGCACCAGAAAGATACTTACATAAGCAGAGCATCCAGACACAAGAGTAGCCATACTTGAGAGGCAATTAAATGGTGATTTTTGTTCTGTTTTGTTTTTATGGGAAAGTATATATATGTGCAGTTCATTAGAACTGGTGGGGGAGGAAATTTACATCAGAAGTCCCATAAAGAAACATAGCAGAGCTGTCTACCATGAACTTTAAGTATGATAATATTATCGAACCATCTTGTTTCATGAACATTCAATTCATTTTTTTCCATGTAATTTATTTTCAATTTAAATGTCTTCTTAATTTCTCTCTTGGCGGTAAGCAAAAGAAAATATAATTTACAGCGTTTCTAGTAAGAAATCCTTTGTTCATTTTTCTATGGAGTTTAACATACTGGCAAGGCAATTTTAAAGCATCTTGAATACAGACAGATCTGTTTTGTTTTGTTTTTCAAAGAAAGTGTGTGTCAGCTCTACAGCCTGAGAACGCACCTTTCTTTTAGCAACAGTTCACACAGAAACATACAAAGTGTTGTCCCAGCTGAAAGGAAGGGTTCCTGCAAGGCTTTCGGAGAGATTACAGAGCACAGGAACACAGCAATTGGTAAATTTCTCTTTTCAGGTAATTGGGATTTTCATAAAGAAATGATACAATTCAAAGCTTCAAAGAGGAACTATCACAGTACACCGGACATTAATTAAAATCAAATAGCAGATTATTTGTTTAGAGGTTATACCTCTTTGCCATTATTCAGCACAGTGAAGTTCCATCTGAGTTAAATTAATTAATTACATTCTCTGCAGTCACAGATACCATGCAATCATGTAATGAAAGATGCTACTACAAAGATCTTATAGCTGAGATGAGCTATGGACAAAAACGGGAGATCTAACAGAGACACAGTTATCAGACCCATAGAAATTATTAAATTAAGATTTGATTCTATAGCCATCCCAACCAAACTTTGACTGAAGAGCAACATTTACGAGCACAAAGACCAGAGGTCCCATGTAGATTTGATGAGAGAGAGATGTTTCACAGAATCACAGAATGGCCAGGGTTGGAAGGGACCTCAAGGATCATGAATCTCCAAGCCCCTGCCACACTCAGGGCCACCAGCCTCCCCATTTAATACTAGACCAGGCTGCCCAGGGCCCCATCCAACCTGGCCTTGAACACCTCCAGGGACGGGGCATCCACAACCTCTTTGGGCAGCCTATTCCAGCACCTCACCACTCTCTCTTCCCCCTCACATCCAACCTAAATCTTCCCTCTCTCAACTTAAAACCATTTCCCCTTGTCCTGAAGTTATCAACCTTTTAAAAGAGTCGATTCCCCTCTTGTTTGTAGGCTCCCTTTAGGTACTGAAAGGCTGCAATGAGGTCACTTGAGCTCCCTCAGCCTGTCTTCATAGGGGAGGTGCTCCAGTCCCCTGATCATCTTTGTGGCCCTCCTCTGGACCCTCTGCAACAGCTTCTTGTCTTTCTTGTACTGGGGGCTCCAGACCTGGACACAGTACTCCAGATGGGGCCTTACAGGAGCAGAGTAGAGGGGGACAATCACCTCCCTGTTGCTGCTGGCCACTCCTCTTCTAGGGGAGCTCAGTCATACTGAGTTGTGCCTTTCCTACTTTGCATGCAATGTTGATGACGGGGAGCTTCAGTTGTGCACTTGGCAAAGCTTGGTGTCCCACTTTTCTTAAGGTCCTTCTCCCCAAGGTGATGGTGACTCTTCTTGGTGGCTTTGAGGGTGCTGATTTGAGCACTCTGTCAGAGGAAGTCTGCATCCCACTCCACCAGGGCTGCCTGCTGTCTCCCAGAGCTGTTCCTGTGCCAGCATCTGCCACCAGCCATGCATGAGTGCCATCAAAGATCCTGCTGAGCACTATCCTTCTGTCCACTCCAGCAGCATGACAACTTTCCAAGTGATGTGACTGTTTTTTCCAATCAGCACTGAACTGCATGCTCTCAATGATAAATTTAGTTGATGTTCCATGTCTTTTTGTTTCCTTCTTTGTTTTATTTTTGGTTGATGCTATGGAATGTTTTCTGAGTCATAAATTCATTATTCAATGATCTTCTTCTGTCCCCCATGGAACATTTTTATCTAAATCTCCATTATTCTGCATTAAGTAACAAGAGAGTTGTGTACCTGTCATAAAGCCATTGCCAGCCTGCAAAGACATGTATTGAGTAACAGCCAGAGTTCTAATGTTTTGGGTGGCCTTTTTGATTAAACCAAGAAGTAACAGCTTGCAGACGAAAAGCAGTCAACATTTTCTGTAAAGGAGGCAATATTCAGATACTTTGGTGAAAGATGTGTTATTCATCAAAATTATGTTTTTTAGGAAGACAGTAACTATACCTAGAATTTTATAGAACTGGTGATTCCTTCAGATAGAAAAAGCATATTATACTTTTACATGTTTTTCTAAATAATTGGAATAATTGTTAAAAATGAAGGGATTAAAATCTTGAAAACAAGACAGCATTTCCTTTTAGTTAGAATATTTTTTTTTGTAGCAAGCAAATAAAAATTCTTTAGAAAAAAAAAGTCACACAAGCTGAAAAATGTCTTTTAGGCAGAGTGTGATTCAGCCATCAAGTTGAAGAACATACACTTCTGGTCTTAGCTGGGGCATCAGTAATGAATCTAACCTTAAGAAGCACCTCTGGACATCTTGGCTAAGTCCTGACATCATTCAAGTGCTGCTGGTATCACAGTATAAGAAGATGCATCCAATACAGACTGCTCTCTATCTGACAATGTAAAAATCCTTCACAAAGACATGCAGTAGTTGGTAAAACTGTAGGAAGCTGCCGCTTATTCCAACCTAAGAAAAAGACTGAAGCACTTGTCTTTGGCAGTCATGAGCGCACCTGTCTTGCCGTTCTTTTTTCTTTCATGTGTTCTTCACTACTTTTTAACAGATGTGATTTTATTGATTTGATGTCTCACAGAGATCTCAGAGGAGCTTGGTTGCAGCTGGAACTGGAACTGAACAGAAAAAAAAACTTCAACAACAAAAATTGGACAAGGTGGGAGAAAGAATGAAAGCTGCTCCCCAGGCATGATAATTCATGCAATTGCCTATTATGGAGACTTGACACCCTTATTGCAGCAGTTGGTGCTGACTGCTGTAGGAAATTTTGAGACAGCTGATGTATTTCACCCTGACAATTTTCTCCAACCTAAGGAGCTCAGAGTCCTGGTACAAGGACCTTCCACTCTGACCACCAAGCTTTCCCCTGTGCTGGCAACACGACTCCTCAGTCACAAAAAGACAAGCCAAAGCTTGATGTTATCTGAATTTCACAAAATTTCTACTTTTCCCCTGCTTTGAGCAGGCTGTAAAGAAAGGGAAAGATGTTGTTACTAGTTCTGGAATGAGTCCTTCAGTCCAGAAGAGTAGGATGGATCCAGCTAGTGAAAGAAACATCATAGAAACAAAATCCACAGAAGATCCACAGGGAAAAGAACTCCTGAAGTGAAACACCAACTGATCTTGGTAGTATGTTGCAATCCAGACTTGATAAATATTGCACTGCTGTAGGGCACAGATAAGGTTCAAATCCTTCACTTTCTCTTACTTACACATGGGTGTGAACCAAAATCTGCCACATCCTCAAGTGCTCTGTCTGAAACTAGTACATGCATCTTTTCCAGTTTGTCCTTCTGAAGTTATTCTCTTCTGAGTAAAACAAAAAACAAACAAAAAAAACCCAACACAAAACACAACAGCATTTTGAGAAAGAAGAAATGATGCTCCAGCCTTAGAAGCTGAAATCTTACAGCAGTTGGGCTGTTTATACAGCTCTTGCTTGTGCATCAGGGAAAGGAAGTCTTAGTAGAGGTGTGCTGTGTCTCTGGCCATCTAACCATGTGCTGTTGACAGTCTCAGGTGGGTATGTCCGAATCCGTTTTGTTTCACAAGGAACTCCTGGGCTTGGTAATTGCCCCAAATCTTGTCAGACTGGATGTAAGTTTCTGTGCCAGCATAACAGTATCTTCTGATGAAAGCATATGCAATTGGTGGAGGTGAGAATGGAAAGCTCCAGGTGTGTTTTGTGTGTATTTGATTATGTGAGAATTATATGTGGTTGTTTTTATTAAAAACAAACACAACAGAACAAACCAACTGACTAGACAAACAATGAAAATATCCAGATAAAACATGCTTAGCATATCTCACGAAGACTAAATTTCCAGGGATTTCAACTGGATTTTCCTAATTAATTTAACTGAAAGCATTACTGACTCACTAGTCCTTCATACTTATTCTGCCATTTTTGTATCTTGTATTTTTCTTAAAATCAAAGCTACTTATTCCTACTGTTGAAAGAAAGGAATGGAAGGCCTCGGTTAGACTGGCCATTTCATTAAGAGTTCAAATAGCTTCAACTTTATTAACAAGTCAGTCACTCATTATAGTTCTGTTAAGTTGGCTGCCCCTGCTCTTTGATTTATTTGGAGGGACCAAGGTGAAATGTGATTTTGAAGTTTAGATTTCCAGGATTCCCCTCTTCTAAAAACATAAAACACATGGAAAAAACAGTCTCACAGAGAGCCTTGACACATACCACTAATCTCACAAGCCATGGTTTTCCAAAGTTTCCAAATACTGTATTAGTGACCTGGAACTGCTGTTTGGCAACCTGGTTCTTCCTGGAGCACTCGCACCTTCTCCTGTGAGAGGCTGATTTCTTGCTTGGGTTGGTTTTGGAGCACGGAGAGAACTGAGACTGGCCACCACACCATTTCTCATTTCTTTTTTCAGAGAATTTCCTACTTCTGAAATTGTTGAGAGATCAGAAGGCCTAGCTAGGGGCAAAGTTTAGAAGTATATACTATATATACATATATATGTATATATATACATATAAAACGAGGTTTTCTGTAAAATTGTCTCAGTTTTAAGCAGCGGACATTTGCAGTAAGCTTGCCACAAGCAGTGTACAGGAACCCGAGAACTAACGTGTACAGGAATGATTGTAACCTGACGAACCTGATATAATAAACCACCACATTCTTGTGGTATTGCAAAATATCTAAATTGTTTTTAGAACCTATTTTAATTATACTCTTTTTTTTTTTTTTTTTTTTCCTGGTGAAAAATCGCTGAGTCATTATTCTTAATGTAAACTATCTTGGCAGTCAAAATGTCTACATTTAAAATTCAACAGTTCCAACATATTTCGGAGAATGCTGGAGACAAGAATGAGGAAACATGGGAAATATCACCATCAGCAGTCAACTGATCTCACTGCCTCCTTGCTTGTCAGACATTGCTGATTGAAAAGCTGTTTTGCTTTCTGCCCTCAGAACCAGAGCCCAACAACTTGGCAGCACATTGGCAGGGTCTAGCAAAGAGCAGCCTGAGGAAGCGCCTGGTACAGCCATGGACATTAAACATGCTCAGGATCCTCTTGGGGTCTTGTTGAAGAGTTCCTGCAGCACTGGTGCTCCCTCCAGCCTGGTAGGATGCAGTAACATCTCTGGCAAGTGTGGCCAGGTGCTGCAGCTCCCATACGGCCTGCAGGAAGACATCAGCCATTCTGCACACTGTCTCACCTTGGCTTTGAAGAACAACTTAGAGATTTTTATTCCAATGGTTGCTTTCTCTTTGCTGACAAAAATCAACATACTTTTCAGTTTTTTTAGCATTTTTTCCCTTCTTTTATCCTTTCTTTTCTTTTTCTCCAATTGGTATTAATTATGATTTTATGTTTACCATATCTGAATGCATTTGGAATTGCATTACTTGTTTTACAAATAGCTGCTTGACTGCCTGTAATGTATGGACTTTGTGGCTTCACTTTACTGTGGTGAAAACTAAAGGAAAGAAAAAAAAAAAAGAACCAAAGACTACACAGAAGGAGCTTTGGTGTCCAAATCATTCTTGCAACTGGGCAGGAAGTCCCTCTCCGTGGTCATGCCGCAGGCTGTTAAGCAGAGAGGTTGCACAAGTCATTTAGAAATTAGAAAAGAGCATCATGTGTTTCCTGTGCAGATCTGAAACTGGAGAGGTCCTCAGCGACCCCGAGCTCCTGCCCTGAGCTGCTGCATGGGCCCAGTGAACTGCAGCCTGTCCATGCTGCTGTTCCTCAACACAAACGTACATTTGGGGTACCTGCTGGTTGTTCCTTCTGGAAAGGGCCTGATGTGCTGTGTCTGACCTTCAGAATTGCAGGTTTGCTTGTACAAAACCTTTAGACTTCTAAGACAAAATAAAAAGCAATATTGTTATGATTTTTATTTTTTTTTTTTTTCCTTTTTGGGGTTTATTGTTTTTCAGCTTCAGTTTCAGTATCTGTCATGGTGGAAGCAAAGACATCTCTGCACTGTGTACAAGCTCATGAATCACTAGGGCTGCTTGGGAGGTACATGATGAATGATCCACATTATATACAGGCAAGAGGAGATTAATAAACCCATGCATAGTTTATTGGCTGTTCATCTCACAAGTTCACTGCTTAGGAGTCAAAGGACCTGAGATTTGGATGTAAAACTACTTTTCAAAAGCCACTGACACGAGGCCAAATTTTCAAGTGTTCTGCACTTTAACAGAAAAAGAGTTTCAAATATTAAAAAAAAATAAAATGTATCACTTTTTCATCAAAGTGTGGTTTTTATTTTTTTCCTTTAGAAAGAACTACGGCTTTTCATAGTTTTCTTATGTTTCTCAGAAATTCCTGAAGTCCAAATTATTCTGCAACAAAAAGCCTTAATTGCTGTTCAAGTAAAAAGTTCAATAGCAATAAATACATGCCTTTGCTAAATCATACCTAACAAGTCTTTAAAAATGTTATATGCTCTTCAGATCTTTTTCCTTGCTTTTCTTACCCTGACAAAGGTAGCTCTCACATTTTAAATAGGAAGAAAGGGGGAAAGGGGGAGAGGGGGGAAGAAAGGGAGAAAGGGAGAAAGAGAATATGGGAGGAAGAAAGAAAGGAAGAAAGGAAGAAGGGGGGGGGGGGGGGAAAAGGAAAAAAAAAAAAAAAGAGAAGGGGAGGGAGAAGGAAAAAGAAAAAAAAGAAAAGAAATAAAAGAAAGAAAAGAAAGAAAAGAAAGAGCCTTTCAGTATTTAAAGGAAAACTGTAATAAAGAAGGGAACAGACTCGTTAGCAGGGTCTGCTGTGATAGGACAAGGGGAAATGGTTTCCAATTAAAAGAGAGGAGATTTAGATTAGATATAAGGAAAAAGTTTTTTTGCAGTAAGGACGCTGAGGCACTGCAGACACTCAAGGTCAGGTTGGATGGGGCTCTGAGCACCCTGGTCCAGCTGTAGTTGTCCCTGTTCATTGCACTAAAGGACTAAATGGCCTTTAAATGGTGCCCTGTAACTCAAAATTCTATGGTTTTAAGAATGAAAGAGAGAAATAAAAAGAAAAAGAATGAAAGATGGAAGGAAAGACAGAAGGAAAGCAAGAAAAGAAAATAGCAAAACTGTAAATACACCGAACCATCCTCTCATGGCCACTTTTCTTTCATTTTTAACCCTCAGTAGGCAGGCAGACATGACCATCAGAATGCAGTGCATGAAGAAAGGCTCCTCTGAAACAACCCACACAGTGGGTGCTTCCTGAGCTCAGTGGGATTAGGGCAGCTATGGTACAGACATTGGCTGGCAATGGAGAGACAGAGGCAAGAGGTAGAGCTCATAACTCTCAGCCTTTTCTTGGCCTGCCTGAGTGGGAGGAAAGGTGGATTTTGTTTCTTTGGAATCCCATTGGATAACAGTGAGGAGAGGACTGGCAAGTCATGAATGTGCAGCCAGGGAAGCACACGTCCCTGGCACACCTAAAGAGATTTCCTGCTGCTCCCTGGAGCTGATTCCAACTTTCAAGGCGCAGGGTTGGTACCAGTTTGCCTAGCACGCCAGTGGAGATGAAAACAGACCAACCACTGGGAAGAAAAGCAGGTAAACAATGGGCCATTTGCAGATGGAGGTGGCTCTCTTTCAAATGCACACTGAAGTGAACTGGAGCCTCTCTGATAAATTTTACTCCTCTGAGAGCTGTGCTTCATGGGGTTCATGACTGCATAATCTCATTCACTATTGCTCTGAAAGTAGCTATAAATGTCAGGTTGCTGCAAGAAAACCCACAGAGGTTTCCTGTTTCTTATGGTTCAAGATAAAGGTTGCACACAGCATGGGCTCCACTCTCTGTAGCAGTTTGTTTTCTAAAAGGACTAGAGTGAAAAATCTACAATTAACTCAATTTCAACCAGCTTCTGAATCTTCAGAGTAATTAAAGTAATTAAACAGCCGTGACGCCAGAAGCTGCAAAGCGAAAATCTGTGAGTGGATTCAGTGCAAAGCATGGTCTCACCTCTTGAGAAAGGCAAAGCACAAGACATGGGTTTCTCTTAGTGGAGTTCACCAACCCCCACAGGCTGGTCTGCAGCCTTGGAGAAGCAAAGAACTACCCTTCAGATCAGAGCAAAGCTGGTAGCTGGGTGCTGCTGCAGCAGCTGAGAACTTAGGGGAAAAATACTGCTCATACTAGTAAACCTAGTGGTTTTTTTTCAGAAGAGAATGGTAATTCAGTATGGTGATCTGTCCACCATGGGGAATTGCATCTCCTGCACTGTTCTCTTCTGATGGCTTCTCTCTATCGTTCTTCCCTCCGGGAGGGAGAGAAGCACTGTGCAAGGCACTGCAGCATCTGCTCTGCTGCCTTGTGTGTGGTTGGATGTGAGCACCCTGAGCACACCGCCCAAGCCAGCAGCAGAGAAGGAGCAGCTGTGGTGACGTAGGCTGGGGAGAGCTGGGCAGCAGCGTGAACACTTGGGGGACCCTGCATGGGAAGAAACATTGCTGCAGAGCGTGCTGTGATCTGAATCGCAGGTTGCTGTGGTGATGCAGCTATGTAAGCTCGTGACCTGAGCTGAAGTCAAAGATGTTGCAACAGTGCAAACTGACTTGGAGATAAGAATCACCTTGATCTCCCTTGTAGCAGGTCCCACGGGGGATGCTGCTAACATGGCTTTGAGGTTTGAGCTTGTCAGGGCTTCAGGGAAGGCATAGAGAAATCCAAGGGACTTGTGCTGGCATGGACTGTTTCAGCATCTTCCTTCAGCTACAGAGTAAGCACCCTTGGTAAGTGGAAGTTGGGAGCTGGTGCTGCTTACACGAAGTGCTGTGCAGAGGAGTTGAAGGAAACAACTGTCCCTTAGGGAGGCTGCATCACCCCCAATGCTTTCCTAGGCAGAAAGAAACAAGCAAGATGGGGATTGGTTCACTCAAAACTTTTCTCATCATAGGCTTCTCTGCTATTTTCCACCATGTTACAGAAAGGCTGTACTGTACCTCATAAAAAAAAAAAAAAAGTCAGTGTCCAGAAATAATCCCTCTATTGCTGGTTAGGGGAAGTTAGAGTGAGCCCCTGCATCCTCATGTCCCTGTGTGAATTGTTACCTAGCTCAGCTCTCAGGGGAATCACGCTCATCCAATTTTTGTAGCCCTGATACTGCAGCCCCTGAACTGAAGCTGGGAAGAAACTTCATGCAGAACTGAAGCCAATATTACTCAAAAGGGTTGTGAATGCTTCCCCCTGCTTGAGTGGAAGGCAACCACATTCACTAAGATACCACTAGCTAGTGCTACACAGTTGGACTAGGTGATCTTAGAAGTCTTTTCCATGCTTAATTATCCTATGATACACAGCCAGTCTGCTGGTTATTTTAAGCTTCAAGACATGAACTCATCAAGTAAGATCTAGTTTTGGGCTTTCACCGCTAAGCTTCATCTTGCAGCATCTTTAACGGAGTGTTGAAAATGTGCATACACTTCACCACTTTTCTTTTAAACCTGTAAAACAAAGTCCAGAAACGCTCACTCAGCTGCCCCTAACTTAGAAGCTTTACAGATGCTTTATTTCATGAAATTCTCACAGTTCCTTTTTGTCCAAAAGTATGCTAGTCCTGATCAGACTGAGCAACAGGATACCCCTTTCTTAAGCCCATTTTATAGTCAAAACTAAAGTGTTCTGCCTCTTTTCTCCCTTGAGAAAGCCAGGCTGGGCAGGTTTCCTCACAGAGTTCAATTGCTTCATTCATTTAAAGCACTTGCGCAGCAGCTGCAGCTTCCTTTTGCAAGAACCTCATCTGCTTTCCCCACATGCTGGGCTAATTTCTGCCTGCTTTTCCAAGACACTTCCCTTTCTGCTCACTCCAACACTTTTTGTGGGGGTTTCTTTATTTTTGATGATAATGTGGCCACCTCTGCCCCAAGTACCTGTGTACAAGCAAGGTAAGTCCATTCATTAAGGACTGCCAGAGGACTGTAATAGATCTGACATACCTGTTAGCAAGGCTTTTCTGCATTTTGTATGCACTCTGATGCATCTGTGTCTGCCTTTCTCCATTTCCAGGTAGCACCACAGCCTGAAGGGATCCCAATCTCATCCACCAAACCCTTAGTTGTGAGAATAATGAGAATATATGAGACCTGGGGCATGGCATCATCGCACTCCAATCTGCAGGTACTGCTGCTTTGTGGAAGGCTGTGCTACCACCCATTACCACCCACCAACATACCGATCATGGAATGGACCCATAACACACAGTGCTCCTAGATCAAATGACCATGGCGAGAGGGAGGTGTGACTGAGGGCCCTTCATCTGGCCAATGTCCTACTCCGTGACCACTTTGGAGAACCCCTTGGCAGAGTGTGCAGCTGTCAGGTGGCCAGGCCTCAGAGCAATCTCAGCAGATCAAGCCAAGGTGAGCTAGATCTGAATTATTTTTTTTAAAAGAAACATTTCACCCAGGATGTACTGGTCTAGATGGCTGATAAAAATGGCTTTGAAGTAAATTTTTGCTGTCAGGTCACATCTAATATAATAAGAGAGCACTGCTGTGGAAAGCAGCTGTCCCACTCCTCCCTTGTCCCACTGCCTCAAGCTCCTTCCTGCCTGTTCTCACGCCAGCCCCAACAGCCATTGGGTGAGACCCTTCAGCTGGAAGAGTTGGCAAACACTAACACTGCAAAACACAGAAAGGAAATAAAAGAATAATTTTTACTAGATCAGCCACTAGCGAGACAATTGCCAAGTCCAATTCAAGGCAAAAGGAAAAGCCAAGAAGCCACCGAAAAGAAAATCATTTGGAAGGAACTCTTATTAGACAATGTGTAATACAAAACCACAGCATCAGAGGCCAAGGTAAGGAAAAGCAGCAGCTGGGGCTCAGGTACGCCTTTCCTTCTGCCAACGCTTTTATGGGAAAGTAGTCTTTGCCAACAGGGCAGACACATTTTAAAAATCCAGGGCTATTTGCTCAGCAATCTCCCATCATAACCTGCACGCTCCAAGATTTCCATGTGAGTTCTTGCCAACAGGTCTCGACTGAGCTGAAGTCAGGGCACTTCAATACCCGCATCAGGAGACATTTCCAGTAGGTAGAGGGTGGGATTTAAGGAGAGGTAGGTATACACTTCCATGTCCTGATCACTGTACAGTGGACACCTGGACTTTCTTCTGACACAGAGGCACATGCCTGGTACCCTCCTTACTCAGTTGCAAAATATGACACGAGAGCTGAAGAGCCCAGCTCAGGGCTGGGGTCTCTTTACCTGCAGTGCTGGACAGAGGTGTAGGAAACATGGGCCTACACAGATTAACTAGAGAAGGAAGAAAAGTATTGTGTATCTAACAAAAATTTGTGGCAAAATAATAAGATCCAATTGCAGGGGTGGCCTGTACTCTAGAATGTCCCTGCTAAACCCTTCCAAACACAGAGATTCTGAGGAAAGCAAATGTACTCTGTCTGTGTACTCTATTTCTTGGCTACACTGCTCTGTTCTCTGCAATCAAGCGTAAGTTTGCTGGTTGTATTTTTTCAAAATGCCACTTGAGTAATGAGGACATAGCTTGTACCACAGCAGAATTTCCTTTGCTAAGACTGGATTTAGCTCTGATGCATATAAATGAGGTTCTTAACACTGAGACAAGCACTTTGTATTTGCATTCTTTATTTACTTATATATCAAACTTAACTATGAGCCCTGAAACTAAGAGATTTCCCAAACACCAAGGGCAATCCAAAGTCACCATTCACTTTGGCGTATTGTGGTGGTATAATGGTGCTTGATTTAAGGCCCAAAAAAGTCAATGGAAAGAGCTTCCTCTGACACTGGTATCTTTCAATCATGCCCACAAAACTCCCATTTGTGTGTGCAGAAGTTACTCAAGCATGGGGATGGAAGGACAGGGCACAAGAGGCTGCCAAACTACTCCTGTAAAAACTTGCCCAATGACTGCTGGTTTTGCTTTCAAACCAAGAGCCCACTGGGCTCTGAGGGTTTTTACATATTTGTGTTCATCTCCAGGATGGAGACCTGCCATTGATTTAGTTCAGCTTCTGCCTGTATACACAGTTCTCAGTGCATCATTGTGGCTAAAACAGAGTTTGTTTCAAACAGCATTTTGTGTAATGTAGGAAAATAGTCTTAGCACACCTGAACAGCAGGCAGCTCTCTTCCCCTGGTGCATCCTCCCTTGACCTACACACTTACCTTCCTGCTTCTGCAAGATGCAATTTCTTTGGGGTGGGTCCACATCTAGAGGTAGGAAAGCAGAGGAGCAGACTCTCAAATGAGATGATATTGCTTAAGCTTGCTCTTAAATGCGTGCAAGAACATGATAATGACTGGCATCACGTCTTTGACACATTCATTCACATTGCACTGACGCGTTCAAGCCTTACTCATACTCTCTGAATTCTGTTTTCAAGTGATGCTTTTCCATCAGTGCTATCAAACACTTCTGTTATTTTCCTCAGATAGCACCTCTTCATTTGTGTAATTACTGAGAAGCTGGATCCCAAGGGGAAGAGGGAAAATTATAACCCAGGTAACTGTGCAGTGTGAGAGAAGCCCAGGCTACCAAGCTTCAGCCCAAAGACAGCAAGACATCAAGCCTCACAGCCTAGCAGTGACAGAGCTCAGCCTTCCTAGTTTAAGAAAATGAAGTTAATACCTGATCCTTTTATTCTAACTGAAAATAATCTCTCAGTGTAACTGTGATGCAGTTGGGAAGGAACTCCCCATATTTGGCATCAAACACGCTTCATTCCACAAACTTTAAATCACAGTTACTAATTACTGACATACTTCTGATCTGGACACGAACTCTCTTTTTTCATGAAAGGAAATAGCTTCATTGCTGATTCCCATATTGGAGAGGAGAATAGGAGAGCCAGCGGGGAATTCCAGCTTTGTCCCTGATTCATTCCTTTGCCTAACTCCTCAGCTTCCTAAACAAACATTACTCATTTGAGATGAGAAAAGTAAGGCTTTGCTTTATAGAAATGGCAATAATTGCACAAAAATAAGTTTCAGCTATAAAAACAAGCAAAACAAACAGGCAAGCAACTGCCTGCTTTACTTTGTTAATAAGAATTGTAGTAAAGTCATAAAACCACTACCTTGGCTCCCTTGTCACTGCTCCTTTTTATCAGCATTACTGAAACAATGTCCTACAAGCTGTCTGTATTAATATACTTAGACAGATACATCTGTGTTTTAATGGCAATTGCTCTGAAGAAAGGATGAAGCTGTAAGAAAGAAAGAAAGAAAAAAAGAAAGAAAGAGAGAGAGAAAGAAA
>NW_024884364.1:47109696-47144326 GCF_019232065.1 Centrocercus urophasianus | reverse complement strand
GAAAGAAAGAAAGAAAGAAAGAAAGAAAGAAAGAAAGAAAGAAAGAAAGAAAGAAAGAAAGAAAGAAAGAAAGAAAGAAAGAAAGAAAGAAAGAAAGAAAGAAAGAAAGATTTGTTTTGTTGGGAAATTTGTTTCCCTTATCTTGGAAGTAAACAAAGACAGAAGTAAATCCTTTCTTGTTCATTTTCTTCTTTCTAGATACGGAACTTCAAGGAATTGCCCACTTGGCAGAGATAAGGCTATCCTTAAAAGCAAGTGAAAGCCTGCAGCTAACAGCCTGCAAGTTGGTTAGTCAGGTTGCTACTAAGTTTGGAGAATGGATTAACTCTGCTGCCAAATATGGGCAGATTTTTTTCCCAGTCTGATTCCTCTGGCTGGAGGCATTGTATTGCCTTGCTGTTTCAAGGCAATCTTGTGTGCAGTGTGTTGGTGAAGATTACTGAGCTTGAAGGGTTTTTGTTGAACTCTTCTAGGCAGCTTTTAGAACAGATCTGCTATGAGAGGCAGCTCTCTTTTTCCCAGGAAGATGCAGCCCAAGAAGCTGTAAGATTTTGGAGGCTGTTTTTCGGCCATGTTCCTGATGCTGATCCAAGAAGCATGCCACTGAAGTTTTTCTGCAGCCAAACTGTGAGGTCTGATTCTTCATTCCACACCTGGTGCCACACAAATCATTTGCAGTGATGCTTGACTGCCAAGAGGATGCCATAGTCCAACATATGCACCTACAGCTAACATCTTCAAGAGCAGCTGCTGTGAACCTGGACCTTTTCCTTTTCTGAGTCTTTCTACTTCCCAGACCTTTCAAGAAAATCCACTCTGTTTCCTATAACCTCCATTTGTTTTTATTCAACAAATAATGAACAGGAAACCAATGAGCAATAACCTTTTATTGCTTGAGCTATCCCAACGCTTTATTACTTGGCTTCCCAACCAGGGAACCTGTTTTTTCTCAGTTCTCATTTCGTTTTTGGAATAGTTCCTCAACATCCTCCTCCACAGGACAAGCCTCTGCACTCTTGTCATACCCAGGACAGCAGTGGTTCTGACTGAGTGATTCCCATGATTACAACACAACTCCACATCCCCCTTTTCCTTTGGCATTAGAGCTGCCAGGAGGGACTCCCTGACTTCTGACAGCAATTTGCTGAGTTCAGTGTATACTGGCTTGATGCATTTGGCCTGATGCGTGCAGCCACATGGGCCACACTGCTCACGTGAACAGTAGGCTGCAGCCAGCTCCTTCCTATGATTGTGGAGATTGCCAGAGCACAGCAGCGGGAAGTGCAGGTACAGACTTTCAGTGCAGGCAGAGGATGTTGTGTCTGCATGCTGCTCTCCTTCCCAGGAAGAGAGTGCAAGCCACTCTGAAAGGCCTCTGCATCTCCAAGCCATGCCATAGAGAGCACTGCTGCTCATGGGGTAGGCGGCCACTGTCCCACACAAGTACAGGCAGCAGCTTGGCAGCTAGCAGTGAGGGATGGGGTGGACAGGATGGCATATGACAGGAAGGCAAGGTTGTAAACAAAGGGAAGGGGAAGTGTTTGAGCAGAATGTCCTATTTCCATGAGAATTTAACCATTTAGTTCATCCAGAGCTGCACTGCAGTTTCAAAACTGTGAACACGTTCTTTCCTAGTGGGCAACCGCACGATGAAAGTCATCTATATGATACAGTGTGCCATTGTACAGCATGGGCAAGCCTTCTTCCACTATGTGCTGAACAAACACAAAAGGAAATTGGCCCTGCTCCAAAAGGGCTTCATGGTTGCTGGAAGAAATGGTGAGGGGAAGAACACATGTGCAGTGCCCACTCTTTTTAGTGGCATTACCTGTGCCTCAAATTACTGGGAGCCCTGGGGATGCTGTTGAGCTCTGCCCTACAGCCAGCAGTGTCTTGATGCAATCTCAGGCCCTCTGTAAATGTGGATAGCTGTGGGCTCTGTCACCATAAAGCTGTTCTACCCAGCAGTGCAGATAGATTTGGGACTCTATTCCCCCTCCCTAGCAGTGACAAAAAATCCTGCTCAGCTGAACAGGGCTTTCCCAGCAGGAAGCCTGTGCAGTAACACATGGCTGTTTCTTATATTTACAGGACAGATGGAGCCTTCAGCTTTCATATATATTTAAATATCTCATTATTGTTCATATGAGAAACTAAGTGGTTTTTTATATTGAGATCCTTTTATATTAGGTATAGATGCTGCCAGAAGTAATAATACGTTCTGGGCAATAACACGATCTTGGAATGGGTACAGTTCACTCAATTTTAAATTTTATTTAGGTCATATTTGACAGTTTCCAAGTAATATCTTCTTTATTTTTTAAGGCATGGGCTACTTTGATGTAGGAAAAGCAGTTTTTAACACAGAAGGAGTTTAGTCACTGGAACAAATGAAAAAAAGAGAATGGTGGATTCTCCCTTTGGTCTTCAAACTGGAAAAGACATGTTCTGCTCAGAAGTGCTATGAGGCTCCAAGTAGTGGTAACTGGGAACTCTGGAGAACATGGGAAGCCAGAGACTCAGCATCTGTGTTCTACTGGCTCCATGTATGTTATATGACTCCTTATCTCAAAGGTTCAGGCTGGCAAAAGCCAGGTGGGTAAGCTGTGTACTCATATCAAGTGACAAGGCACTGTCACAGCATCTGAAGCTAAGGGGAAGGAACTCTAGCAACTTTTGAACTCTCCAGAACATCCACGATTATAATACAAGTCCTGGAGTTTTGGTAGCTGAGGTCTTTTCAGTGTGAAACCACAGAATCATAGAATCATGAAGGCTGGAAAAGACTACAAAGATCACCAAGTCCAATTGTGAATCCATCACACCATGCCCACTAGCCATGTCCCTCAGTGCTACATCTACACATTTCTCAAACACCTTCAGGGACGGTGACTCCACCACCTTCCTGGGCAGCCTGTTCCAATGTATGGCTACTTTTTCTGAGAAGAATCATTTCCTAATATTCAACCTGAACTTTCCATGGTTCAGCTTAAGGCCATTCTCTCTTGTTCTACACTGTTACCTGGGAGAAGAGACTAACCCCACCTTGTCACAACTTCCTCTCAGGAGCTGTAGAGAACAATGATGTCTCCCCTGAGCCTCCTCTTCCACAGACTGAACAATCCCAGCTCCCACAGTCACTCCCCATAAGACTTGTGCTTCAGACCCTTCACAGCTTCATTGCCCTCCTCTGGACAAGGACAGCATCAAAAGGGAAGAGCAGAAGAGGAAAGGAGAAAGGAGAACAGAACTCTGCACTACAGAGAATGGTGTTTAATAAAAGCAGCATCATGTATGCTCCTTGTTCTCTGACAAATTATTATATATGTATATATTTGTGTCCATATAGCTTTCATGCCCAAATCGCTATGCTGTTCAGGAGGATTATCTCTACAGTTTTCATGTAATTTAGTATAAATGAGAAACGCAATGCAGAAAATGCATGCTGTATGTAATTGCATCTTATTCCTTTCTCAGATGGCAATAACCTAGGCTACTATATGCACTTCTATGACACTTTAACTTGACTGAATATCTCTCTCAGATCAAGAAAAAGTCCAGAATAGAATTCTAGATTCTAGAATAAAATGTTACATTTTTTTAAAATATTGCAATTTTTTTGTTGTTCAACCTTCTTTCTTTGGCAATGAGCTTTTCAGAGGCTTTCTGAAATCCACCTTTATTTCTAACCATCCTCCCCATAGAATGGCATCATTAGGTGCTTCGAGTTGGAAGACTCACTAATATCTGGAGGTAGAAAATCAGAAGATCTGATGTACAGTACTTTATGAGTTTTATGAGACATATGAGATATTTGTGAGATGTATTCAGAGACGAAAAGCTTAAAGAAGAGCTATTCACAGACAGATGTCAAGAAAAAGCTATCCAATAAACAACATTATCTGTAATGTGATTCTGTAATTATGCCATCTTTTAAAGAGACAGCCACAAGTGACAATTTTCCAAGTGATAATTATAATTAACATGTCTTCTCAGTGCAGGGGGAAGAGCTAAATTGGATGGTTCTTAGGGGAAAAGCTGTGGGTGGCAAATGTGAGTGCCATTCTCTCTGGGCAGGCAGTAATATTTCCTTATACTCTCATATTAATATAGTATTTTCAATATTTCAAAAAATTTATACTCCTCAACTGCTTCACCTGGTCACTCAATGATCGTACTGCCAAGAAATATTGCTATAAGAAAAAACAGGGTAAAAATAATCTCAAATTGGTTTGATTAATTTTAATAGATGACATTAAATCTACAAGTACCTTGAGTTTCAAAAAACATCTTAGGAGCTACATGTTACAGTGCCATCAAGGACTTTCATGTTTTGAGTAGAATGTAGCTTGACATTGCTTGTTAGTGCATACGAGTGGTTTGATTACATTTATAAGGGGTTGAAAATCAGCTTCTATTTCCTAAGTGATAAATCTTGTTTTGTGCTTTGCGCACAAAGAAGACTTGGATCTTCTAGTCACCTTGTGTGCTGCAGATTACAACAGTTACATCAGTAAATTACATTGAGGGATATTCAGGATAAGGTTTTATTTATATTTCAATTGCATTTTGGGAAAAATTCAGAAGACTGCATTTAATAGACTTCATTTTAAATCTGAATAATGTAAAACCTTCTTATCATGTCACGTAGATACACAGGAACAAGTATTTATATTTTGCTTTGAGTTGAACATCCTGAAGGCCAATACTTTCCAAACAATAGCTATGAGAAGTTCATGTCATTAGGTAAAGTGTAGTCTGTCCAAACTGTTTACCAGAGAAAAAAAGTGCATTAGTCTCCAAAAGAAGTCTCCTTCTGGCAAAGGTGATAAAGGATAATAAAAAAGGCTCTTTTAAGCATGTTAACAGTAGAAGGAAGACTAGGGAGAATGTGGCTCCCCTACTAAGTGAGGGGGGTGTTCTTGTAATGGGGGATGCTGAGAAAGCATAGATACAGAATGCCTTCTTTGCTTCTGTCTTCAGTGAAAAAGCTCCCCCTCAGGAATCCCAGACCCTGGAGGTTAGTGAGAGGGTCTGGGGAATTGAAGACTTCCCTTTAGTCAAGGAAGAGGCGGTCTGAGAGCGCCTAGGCAACACCGATGTTCATAAATCCGTGGGACCCAATGGGATGCATCCACAGGTGCAGAGGGAGCTGGCAGAGGTGATTGCTGAACCACTCTCTGTCATTTTTGAGGGGTCTTGGAGGACAGGGGAGGTGCCTGAAGGCTGGAGGATAGCCAATGTCACTCCAGTCTTCAAAAAGGGCAAGAAGGAAGATCCAGGTAATTACAGGCCTGTCAGCCTTACCTCTGTCCCTGGAAAGGTTGATGGAACAGCTTCTGCTGGCTGTCATCTCCAGACAACTGGAAGAAAAGGAGGTTATCAGGAGCAGTCAGCATGGGTTCACCAGGGGGAGGTCATGCTTGACCAACCTGGTAGCCTTCTATGATGTTATCTCTGGCTGGGTGGATGGGGGGAAAGCAGTGGAGGTAGTCTACCTTGATTTCAGCAAGGCATTTGATACTGTCCCCCACGACATCCTTATAACAAAGCTGAGAAAGTGTGGAATAGATGAGTGGACAGTGAGGTGGGCTGAAAACTGGCTGACTGGCAGAGCGCAGAGGGTCGTTCGTTGGTGGTGCAGAGTCCGGTTGGAGGCCTGTAACCAGTGGTGTTCCTCAGGGGTCGGTGCTGGGTCCGGCCTTGTTCAACATCTTCATCAATGACCTTGATGAGGGGATAGTGGCCACCCTCAGCAAGTTTGCTGATGATACGAAGCTGGGAGGATTGGCTGGCACACCTGAAGGCTGGGAAATATCTGCTTGGCATTTGCAAGCAGTCATGAGCATGTCCTGCCCAGCACAGCCAGAAGCCCCATAACTCTGGCTATGACACTGCGAAGCCTGAACTAACACAGCCTTCAAGGAGCTAATGTGTGTATTGCAGTAGGTTGGGTATCTTGCCCACCTACCTACACAGCTTTAGTAAACCAAGTCTGTGGGCAGTGTACCCATAGGCACAGACTTAGAATGCTGGGGAGAGGGTTAGGTGCCACTATGTATGCTGCATACCCACACTTCTGCTATAGTCATGGGGGTCCAGCTACTATAAAGGGCTCTACAGATCACCTTGATGATACTTGGTACCAAGTACCACTCCAGGCACCACTGGCTGAACTGACCAGGGCTCAGATTGCTTCAATCCAGCTGTTCAGTACTGCTTGGCAATCAAACAATCAGATGGAGATGCCTTTCGCTCCACTAGATGTTGATTTAGGTTAGGGGCCCTGCCTGTGGCAGGGGGGTTGGAGATTCATGATTCTTGAGGTCTCTTCCAACCCGAGCCATTCTGTAATTCTGTGATGCAGAGGCAAATAGCTAAACTGTAGCTCTCTACCACCTATGGTGGAAGACTGAACAGCAAGCACACAGCTCCTGTGTACTCAGCTAAATGTGGTGCTGAGACTGTCCGTCTAGAAGAAAAAGCTGGAGCTATTCATGTGAGTGAAATGTTCTAGGAGTGTTTGTGTGAAACAAAAAGAATCCATTCAAGTGAATAAAGCATTTCCAAGAGCCCCAGGAGAACTACACTTGAGGCCCGTTGATGCACATGGGTGTAAGATCTTGTTTAATAAGTTCAGTAACACCTCAGTGGGGCTCAAGTGATAATAAAATTTGTGAGAAGAGCCAGAGCTAAATTACCAGAAGAGCCATTTAGTTCATCCCTTCTCTAGCTCTAGCCACTAAAGGCTCAAATTCTTCCTCTCTTTTCCTCACTGAGGCACAACTTTACCTGTGCCCGGTCCCACTGCAACGAGGGGACATACTAACTTACATTAATAATGGTGGCCAAAGTCCAGCAGCAGGATTTGAAGGGATGGAATTTTCTCAGTGAAAATGCTGTCTTTGCTTAGTGAGTGGGTGAAACATCAGGATTTTCCTTCTTGGTTTGTTGTTTTCTATTTATTTATTTATTTTTTAAATCCAGGTCAGAATTTATTTAACTTCTCAAATCCATCTGGTTTGAAGAATAGTTTAAACAGTTACGTGCTTGAATTAAGAGCTGCAACCCACTAATCAGAGCCAAACATAAACAGATTTAAGACCTGAAAATAAAAGAACTAACAAATAGGTCCAATACAAAGGAAATTCCTTTCTAGCAATTATTTGCTTTTTGAAGCAAGAACATTGCTGTTCTGAAGTTATTGTTTAGACACTGGGGCACCAGTCAAACAAAAGGTATGTTCCAAGCACATTGTATATGACCTGCCCATATAGTTTTGCAACCATCCCATCTCACAAAGTCTGCCTTCCAGCCCCTCCCCAGCCCTTGCCTCCTCCTACCCTCTTCAAGGTTGTGAGAGATTGTGCTCAGTTTACTCCACTGCTGTCAGGGTCATACTGCTCCAGAAAACAACGCTGAGGTTAAAAGAGGAGACAGAGGTCACCAGGCTGAAGGAGAGGCGGACAGACAGCCTCAAAATGTGCTTGCTTCTCAGAATTGAAGTTTCCTGCAACAACTGTGAGAATTTCAGTGGGTTTCCCTTCCTCTTCTCTATTCCCATCCCCTTGTTCCCTCCCCCAGTCATGATCTTGACAAAGACCATGCTATTCGGTTCATCTCTCATCTTCTCAAAATTTTGCATTTAGTCTATTGTTTAGACTCCAAGCCTAAAACTATACCGTGAAAAGAAAAACATATTTGGCAAAACAACTCTTGAACATTCACACTGTTGAGCACGAAGGAGAGAGTGCAAGGGGAAATGTTTGGATATGGCAGCTACAAGTGGGAAGAGAGCTGCAGAAATTCCACTTCGGATTGTCTGTTGTTGAGATGAGTAGGACAAATTGCTGATGGACATGCCTGTGTCTCTCCACTAACTACAGAAAAAAAACCAAACCCTTCACAACTCTCCTGGGCTGGACACCAGCCTGCCAAACAACTTAGGCTAGGTAAACTGCATGCTTTCCTTTAAAGCTACACATGTTTTTGTGGTTAGTGCTGAGGTCTGGATTGTGCCCAGATTCCTTACAGGCACAGGACTGGAGTGGAGGGAACTCTGCATCCTGCTGGGGCACTGTCTATTCTCACAGCACTGATTAAAAATCCTGCGCCCAAAATAATAATGGAGTAACACCTGGACTATCACGCAGTTAGTCATCGTAGGAGGTTAAGGGGCTGTTTACAGTTCTTAAGAGAGTCAAATACTTCTAGGTAAAGCATTGCAAAGATTCAAGAAAAATTCTTGCAGGTATTTGCAAGAGGGTCTTTTGCTAGCAAAAGTAAGTCTGTATTTGAATACTGCTGTGCATTTCTACTTTTAGAGCTTCAGCTAACAACTAGTAGGCCTTTGGCTTGCATTCCTCTATTAAAAACAAATATATAAAATTGACAACAACAACAAAAACAGGTTAATGCTCAGGGCTATAAATTCTTGCAAATGAAATCACAGCTCAGTGATTGATGGGGACTCCTATTAAATGTAGACTCCTGTGAAGCCAGGAGGGTATCTACTGTCTCCACTCCTACCCCTGTCTCTGGTGTACTAGACCACTTGGTCCTCACTTTGTCTCTTGACTCCATTGCTTCACTCTTACAAAGGAAACTTCCAAACTCCAAGAAAACCAATTTAGATGTAATGATCTTCCATTAATACAAGGTTCAGCTACATCCAATAGCCCAAACCTGTTTGGTTATCTGGTACTGTGAGGCTCTGGTTTCAATCATCAGGAAGGCTTCCTGTGATAGTTTCATTTTCAGCTTTGAACAAAAGAATCGGGACCTTGTGCATATGGTCACTTCCCGTTGCATTCCTGAGACACAGATGTTTGGTCCAGTTACATGCTCATAGGACTGCTGGCATCTTTGTTTTTATTTTATTTTTTTTTTTTTTCTGGGATGATTTTTGTTCTTGTGTATTGATAATATTATCAAACTGGTCTCGTCTTTCATGTTTTTAAATGACTTAACAGTAAACAAAGAAACAAACAAACAAAAAAAAGGTGGACTAGTGTGTTCTTACAATGGATCCCAGTAGGAATGGGAAAGCAATGTGATATGATGGTGTAAGTATGGTTAACGCTTCCTTTGAACAGGTGAACTAAATTGCACAGCTATATTCTGCACCTAAACTCATCTGCTGGAATGTGAGAAGCCTGTAGCAGAGGGAGTTACAATAGCTGAGCTATGAAAAACACACTGCTACTTGCTTTTGTGTCCCTCGTTTCTTAGCTTTGTTAAGTGGAGTGCTACATACAAGTGATCTGTGCAAGAGGCATGTGCAGAAAGGCAGGTAAATTCTAAACTATTGAGATTCTAGTGGAATGACATCTTCATAATAATATACTGTATATACTGTTTTGGCTGTCTTGACCATCTGATGGTCGATGCACCATTACTGTACAAGATTTAATATTTGTTAGCAGCAGTGGTAGCTGAGATAATTTGAATCAGCCTTGGAACAAAATGATGAAGGAAATAAAATCGCTCAATTCTTTTGACAAGTAACAGTTTACCAGGCATGTATCCACTGTTTCACTCCCTGCATTCCTGTGTTTCTTCCCAGATATATTCCAGATCAGCTGCTGTTTATTGTCTTTTGTTATGGGGATAAATTGACCTCCCCAGTGGCAGGTGATGGCTCTTCCTTGTACATGTTGCTGAAAGAGACTTCAAATGGGCTAACAGCTCATCCAGTATCTTATGGCAGGGCTGGTGTGACAAAACAAGCCCCCAGTCTTGTTCCTTTCATATCAAAATATTGCTGAGGGAAAAGCCAAAGTGAAGTCCACTTTGCTCTGTGCGCACACATACATTTTGTCATAAAAAGACTCAAGGTTTCTAGACCCTGGTCTTTGGCTATGCGATGTCCCAAAGCTAATATGTACTTAGCTAGTGTGATGTTTCCTTTTTCTGTTTACAAGAGAGGAGTCATGACTTTTTAAAGGTGTTTTTTTTAACAATGAATGCTAGTTTTTCCATTCCTTGTGTTGAAACACCATTGCATCTATAAAGGGTACTCTGTTTAGTTTGAAGTACCCTTTAAATAAACCTTCAGAAATTGATGTTCACCTCGGTTCCGCTCATGCAGATGAAGTATGCATTATTCGAAAAGCGAGTCAGCTTCCATTACATTGACATAAAAAAAAAAAAAAAAAAAAAAAAAAAAGGGAACACATTACCAAAATCCAGAACCTCAACAGCTCCTCAGAAGGTTTTGTTTCATATTTTAAAGGACTAAATATTTCAACTAAACCTCCGGCTAGAGTCTGTCTATTTACATAAATTCCTTTTCTTTCCCCTGGAGCCTGACCCTGTTTCCTGAGGCTTGGGCAAGGGACAGAGTTGCTTTTCTAGCTTGTGAAAGGCTTGTCTTTGCCCTTCCGCTTT
This sequence comes from Centrocercus urophasianus, assembly GCF_019232065.1. Taxonomy (NCBI): domain Eukaryota; kingdom Metazoa; phylum Chordata; class Aves; order Galliformes; family Phasianidae; genus Centrocercus; species Centrocercus urophasianus. Next base: position 47,133,937 of record NW_024884364.1, on the reverse strand, counting down.
CTTCTTAAATATAAGTCAGAGGCCCTTAAAGTCAGACTACACCACTTCCACTTGATAGAATATCCCTACTTAAAGACACTTCACTCCATCCTTAGAAATAAGTGTTCCTTAAATTACGAATTTTCTTTAACAAATCACTTGCATAATACTAATGCTCACCACTCAAATCCCTGTATATCATGGGACTTTGAGACTGCAGCAGGCTGGGATCTTCCAGCTCTATTATTTACGTCTCTCAAATCAGAGCAATAACTCCACTGACACAAATTCAACTCATGGAGGCAACTTTATTCTCAAGAAATACTGTGAATGCTGACAAAGTATCGCACATGGAAAGAATCTCCCCATGTAATTCCCATGCAAGGAGAGGAGCTCTGGTGTGCATGGAAATCACTTTAAGCCCAGCTCGGGTTTCAACCTGTCACTCTGTGCGCTGAAGTGAGTGCAAGCCCTGTCCTGATACAAATTGAAAATGAAAGATGTTGACAAAAATTTCAGCTATGTGAGTAATGATTTATGACTGTTTTGCCTAGACACGGCAACAGGGCTCGTGAACAAAGCGCTGGGGTTTGGGCTAACAAATAACTCATTAGAAAAACAACTTCAACTTGATTGGAGATTATGAGGAAAACATAAAGACCAGCGCATCTTATGAATCAACGCACACTTCAATTTCCCTTCTTGAAATGTTTGTGGCAACATGTAAAATTTGGGTCAAGTCTTTAACCATAGGCACCTGCCAGTGGAAAGTTGCCAATGCACAGCGCTGCTGTCAGCAAATTTTTTCTGCAGCATCTTATATAAATTTACAGCTTTCTGTGAATGACTGGCAGGTATAGTTGCACTACAAAACTATTATGGAAGAGCAAAATTTTGTTGCTTATTGTGTGGATGTCATCCCAAAGCTCCTTTTGTCGGTGACAATAAACATAACATGGTGTGTCCCATTTTTGAGATAGATGCCATCATGATGTCTGAATGTGAGACACATTCACGTGATGTTGTAAGCTTTGTGGATTTTTCCCATTCTGGATGGCCTTTATTATATGAATAATATTTTATTAAATGATACTACAGAGAAAAGTCTGCCTATCATAGGCAGCTTCTACACAATACTTGCACAGAACTCCTCAATCATTGCTGCACATCTGAAAAGAAAAACAAATGTTACCTTCTGTTGAGAAAATAAGAAGAAAATCTTAGAAATCATTGAAGTATCCATGAGTATACTTGAAAGTATGGCCACTCCCAGACTTGAGGCAAAGTGTGTGCTATTTAATCCTAGAGTTTCTGTAGCCAGCACCTGCAGAGTCAAGTACCAAAAGCCCCACCCGGGAGGAAAGTGGTCCCCCCAGACACCCTTTCATTTTAGACATGTTGATTCAGACTCTGCTTGCACAGCCTTTTAATCAAATCAGCCCTTACAATCTTCCTTTCACATCACCATCCAGACTGTCATGCACATGCTAGCCAATTTTAGACTGCAACAGTCTCCTTTCTGAGTACCACATCAGCCCCATTTTCACTCTAGAAAACTAAACCCTTTTTTCAGACCACCACAAAGCTGTGAGAACTTTACATAAACCTGTACATTGAGAAGAGACAATTAGAGCAAAGTTTGGGACCTCCTAGATGGAAGATTTCCTTCAGCTTTTACCTCTGTTTCCATCTTTTTTCAGACACAATTAGCAGGTGTGGAGAGTCAGGAGCAGCTTTAAAGAGCAATGATAGATGTAAGGAAACCTGAATTCCCTGCATGTGACTTTGCAGCCCACCTTTGGGAGAAGCAGAGCAGGCTCTGAAAGAAGCCTCGGGCCAGTTTTGCTCACTTGGAGCACCATTAACAGGAAGACTTCAGAGAAGTTTTTTTTTTTTTTTTTTTTTTCTGTTTATTCTTTTTGTTATTAAAATGTTAAGTGCTGGGATCCCTTTACAACTTTCTTGCCCTTTTATGTGGTGAATGCAGTCTAAGCTGAGGCAAGCCTTGTCCTCAGCTTTGCCTTTTTGTCCTCTGAGAAGCAACCCTGAGCAGGCTGTTGGCTGACATGAGCATGAAATATAGCATTCTGTTGTTGTAGGTGAGCACAGTGGTGTGACTAGAGACTCAAGCAGAAAGTGGGAACACTAATACTGCCCTGTGGCATATTTCTGCCAAGATGTTTTCTGGAAAACACAGATAAGGGGAATCAAATGCAGCAGATATGCAAAATTTTTTCTTAGCAATAACAATCCCATAAAAGCTATCTAGCTGATGCTCTAACAAGGAAATAGTTGATGAAAAGTACTAGTAACACAGAAGGAGTGAAATTGGAGAGCATCTCATTGGCAAAATAAATCATGTGAGCAGAGTGAATGCCTGTTTTAAACTGTTTCCAGATTATCCCTGAATTTGAAAACCTTCTCATAAATGGCTTTCCTGACATTGGCAGCATACCTTCTGCTTAACAATACCAACACAACCCCTTTGTATTTTAGCAACATTTCAGTGCAGTCCATGACATAAGAGAGCAGTCACTCTGCAGTTAAGCATTATAGTCCCTCTGAAGCTCAAGTCACACCTGGGAAATGCAAGTGGTTCTCTTGGGTATGGAAGGAAAAAAAAATTGAGAGCATGGATTCTGTGTGGTTGTGATGGTGATGGCAACGCATTGCCTTCAGGCAGCTAGGGTGTGAGGTAGGCAGTGGGGCACAGTGGAGCTACACAACCCAGGGTAAGTGGAACAGGGCAGATGTGAAGGGCACAGCTGTGCTCTTCTGCCTCAGAAGCTGGCTCTCCCTGGCCATCCATGCCTCTTGGCTGCCCACTGACCTCAGCTGGAGTGTGCACAGTGATAAATATTAGTGAATCTGATCTAAGCCTATTGAACCATTGGTTTGAGTGGGTTGCACTGCTCCAGAAATAGCCTCATGATATTACTGAGGCGTAGCTCTTGATGTGGTGAGCTGCTCAAGCTGTCTAATCACATACAAGACCCCAGGCTCTGCATGTTCTCAGTGCTTTTTTTCAGTGACCGCCACTCATCACACTTGGCTACTGTGGGTTAATACAGCTATGTCATGTTCAACCAAATCAGCTGTCACATCAGCTCTCCGTTTTTGTACGAACAGCCAACAGTAGTTATTTCCACTTGCAGCACACACCAGCTAAGTCAAATTTTCCACTAATATTTTAACACCAAGGTCATTCCATTGACAGTAGCTAAAGGAAACAAATTCCAAATTCTAAATAAACATATTTTATCACATGAATGAGATCCTCTTGTTTATGCTGTTTGCATTGAAAACATCTCTAACAAATTAAATCTGCAATTAAAATTTTCTATGGGTGATGTGTCTCAATTCTAAACTGTATCTTTCACTGCATCCCAGATGTGACAACACCAATTTAAAATTTCACTTTTCTTCAACAGCACTCAATTATACCAAGGTATCTGTACACATTTTACTAATTCAGTGCCCATGACTGGAAAGATGATGTCTTACTAGGAAAATAGTAATGTTGTATTATAACAATACTGATTGCATTACTGATGTTGAAGCTGTGCACACACAAAGCACAGCATTGTGCATTTTTATCAACTTAAGAATGGTAAACAAAAGACCAGGTTCTGATTAAGCAAATACATACAGTCATCTTGAAGTTCTGACTGTTCCTAAACTTAGTGATAAGTGAACTGCTAAATTGGGTGGGTTGGTCTTAATCTCTTCTAGCAAATATATTCCCTTTGGTATAAATAATTAAACATCCAAAGAGGGATTGCAGCCTGACTGTTCTGTTCCCCAGGCGAGCAACTTTCCAGGCTAATCTCACTTTTTCCTTGCGTGACCCAACAGCACTTAATTATTTATGCCAAGCAGAACAATTTGCCTGGAAAAGAGATAGCAATAGAGTGTCTGTTGTGAGTTCCCAAGTGCCCTTCGGGAGTGGGAAGTCTAAGCAGTCCTCTCCCTGCTTCTGTATGGAAGGTGTGGTCATGATTTGTGTGTCTGTGTCCCCACTGCTTTTGTGGCATCCCGTTTCTCTTACCCCACTGGGTGTTTCTGTACTGCCCTTTAGATTGAGTCCCAGCAGTGAAGCAGCCAAGGTTTGTGATTCCCTCTTTAACTAAACATGGTGGTGTTTAATGAGTAGGTACCTCATTGACTTCACAGACAGAAACATGGACCTGAGAGAAAGGAGCTTGCCTCTGTCATTATGTGCAGCAGAACAGCAGCATAGGGATGTAAGGCATCCATCAGACAACTGAACCTCCCTGTGGATCTAGCATATGACTCATAGCACTGCTTAGATGATGACTCCAGAGTATGATTTCAGCACAAGCCCTATACCATGAGCAGCCACCCAGACCCACTAGGGGTGTTGAATGAATTCAGCTTTGCTTGACATGTGAAGAAAGTGGAATGTGACCCTTTCTTAAACATCACTAAACTCGTTTATCTAAGCTGTCATATTCAAACATTACCAATAGTATTACACTACATCAGTCTCAGCACAGCAGAAACAAAAAGAATAGAGCTGAACTATAATAGCTGGCTGTTAGCCATGAAGTACAAGCATTTTTCATTTCAGTTATACAAACATTTTGTTTATTTTCTAATTTTCTTGGTTGCTTGTAGAGAAAGGGATCAAAACACAGGTTAAAAAAAAAAGACACAATAAATGATCCCAATGTTTTCATAAATTAGTGCCTTTTTAAGGCGTTTACAAATGCCTCAGCTTTGGCCTCTGTGGCACTTTGGTGCTATATGAGAGAAGAAAAGGGATTTTGTTGGTGCTAGTTTTTTCCTCTTCTTCTTTTCTTCCTTCCCTCTTCAAATTTTCTTCCTGTCTCCTGGTTCTTGGTACCTAACTACTATTTCAGGTCTGTTGAAAGCATATAATGAAAATCTTACTAATACCTAATGCTTCAGCAAACCTCTCACAAAAATACTGAAATTACCAAGCCAAAACCTATAGGGCCAGATTGCAGATCCCCCTGCAAGCTCATGACACAGGGATGAAGGCAGAGAGGGTGGCAGGGGGTAGGCCTGGAGGGAGGCTGTGAGGGAGGGAGCCTCCTCAGGTGGGTGCCTCCTTCCCTCCCTGCAGGAGGGCAGGGGAACAGAGCAACTGCTTGTGCAACCCAGGGCACAGCTCTCAGCACAGCTCCTTGCCTCACGAGTGCGATAAGGAACAGATGAGCCATGATGCCACTGGGCTTTACAGGCTGTTGTCATTGAGCAGACCTCACAGTGCTGACAAACCCAGGACTTTGGTAACATGCCAGAGTGTGAGGCTTGCTGTGCCCTTTGTTCCAGGGCCACATTGGTGACCAGAAGAGCTACAGACTCTGCACAGTGCATTCCTGTTGATGCATGGGTAGAATGTGCTACAACTGCCTAAAAATCTCCATCTGCTCTTGTGATGCATGTCCTGGCATGCTGCCTAGGCTGTCCCTCCTACCGGTTGCTGCTGCTGTCACAGTGGCACACGTGATTGATAGATGGGGGTGGACCAGGTAAGGAGCAGCAGCACGGTGGTCCTGCCCCATGCTGCAGGCTGTGCTAAAGGCAGGCTGAGCTCAAGCAGCACACCCCAAACCTTGTTCAAACACAGCTATGTCGGGCAGGCAGTGAGTAAATTCAAATCCGTGCACGCACACCATGGAATACTGATGCAGTCAAGATTCCTCTATGTAAATAACATCTGAATAAAACAAAGCCAGAGATCCTGAGCTTGCAGTTTTCTTGCATATCCTCCTTTCATGCAAGATAAAGAAGGAACAGCTTTTGCACGTCACCATGAATAACGCTCTGTAAGCAACTCCCACTTCCTTCATATAGGCAACAAAAATGAGCCTAACACTACAGCCATTTTCTGTTTCCCACCTCTCAGTTATTAGCAAAGATGTGAAAACCAGAGCCATCTCTGTCCTCTCGCTTCCCCTGCCCTGCTGCAACACGTACAAGGAGATGTGTCGCTATGCGCTTATGAGATGATGCACCCAGAGCAAGCCTGCTCCCTGGCATGCCTTTGAGAGGGAAGGCAGCAGATGCAATTAATTCTGGAAGGAGTCCTTCCTGCTGGCAGGCAGCCAGAGATAGCAGAGTCATAACAGCTTTCGCGCAGCCACGGTGCAGAAATTACAGCCGTTCACCAAGGGCACTCCCACTAAGCTTCTGCTTTCTTGAAGAAATTGCACATAGTATCACCAGGATTCAGATAGCTGGAGGGGAAACTCAGACACTGACGAAGCATGAAACTGCTTGGCTAGGGAACTAAAATAGTTCTGCATAAAAATTCACAGCTGCCAGTTGTTCAAAATAAAAACAAGACTGTAACCTCCCCTGCTCTTCATCAGTGAATTTCCTTTTGTGCTCCTCCCCCCACCACCTGCTGCCCTCTCTGCACCATTGCAGTGCCAGACACCGTCCACCCTGGCACCTGGGGATGGATCACATCAGTGTGACCGGCCCACACTGGCTGTGTCCCCAATGAGCCTCCTCAGGGTGAAGACTGTGGTGTGTGCTAACAGCAGGATGGCAGCCCCAGCACAGGTGGCACTGCTCCCATACATGCATGCTCAGCTTCTCTAAGCTGCAGCTATTTGGGTGTGGGGCATCACGCCCCAGGGATGCCACTGGCTTGGAAGCCTGGTATGTAACAGCAGAGGGGCAGTGCAGAGACGCCTGTGCCCCCTGCCAGCTGCTGCTTTGTGTCTTCACAACGTGTTGGCAGGTGTGCGGTTGTAGAAAGCACATTGGATTTGGCAGGTGTAATGCTCCAAATATATTGACCTCCCATATCTCTTTGCCTGGAAAACCTCTGTGGAAGAAGGCTTCTCAAAACAATCATTCATTTGTTTCAGTGTTCGGAACTGAATGCTGTGGCTACTATACACGCAAAGAGCAAGGCGGAGATGCAACAAAGTCCAGTGAGAATTAAGGTTAGTAATGCCAATTCATTGATGAGATAGATCCTTCTGATTCTTTTCTTACATCAAATAATGGCTTCTGGAACTGGTCCAAAGAAGGGCAACAAGGCTTGTGAAGGGCTTGAAGAATATACCCTATGAGGAGAGTTCCTATTAGGGAACTGGGCTGTTTAGTCTGGGAAAAAGGAGGCTGAGGGGAGACCTTACAGCTCTCTCCCAATATCTGAAAGGTGCTTACAACAAGAGAGGGGCTGGTCTCTTCTCACTGGTGACAGGTGACAGGATGAGGGGAAATGGCCTCAAGTTGCACCGGGATAAATTTAGGTTGGATATCAGGAAAAACTTCTTTACAGAAAGCATTGTTAAGCACAGGAATAGGTTCCCCAGGGAGGTGGTTGAGTCACCATGCCTGTGTTTAAAATCTCTGGATGTGTTTAAAAACCATTTGAATGTGGTGCCCAGGGACATGATTTAGTGAAGGGTTGTTAGAGTTAGGGTAGTATGGTTAGGATGCAGATGGACTTGATGATCTTTGAAGTCTTTTCCAACCTGAGCAATTCTATGATTTTATGATTCCATGAATTGGCCACTAAACTAGTCATAGAGTTGTTCTTCTGAAAGAAGAATGCAGAGAATCTGATCTGAAATAAAAAGCAAAGCATATAATGAGAGAAGAATCTTGCTGAGAGCAAGATCCTCCTCTGAAGGAAGAAGGATGGCAGGGCCTTTTCTATCCAGAACTTCTGCCTATTAGCCATTCACATCACAGTCAGTCTAACGGCCAGACCAAAACTAGAGGCCTTTCCACTTTAGCTGTCACACACCTGCATAGTAGCCTTGCCGCAGTGCACTGTGATCCAAACTGATTCAATTTAGGGAAGAAGGTGAGAGATAACACTGTTCTCCATACAAGGAATCTGTAAAACTGATAGGATCTCCTCGGTCTTGTGAGTCCCCCAGTTCTACATGTTCTTTATCAGATCATTTTTTTTTCTCTAGAACTATGTCATCACAACTAGTAACACCTTGCACTTCTCTCACCTCCTTCATGTGAAGATCACAAAACTGTTCCCAAGAGAAGGGATTCACATCACTGAACATGGCTGTCTGTAGACTTCTACGCCTGAACGAGGCATGATGTAAGCCATCAGGAAACCAGTTAACATCATTGGTGGGGTACTGGCTACCAGATATACAATGGGATGCAGCTCAACCTCCACCACCCCTCAGTGTGGTGCTCCAAATGGCTCTCAAGGCATGAGAAGGACATTCCCATGGCTTAACCCCATCAAACATTCTCTGAAGCCACAGAAAGCCCTGCTCAGAGGGGCAATGCTACAGTCCTACTGGGCCAAGGTAAGGTAAAGGCACCCACAGGGCACAGGGTTAAACAAGCCTGTTTGGTATAACAAAGAAGTCACAGGGACTGTATTTTACCCAGTTAGAGTGGGTAACTTCTGCATGAATTTTTATCTGTACTACTGTGGTGCAAATCCCTTATCTAGAGGTCTACCTCCCAGCCCACAAGGCTGAGTGCTGGCCTCCCTTTCCCCCAGGCTTAGAGCTCCTCCCTTCACAGAAGTCACTGCAGAAAGCAAAGCTTTCCTATTCACCACTTAACTCTTCAGGGGCAGGTGGTGTGCGTGAGACACCATGTATACAAGCACACAATGGACAAGCACACTCTATATACATAGCATTGCATACATTGCCCTACACAGAAAACCAAGATCCCAAGGCTCATTTAAAGACAGATAAAGAAATAGCTGTAAACAGCCTTTGAAACAAACATTTCATGCTGGTCATGATATCACTTATTCAAGGCAAAGTGACTTACAGTAGACTCAAATTTATCTTAAAACTTAGTATTAAATTATCTGAGTTCAGGCACCCTGCTGCAACACTCTGAGTGTGACATCATCTGTCCTATTCTCCTGGCTAAAGCTTCCCAGTGGTTTCTGTGATCCTTCCTTCTGATTACCTACTAGCACCTGACTTTGTACTGCTTCTTGTAACTTTCCACTCTTTCAAGCCAGCTCCTTACCTATCAACCTAGAAAAACTGGTTTGTGTAAACTTTAGGTAACCCTTTGTGCTAAGCCTATTTCCAACTCAATAGCTGAAGGTGGTGGTGTCATGGCCAAACATTGTTCCCAGCAGAGGAATTAAAGAACATTTGGGGAGAAGAGGGAGGGGAATTCAGACTTTTAGATACATTTGGCTGAAAACTTGCTATAAAGTTTACATTAAGATTCATATTGTGCAATTGCAGGGAGCAATTAGCAAGGAAGTACACCAGGTGCACTAGCGTATCATTCCTAGTTAGAAAGTTTTATTTGACTTAGGAGTGAGCAGATCCAGAAACAGGTGGTGACTGGTGGCCCATCACACACCTGAGCAGTGAGTCACTATTAATAGTGTTATTAGAGATAAATCATGCTCCAGCAGCACAGCGGCTGGGATAAGTCTGAATAAACTATTTGTGGAGTAGTTCCAGCAGAGACCAAGCCTTGCTGTGGCTTTACACTCCTGAGCCACTTGCTTTCACTACCTTTAAATGTAAAGTCAACATTAAAAATCAAACAGATTACTCTATTTACAGGAGATATAATGGCCTCGGTCAAACAGAACTCATTTACCAGTATGCATCATTGTACAAGCAAGTCAGGTTCCCCATGTTCTTGGCTACAGCATAGCAGCTCCTCTCAGGCCAGTCCTTCTGCTGTAGGAAGCTGAGTGTTCACAAGGAAACACAGCGAGAGGCTCACAGGATGTGGTAAAGGGATGTCTGTGTGGGATGCATGTAACCTACAAAAGACTACAAACACACTCAAATCAAGGCAGGAAGCATCTGTGGAGGTCACTGAGGAGTGACGGAGGACTAAATCCATTCGGCATTCTATGAGTCACGACATTTTTAAATGAAGCATTGGGACAACTTTTCACTAAAATTATTTCTACCTCTTTCATTTTATTCTTCTATCGTTGGGACTGTTACTGGTCAAATTACATCCTATGTCATGCAAAATGTCTTCACAACTGAGGAAAACAGACAAAAGGTTTGTATCTGAAACATATTAATGTGATTTTGAGGAAGTCTAATGGCTACATTAGTAAACTTTTGCAAAGTTCTCAAAAATGCTTCAAGTTGGGCATAGAATAAGTGAAACTATTCATTTTTTTATCCACTCTTTTTTTTTTTTTTTTTTTTTTTTTTTTAACCTTTAGCCTCTTTTCTTAATGATATCTTTTCAAAAGGTGATGCTTTTGTGGGCTTGCCTTTCCTCTCTGTTATGTCTCCTTTTGCATGCCATAGTAGTCGTGGCAAAGCAACAGCACAGCTCACAGTCCACTTCTGAATCTTCTGTGTAAGCTGTGTCATCAATGACCAGGCTGTAACCATCAGTATTTTTCTTTTTACATTTTTAATTCAAGCTATTTTTCCTTCTCGATAGTGGATATTGTCTATCTAAGGTAGTGCTGTTGTTGCCCAGGGATAAACTATCCATCCTTCCAGTATGATTAATGCCAGGAGCTGAGTACTTTGTCTGGGAAAATAGGAGAAATTACCTCAACTTAAGACAAAAGAAGCTCAGGATTCCTTTCAGCTCTGAATGAAAACCATTCTCTAGGAATAAAAGATAACAACAAGCAGCAAATCTCTACTCACTTTTAAAAGAAATCAAGAGAAGGAACCAGAAAATATATTGCACAGACCAAGCCTACACTGAGTAAAAGATAAACAAGTACTTTTTTTTTCGTTTCTCACTTCCTTGATTCTCAGCATCATCTTCCCTGCCATAAATGACATCAACTTTTGTACTGAATATAGCTTCTCCAAGGACCAAAGACTATATGTTTGTCAGCATTGATCTTGAGTTAATCCTGCACTGGAAATACGTCCTAGATTTCTTCAAGCTCTTAAGTTTTTGATTCCTTGGTCAGAATTATGTCATAAATGCATTTTGTTTTGTTCTGTTTTCCCCTTGGGTATAGTGCTATCTTCATTACACAATGAAGGCATTGTTTAACCAGCAAGATTGTGCATATGGGAAAAACGAATGAAGAGGTCAGTAAATTATTCTGGATCCTGTCAGAAGGCTTCTTAAGAGAAGAATAGCTCTCAAGTAAACTGGAAAAAGTGTAAACTTTCCCTTTAAAAGGAAGAACTTCTTTAAACAGTTAGAAATAAACAGTAAGAGCATAGAAACAACAAAAGCATCTATGAGAGATATTGTACTACGTCTAGGAGGGCTGTCCAACTTGCTGAAAGTTTCATTGAACCTACAGACTCTTTATATTAAGCTTTGCAGAATAAAAAAACACAAGTCAGAGAGCCAAAACTCATTTTGTTTTATATAATGTATGTAGTATATAGCAAAATAGGTCGTATCTGTAACCTAGCTGTCTTTCACAGATTTGAGAGTTTTATGCAGTCTCAACTAAATAAATGGGAGGAAGGTAATCATTCGCATTTATGAGATGAATTTGGACAGAATCCTTGATCGGTCTCAAAGACACAGAGATCAGATATTGAGACCAGGGCACAGCAGAAGAGCAACAATTCAGATCTGGCTAAAGTTCAGCATGACCAAGAATGTTTGGAAGGAAATTTAAAGACAACAATATCCAAAACCTGGAAAATAGAGTGAAATTGATCAAATAAAACTGTTGGTCTTGGAAGCTAATAATTCTGTGGGATTATTTTGTTTGTTTGTTTGTTTTTGGGGATCCTTGGAACGCTGTTTTGATTGTAAGACATATGGTGTCAGTAAATGTAATTCCAGTATCTGACTTCTGTTAGCAGCTAAACAAAGGTGGTGGCACAAAGTAAGGTGCCCCATTGTGAAAAGTATCTTGCAGTACAGAACTCAGGATGTTTTAGAATCGAGATGAAAGATAAAGTTTTAGTTTCAAATCACTGGTTTCCCATTCACATAGAAGAAGTCTTGTAGAGAAGTCTTCAGTTATTCAGTACTTCATTCATTATATTGTCTGTTATCATCCCTGTAAGCATGGGTTCCCAAGATGAGCCATAACAAATAAATCTGATTATTAAGACACAACCTGTATTTAAAGTATTTCTCTGGGCAAGAGACTAGGAATAATTCATAAATCAGTATTGCTTGGACAATTTGGGATTCCAGTCTTTGCAAAGCTTGGCTCTTGGATCTGAAATAACACCTAATACACTGACAACTCAGTTGTGAAATACCATCAGAACTGCTAAAGGCTATACTGAGATTAGGATGAAGCATCCACTCATTTCTTTTCACCGTCTGCAACAGAAGCCAGGCAACCCTAGACAGTGGACAGGTTAGATACACTTCAGGAACCTGGCCCTTAGTGCTACATCATAGCATATTTGACTTGTGCTGGGGGAGCATATTCCTTTTTAACTCACAATTTGCACAATGCTACTTCATTGCAAGAACATTTACAAACAGCCACTTCCTTCCGATGCATTACAACTAACACGAAATAGAACGTACCTTTCAGAAATGACTGCTTTCCTTTATAGCTTTGTGTTTTGAGTTTCTCAAAATACTACATACAGCCAGACTGAAATTCCAGAACTCGCATGCAGTATCTGCTGTCTCTGCTCTCTACCTCATTTAGAGATACCCTCAAGCATGTTAAAAATGAGTGTATCAAACCTAATATTTGTGATACAGGACTCTAGTTTAAAATCAAAGGTTTGCATTCACATGGCAGCATCTTGCAGAGAGCTCTTTATTCAGTGCTTCATTCATTATGTTGCACGCAGTAGTCATTACAGACAATTGTCTGCTAGCGCTCTGCTAGTGTGCTACCCACACCTCGGCTGTTTGTACTATATGAGTCACTGCGAGCTACAATTCCAAACAGAATTTTTTCATCCTGCAGTAACCACATGCTTTGTTCCAGATTACCTCCTTTCCTTTTGTGTAGGCAGAATTAGTGAAGTACAATTAGCGATAATGCCATTTGTCCCCAGGCTGGTACTTTTGCTTAAAGCATTTAATCTTTCCTGTACCTCATATATTTCATCAATAAAGCTGCTGGAGTACAGAATGCAGCATGTAATAGGCACAGAATAAAGATGGATCTCTCCTGCTGAAAGGAAGAACACATTGCCCCAGCAGTTTTTAATTCAACATGTAAAAGTATTTCCATGCAAATATCATGCCATCTAGTCTAATTGCACTTATCTCATGAAAATAATTTTCTTCTTTCAACAGGAAGGAGCAGATTATACTGCACTCTTCCCTTTCTCTCTTCTTGTCAGAGGACAATATTGGAGGAAAATGGACAATGTCCTTTTCTTAAGGACAATTTGCAAATGCTCATTCTAAATATCTGATTATTGGAGACAGACTGCCAGGCTGTTCACCTTCCATGTCCGCTCTTTTCTACCTTTCTTTCTGCTTTGGTTTCTGTTTGAATGCCACCTCTCTTTCCATTTAGCCTAAAGATAAACTAAGTGAATGGGTCTTTTCATTGAGCAAATCATTCTTAACACCTCAGATAAATGAGAGTGTGTTTTTTCCTACTGTCCTCGGTGAGGAAAGCAGGGTAAAATATCTTTACACCCTTCTTGTGATGTAAAACTCTTTCATGAAATCCTGACTCAAACAGAATTAAATGGCATATAGATTCATACCAAGTTAATATATATAGTGCCTCTCACTCCTGGCACCTTGTCCTTATATGTATACTTCTCGATGGCATTGTTTTAACCCTGTGAGGAAATTACAGAAAATTAGGAGTATCTCCAGACAATAAGCCAGATAAAAAATAATTCAGTGTCTGGTTTATCTTTTCTTCTTTCTCCATTCTCTCTGCAACAAAAGTGATATTTGAAAGATAGATTCACTCGTGAAAAACTGAAACTGAAGTAGAGTAATCTGTTCCCAGGTGGCAAAGCCCATCTGCATCTTTGAGATGGGTAAGACTGGCTGGTGAATGAAGGTGCACTTAGGAACAGATAACGCTGAAACCCAATCGGGAGATTTTTGCTCACAAGAATACAAACTGAAGTACAGCTCTCACAATCCCTAGCAAAGTGACAACGTGATGGAAGGGACGGTACTTTATCTATTGTTGATCTTGAAAAACATGCTGGCTGCAGAATTGTCACAACTTCATCAGTTCATTCACTTTTTTTTACCTGTCAAATTATCTGTGGCTTTGATGAAAAACAAGCTTGTTCAGCAGGGACAGGTGGCTTTTATTAGAGTACTTTGTCTTTCACTGGTGCACACTGTCAGCTTTGTGAATCCTCTAAGTGAGGGAGGCAGTACATCACAGTCAGAAGTTGATTTGGAGAAACAGAAGAATGAAGTAGGTTTTCTTTTCAAAAGTATGAAAGGGCTGAAAAGAGGGTTATAGCTGTACAGAACACAGGAAAACCAAGTACTCAACTACCACTGATACAACTCCTGCTGCCACCTATGTGGTACCAGGATGACAGAGCCACTCTCCTCCTTGTAGAGCTTGCCAAGCACTACTTATCACCATCAATGTCCTCAAGCACAGAAGTCTCTGCTCCAGGGTCCTGCTCATCTTCACTGCTCCCCATTGCTGGTATCAGTAAATGGGGTTGAGCACCTCGGACAATCTGAATCTCCCTGGCTGCAACTTGAGACCACAACTTCAACTCCTCTTTGTAGAAGTGGAACACATGTTTCTAGAGAAGTGTTCATCTGGCCTGCTCTTATACTGATTATAGATGAGATTAGCCACATTTTTGAGATGTACTTATCTCCCTGGTTATCTGAGGTCATATGAAATGTACCTCAGTGACAGTAGACATCGGATAACTCAGACCCATTCTAATGCTGCTTCTTGCATTTTGTTTCTGCTACTGTAATTTATTGTGTCTATTCATCTTGTTCTAAACTGTGCTATCTGTGGTGCTTCCATGCTGATATTTTGTGTCCCTCAAGAGGGAAAGCTGAATGTACTAATTGAATTCCATGTCTGATCCTTGCCAGCCCAGGCAGATTTGCTGTGATGTCCTAATAACATATCAGTGTTCCTGGCAACCATGAACAAAAGGTGATGATAAAGTGCAAAGTCAGCATGGTGATTACTAATATGTCCTGTAATACAGCACAGCAGGTAACAAGGCAGAAATGTCCCCTGTGCATATAACTAATTACTGTCACTATAAGTAACCCCACAGGGGAAGGCCCTTTGCATCTAAAGGCCTTTCTGTTTCTACCATTTACATGGGCTGGCTCAGGAAAACATGTTGGCATTCCTTGTATACATTTTACTGTGTATATCCTTGGGTCATCACATCTTGCTCCTACATAATATTTTGGATGTGACCATACACCCAGTGCAGTATCCTTGCCTCAAGAGCATAGAAAATGAGGAAAACAAATGGCATTCCCTACACAACCATTGCAAGTGGAGGGAGAAGTTAGGGCTCAGAAAAAAATGTGGCTGCAGGTGGAGGCCTCTTTGGCATTGCCAAACCTAATATGATCCATGTCTACTGCTTCTTCTTTGGAAGAGCATTTCTAACCAACAGAAACAACAAGAGACCCTGCCAGGTTAAACCAGTAAGGGCCCATCACCCGCACTGCATACAGCAATTTGACAATTCTCTTCCTAAAAGAGTCTTATGGACAGCAGAAAGCCCTTTTTCTCCCACAGCAGTTCCTTTACTATGCTGTGCTCCAGCTTCAGTACATTTTTGCTCTCTCCTGTCCTCTCTCCAAGTTAGCTGTTGTCCTTTTTCTCCCTAAGGCTTGAGGGACAGAAGTGATGCAAGAGCCACGTAACCATTATGAAAGAGTGGCCAAAGCAAATAACAAAATCATACTCTTTAGGAACTCCTGCAAGGATTTCTTTTTGTAGAGCAAGACTTTTACGCCATCTTGCAATAAGCTGCTTTGGAAAATATCTGATATTTCCTAACATCTTTTTCTCAGCATGCAGCTTGTTGGGTTCTGACACTTTTGATCTTGCTTGATTACTTATTTCCATTCTGCTGGCAATTTTATTCTGTCTTTTTTGGTTTCAAAGAGCTCTTTTCTGACAAAATTTCTCCCTTGATTTTGCTGCACATCTTTTCATTCATTTCTGTTCATTTCATCTCTAAATGAGTTTCATGAAAGATATTTTTATCAGCTGGTGTGTTTATAGCAGCCAGAGGAGCCAATGTGTTGGGCTGGTTTTTTTGGTTTTTTTTTTTTTTTTGTAAAAATGACAGTTCAGTATAACTAGATTTTGTTTTGTGTTTTAATGGAAATCCTAATGTTTTGAGAAGCTCTTCAGAAACAGAACTTGTAATCATTAGCCATTGAGAATAAATGTTGTTTGTAAATAACATCATTCTAGGCAGTTTGCTTACTCCTAGAAATCAAAGAGAAAGCAAGATGCATTCTCATCTCCATTAATACTTCTTTGTTTCAGCTTATTTAAAATTCCTGGTATGAGTTTCAGCAACTAAATTTCTTCACCTTTATGGAGATTACAACAAAGCAGCTGTTAGCAGAGCTTGCCACACGTTTCCTGATAGAGTAAAATGTCTTCCTATGGGCTCAGCTTTTCATCACTGGATGTTTTTCTCAAAATATGTTTGCATGATCACTGTGAAGGGAGAGAGAAAAATTCTGTGTCTGAATGAACTCAGTTGCACTCAGAAATGCTATCATGGCAAGAGTGTTACAGGGCCACGGATATAGTGGGATCATGCTTTTGGTCTCACTCTACTGACTGACTGTTTTCTGCATGAACATCAGAGCAGATCTCCAAGGACATTACGTTGACTGCCTTGCATTTATGGAGCCTTTTGGTCATTATTACCCTGCATCAAGAATATTTTGTGTAAAAAAAGAAGGAAATAACTGTTCCAATCCCTCTGAGGCTAAATGCAGTGGGAAAACTTGACAAGACCCATGAAGCAGAAACAGATCTGCACAGCTAAGATTTTCCAGTTGAACTATTCTCAGGAGTATCTCATCTGAGCAGTCTGGTGAATCGTCTAAGAAATGGAAATGTTTTTCCCTGGTCTTACTATAGTTTTGGCAAAAGAAGACATTTCCTTCACTTTTCCTAGAAAGGAAACAAACAGCTCAAAGTACAAATGGAAGAAGGATCCAAAACTAAAGGTCATGCATATAAATGTGCTTACTGATATCTTATAATATTGTTGTGGTATAGGAAATGATAGCTTTTTGTTTGCTTCCTTGTTTGTTTTTAGAGTAGCAAATAGCTTATGTGAATCTGTACTCTACTGTCTTTGGGGAAATGTCAAAGCTCCAGGAGGTATTCTGGACAAGTGAGGGATGCTGCATTGGTATTGCCTGATTTCACAGCAGGGATCTCGCCATCACTGAAGGTTTCTCTTACACTCAGTCTTTCCACAGAGACTTCCTGCAGATTTTCACCCACCTGCACACCAGTGTCAGAGCTACACAAAGAAAGCTCCAGCACTTCAAATGAGGGCTAGGCCATGAAGCTTTTGTATTGCATGTTGTTACCATAAGACAGACACAGTGAGTTGTGCAGCAAAGACCACCCACACGACTTCGGACATTGGAGTTCTCCAAACATTTCCTTATCTGTACATTAACCTTTGCATGTTTTGACTCCTCTTCAAACCCGCTGTGTTGTATTCTTAAGAGAAATGAATTTACATCCCCACCCACTTCCCATGCTGCCAGCTTTTCCAGACATCCCAAACCAGTGAAGAAAATCCATCCCTGAACTGTACTTTCCCCATCAAGCTCTCCAGTTATTGCACTGTTAATAGCTGTGGTTAGTATCTAATATTATCCAAAAACCAATAGTGATGCTTTTATTCCATTCTTAAACCTTGCTGTCTGATTAGCCTAATCCTAAAGTATTTCCTTACTAACCAGATTACAAAGATAGTTACTTGATTTTTCCAACTGACAGTGAATATGTTGACATTTTCCCTGCTTAGTAACAAAAGTCACATGAGATTATCTGAAGCAGGAAGCACATGCATCTCTATGAAGAGTGAGAACATAGCACTGTTAGTGGTCTGGTAAGAGTCTTGTCCCTATCGACTGCTCTCCTCTGACGTTTCTACAACAGCAACAGCCCTCTCGGATTTCTCCATTTCTTTTCAGAACTGATCTGAGAACCTCGTTGCTCCACAGCTAGCCATTTTAATCTTTTTGTCCTTTCTGTGCACACATTCATTATCTCAGAAATACTAATTAAATCAGGAAAGCATTTGGAGATGTAATTTGAAAACACAATACCAAATAAAGCTGTCCTGCCCTTGGTCTCACTCTAAATTAGGAAATTGTGTAAAACTGGCAGTTAAACAGAAGGGTATTTGAATTGCTCTTATCTCAGACTTAGAATAAGGACATCGTTAGGGACAGTAGCTGCTGGGAAGGCTGTACTTGTCCTCATTTTATCTAACAATACACTACAATGCCAAATTTGAATATGCTGAGAGCATGAATGATCTAACAGTAAGAAGGGTAGCTTGAATGGAAATAGCAGGTGTCTGGTACTTTTCTGGCCCTAAGACAGTAATCAGTCACAGATAATTGATTACTTTCAGATCCAGAAAGTGATTTGCAAGGGATTATATTTTCACTGTACTGTACTAGCTTAACATTAGCTGCACAGGAGGAACCAGATTTCTGAAACATCAGCTACACAACCAGTCATTTGTGAGCATTTGAGCCATCCCCATCCCCTGTACAGTCATATGTTCAAACTTCTGGGTAAATACTAATTAAGCCTTCTAATTGTAACACAGCTGCTTCCATTCCATCTATTAAATTTTATTCACTTCTTATTATTAAACAAAATGTAGGGCAGAAAAATAGAAAGCAATTTTCCTATGCATCTGTCTCATTCAAGTCAAATTCCTTTCCTTAACAAGTACAGCCATGCCTATAATCATATATAATATAGAGGATCACAGACTACTGACATTCATTTAGTAGACTTATCTAGTAGTGAATTAACTTCTGTTTTGTCAAAAGGAGCATGACCATATTGATTCACAAGTAAAGCAGTATGGAAAATGCCCTTTTGGAAGATTACCTAGCTTCACAGATGTGCCTGGAGAGAACCTCACCAACTTTAGCAATGAGAGCTGGATTCTGTTACCAATAAGATAAGCAACATAACAAAATGCAACTAATGACTGAGCCTGGAAAGCAAACAGGAGTGGAGCTGCCCCAGTACAGCTCCTGCCAAACTAAAAGGAGGACAGGTACTGGCCCAAGACACTCCAAGGCCATTTCACTGCTTAACTCAGCTCAAAATCATCCCAACAGAACAGGTGGCTGCTCTTCTGCAGGTGAATGAGTTAAATCCTCTCAAATCTCAGCCCACATATCTCAATGAACCCAAAAGAATGCTAAATTGTGTGGAAGAGAGAGAGATGGGAATGTGAAGGAGGAGAAGCTCACTATACTGCAGTAACAATGAGCTCTTAAATTGGCTCAGCTACCTGTGTCACAGCAGCCTCAGTTCTCAATCTAAGATAATAATTAATCACAGTTAATCATAAATATAATATAAATTAAATAAATTAAGTCATAATTAATCGTAGCAATTATCAGAGATAATAAAATATTTCTCAGTTTTATCAGGGAACAACAACAACGCAGAGCAACATATCAATACAAACAAAATAAAAGAAAAAATAACTCCACTCAGGACCTGTGAGATACTTTTTTATGAACCCTGGTCTGATATTAACTCTGTCCATTTTCATTTGTTTATCTACAGAAATGTACACAAGATCACACACATGAATATGCATTCTATCTGTGATAACCAAGGGCTGTAAAATACATTCATTTATGAGAAACAGGTAGGAAATGGCCTTTACAGAGCTGATAGATTCTGTGAGAAACAATATATTATTTCTCTCCGAGCCATTCTTGTATTTGGGTCAAATTCAGGGAATAATATGTGCTGAAATCAAATGCTAAGACACGTTCCTGGGGAACCTAGGCTTAACCCCTGGAGCAGTCCATGAAATAGGAGGCAGTAGCTGCTTGTCACCCTGGAAGAAGTGCTCCCTACCAGGCAGGGCAGCTGTGTTAATTGCTCTATGCCTTGTTCACTGATTAGGTTTAAAGATGAGGCAGGGCAGATGCTACACCTCTATGCATCTTTTCTGGAGAGTCCATCACCTGCACCCCGGAGGAGTGCATTACCTGGTAGACCATTGAGTAGGAGGAACATTTGCAGTTCCTTATATGCTCTGTAGATGATGATTAAATCTAGCTTGTCTGTTCCAAAGACTTGCTTTTTGTCAAAAACAGCCAGGGTGGGAAATGAATGGTTATGTGTGAAGTTGAATGAAATATTTTGCTTAGCCCACAGAAATACACACACATACAAAACCATCAGCAACAAATTGAGCTGAAATTGACTAAATTATTTTTCCCCTCAATTTTTTGTTCAGCTGCCACACTGAAATGTCAATTATTTTCATAGCACTACATCAGTCCCTCCTATTTATAGAAATTCTAGTCATACAATTTGAGAGCAGATTTCCCCTGCTGTTGGCTTTAACTTCCAAGGAAGCTGATGTAGATGAACTCCTTGGGAAAAATAAGTCCCAAGAGTAGAGAGCCTGACACTCCCCTACAATGAATAACAAACAGCAAGTGTTAGAACAATTAGTCACTGTGAATGTTTTGTGGGAATGAAACAGTGATTTAAATTTTCTTGTTTAAAAGAATTCAAAAATATAGCCAGCTCCAAGTTATATGACCTGTTGAAGAGCCTTCTGGGGCTCTGACACAACATAAAACATTGTGCTACTCTAATTTAAGTAAGAGACTCATGGTGCAACCCCTATACTGGGGATTAGATTATCTGGGTTATACAGATATCGTTCATTAATCTATGAAAAAATGCATCGATCTTCAAAACTTGCACAGCTTAAGACTGATGTGTGACTGCACCTCCTATATGATTGGATTTTGTTTCTCGCACAGCCCAAATACTGAAATGAACAAATTCAGCACTGCTTGCCTGTAGCAGCACCTTTCAGTCAAGTACTACAAGCCTTTGACGCTGTCTCCCACAGTATTCTTCTGGAGTAGCTGGCAGTCCGTGGCATGGATATATATGCTTTTTTCTGGGTAAAAAACTGGCTGAATGGCCAGGCCCAGAGTGCTGGTGAATGATGTCAAATCCAGCTGGTGACTGATCATGAGTAGGGTTCCCCAGGGGTCAGTATTAGGGTCTGTTCAGTATCTTTATTTATGACCTGGAAGAGGGCATTGAGTTCACCCTCATTAAGTTTGCAGATGACACCAAGTTGGCTGGAAGTGTCAATTTGCCTGGGGGTAAGGAAGGCCCTACAGAGGGATCTGGACAGGCTGGATCACTGGGCTGAGGCCAATGGGATGGAATTAAACAAGACCAATTGCCAGGTCCTGCACTTTGGCCACAGCAATCCCAGGTAACACTACAGCCTTTGGGCAGAGTAGCTGGAAGACTGTGTGGAAGAAATGGACCTGGGGGTGCTGGTCGATGCTCAGTTGAACATGAGCAGACAGTGTGCCCAGGTAGCTAAGAAGACCAATGGCATCCTGGCTTGTATGAGGAACAGCATTGTCAGCAGGAGCAAGGAAGTGATCGCCCTCTGTACTCAGATCTGGTGAAGCCGCACCTCAAGTATGTTCAGTTTTGGATCCCTTGCTACAAGAAAGACATCAAGATTCTAAAGCATGTCCAGAGAAGGGCAAGAAAGCTGGTGAGGGGTGTGGAGCAAAATTTTAGGAGGAACAGCTGAGGGAACTGGGATTATTCAATTTGGAGAAGACAAAGTTCAGGGGAGATCTTACAACTCTACAACCACCTGAAAGTGTTGCAATAGGACTAGAGGGAATGTCCTCAAGTTGCACTAAGGGAAATTCAACTTGGATATTAGCAAAAATTTCTTCTCCATAAGAGTGGTCAGGCACTGGAATAGGTTGCCCAGGAAGGCAGTGGACTATCTGGAGGCGTTCAAGAAACATTTAGATGTTGTGCTAAGGGACGTGGTTTAGTGCGGAAATATTGGTGATAAGTTGGAATGGATGATCTTGGAGGTCTTTTCCAAACACGGTGATTCCATGATTCTATATGCCATACTATGTCTAGTGGCAAATTGTTTTATCTCTGGATTTAGAATATCCCTGGAAATGCATGTACCCATCTGCAGCACTAACAGATCCGTTTCCTACAGCCTCCCATACATCTGATTGGCTTTGCAATGACAGATAGAATAGATGGCTGTGGTCCCTCTGGATGATCCTGCCTCTGAAGCAGCTGAGGTGGCAGTCAGGACTGGATCAGATCAAGGGCTGCTGCCCAGTGGCAACAATTTGCATGCCAAGAACTAAGTCCTGGAGTCATCGCAGGAGCTGCTTTCATGATGTGATAGCTGCTATGGCATGTGCAGTCATTTTCAGCATTGTATCAATACAAATCAAATTTTCTGATAAAAACAAAACAAAACAAAACATTCCCCCAGGCCTGCATTTATGCTAGTTGTTTATACCCATATGGAAATCAGACCTATAGACTTACGTAGGTGACGTGTCCTACTTGTGTTGATTTTGTATTTGTGCGAATCCACCAGAATGTCTTCTTTTCTATTATTTCCTATTGTTCTATTTGAAAAGAAACAAACAAAAAAAAATCAACAACAACAACAAAACAACAGCCCTTAAAGTCAGATAAGAATTTGTTGGTATGGTCTTTCCATCTTTTCATTAGAACTTCATTAGAAATTGCCTGTCTGGTTTATACTTGCTCATCTTCCACAGGAAGGTAACCCCCTTTTTCTGAATTGCATTTGAAATTAGATCTTCATCATGGATAACTTTGCATAGTGGGTACGAAACAAACTGCATCCAACAAATGATTTATTTCATTACAAGTAGCACACCCAGGTCTAAAAAGCACTGTGCTGGTCATGCCTCTGCCAGACCTTGCCCAGAGGATTCAATTAGTGCTAGGGAGGTTACCTGCTGACCTTTCATTTTGCTCTGCACTTGGATTTTCATTATAACTGATGAAGCCATGCATCAGCATAATTTCACCAACATCTGTAAGAGGGAGCCTGCTGCAGCCTCCACTTAACATTAGTTCTCCTTTGATCTCTGACTGAGACGTGCCACTCCATCAGGGCAGAGAAAACATCCACTTCCTTCTTTGATCTGCACCCTTATAACCTGGAGAAGAGAATAAGTCTGCATTTTATAATATTATGGTCAGATCCCTTGTACATATCAGTCATTCCCATGGGATTCTCATTTGTTAGGACCTGACTCATAGGAATTATACTTCATCTACATCTGTTCAGCCCCACCATGTTTGGAGTTGGACAAATAATAGACCAAATCTGCAGTCACACTTTTTTCCTGTTTTTATAATGCAGCCTGTCTTTCATGAAATAATCAAATAAATTGACATAATTCAACTAACTAAAAATCAGACATAAATGAAATTATTTGACAATATGGTAAAATGAAGTCATAAAATATTAAACACACGCCTGCAGTAGCTTCATGGGGGACTACAAGTTAATTTCAGCTTTCAAAGTAAGAATATAATTGTTAGAAAATATGTCCTTAAATATTTATTCCTGTCTTTCTAAGAATGGAACAATTGAACTGAACAAATACGGTTCAAGGAATTATCAAGCAAAAAGATGAATCCTAGAATGCAGATGAAGTGTATTATTTTGTACTCTGTTTTAAATTCTCCTTATTTTTTCACTTGGACAGTGTTTGGGGCTAATAAAAGAAGTTATTGGTGTCTCTCTAGAGATAATTTCTTTATTTTGTTCTTGTAATTAACCACCCTTTCCTTTTTTTTCTTAAGATGCCATTTTTTCTTTATTTCATGTGACCTCAGATTGCAAGGCTTAGACTTCTAAAGCTACTTAGACTGTTTTCCATTTAACCTCACAAGAGAAAATAGCTTTCAATAGGATATAGGAGATGAAATGTCTAAGAAATGGAGAAAATGGGACTCAGTTGTCAAAATCACTCAGACCATGTAATGTATTTATGATTTGTGGCTCTAAGTGCCTTTGGAAATGAGACGTTGGTTTTGCTTTGTGTTAATATAGCACCAATAAAAAGGTACCATAGTCCATAATTACTGCTATTATGATAAAACTAAGAAAACTGCCAACCTGTGGAACTTCAGAGAAAAGTTTTAAAATGTAAACCCCAGTGGTTTAAGTTTGTCCATAAAGAAAGAACAAAAACTAAAACAGTGATATTTACTCTTTAAAACTTGAGGTCTTAAAATTCAGATCTTATAATCTGAATGTCTGATTTCTCAGATCTGAATGGTTAGGGTTACAAATTCTTTGCC
>NW_024884364.1:47028807-47109596 GCF_019232065.1 Centrocercus urophasianus | reverse complement strand
ATTTTATGTCATTAGAAGTTTTCTTCATGCATCTCTCTTCTCAGCTTCAAAATGACCAAAACAAATACAAAATCTCAAAATTCATTGATATTCTGCCTCATCCCTCCAAAGTTTTCCAAGAGTGCCTTCCAGCACAGTTCACAGAACACCTCATGCTGTTTCAGCTGAGCCAGAGTTTCTTCAGTCTGGCCAGTTTGCAAGTGAATTTTCTGGCCATTACAGACATTACTGTGTTTAAAGTTTTTGCAAAAATCTCTTTGAAATCGTAACCCTAAGATGGGGTGTTTCCAGAGCTTCAAAGACATGCTGTGTCAATCTGAATTTCTTTGAAATATTTAATTTGAATAATAAACAAGCCAAGCACCAGCATATTCAGCTTGTTATCAGTTAGCTCTGACCAGTGACCACTTTGAAGTGTCAATTGTTTAGTTGGACAAATCTGCCAACTGTATTGGTTTTTCAGGAAGTAAAAATTAACACTTTAAAGCCTGCTGAAGAGAAACATTTTAATAAATAACTCACAAAAATCCTACTTACGATCTAAAGTGCTCATGGAGTCATAACAGGAAAAAAAAGGAAATTTAGACATTTTCATTTTTTACATTCACAGAAAGAAGAGTAAGGGCCCACAGTCCCATTGCAGACAACAAAATGTATGTGCTTAATGACCTGTGCATTGCATTTACTGTTCAAACCATTCAGTGCAAGGAGCAGGATGAGCTCATTTCTATATGATGCACGTGCTGAAATATCTTTGAATCTACTCTTGTCTGCACCATTGAGTTAATGGTGTTCCTATGCCTCTTGAGTGCTCTTCTCTTTGACCTAGAGGTCCCCCCTCTGCAAAACTGAGATGCTGTCATCCTCCCTTATGTGGTGTAAGGATGAAAAAGCTTAAGAAAATACTGGATACTCTAATTCATGATGAATTGAAGAAAGAATTTTAGAGCAGGGCAGTTCATCTCACAGAGGTCTGCATTTCAGTGGGACCTGTGCACTGAGAGGTTCCAGCATACAGGACATCCACCTCACCTTCAAACCCTGTAGTTCACCCCCTGTAGGTCTCAAGCTGCTCCTTTTGAGAGGGGGTAACTGTAAACAAGCCCTTCCCATAGGAAAGAAAACACCAATAAAAAAACCCCACAGATTCTTTTTCCTTCCAGACAAAAAAAAAAAAAAAAAAAAAAAAAAAAAAAAAAAGGTTTAATTTGGCTTCAGCACCCTTATGGCATCTTTGTCCACATCAATCTTTTCCAGAATGATTTGAGGGTTGCACTCCCCCTTAAGTAGGCCTGCTAACTGACTGACAAGTAGGAGTGCTATATGGGGCAAGTGCCAAGGTTCTGGCTACCAGATGATCTGCTTCAAGGACTCTAACCCCATGTGAGAATAATGAAGAAACTAGAAACCAGGCATGGCCTGCTGACAGCTCTCACAACACTCACAACACTGTTACCACTTTTTCTTGTTAAATTACAGAGTTTTTACAATCAAGAATTAACTCAGCTTAATCCCAAATGATCCTGGCTTGATTTCTTTAGCATATCCTGTCACGACATCATTGCCAGTGTAAGTGGTCATCCAGCCAAATTGGGAAAACGCCTCTTTTCAGGGAAAAGTATAGTCTCCCCACTGTCCCAGCATTTTTTTCAAGGGAATAAAAAACTTTTTTTTACTTTCTTTTCCCTTCATAATACCATCTGACAGGATGCAGAGTTCACAATTCATGGCTCAAGTGACATCTGTATTCCCATTACCCACAGCTCCTCCTCAAGGGATTTGCAGAGCTGTATTTTTATCTAGAAACTATTCCTAAATCCTTGCACAGTATGAGTGAGGATTAACAGGAATGTCACTTTCTAGCAATTATCAGAAATCAGAATGCACCCTTCTCCAAGAGGCTACCACAAGGCCTGCACATTTTTAAGGACTAGAAATGCAAAAATAATTATCATCTACTAAGGAGGAGTTAAAAATACAACGGATTTTGCAGCCCGGTAAATGATTATGGATTATCGCCTGTTCTTGGTCCAAAGACATTTTTAAGCATTTCTTTGGAAAAAGGTATCATCTACTTTGTCAGACAACCCCAAACAGCCTCAATTTGCTGTACACCATGTGCTATTAAAATGCTTGCTGTTTGTGAATGGGTGCAGTAGAGTGAAAACAGCAGCAGAAATATGTATCTGAAAAACTGCTGTGATGAACAACGGTGGGGGAAGTAAACACCAGGTTTGTGTCTGGGGGAAGGAATATGGCTACAGCAGTTCAGTAGAGCGAAGTTTGTGATTCAAGTGTGAAGGGAGGGCAGGAGGTAGGGAGTTGGGAGTCAGCTCCCATTCCCAAAAGCTGGGAGCTAAGAAAAGGCAAACGGACTGGCCCAGCTCCAGAGCTGTAAAAATCCTTTCCTTCCTGCTTGAGTTCAAAAGAATAAACACAGAAAGAAATATCACTCCTCTTCACAATTCATAGTGCTGCACTATTAAACCCAGCGTATTTTTCCATCCATATTGATTCTTGTTGCATTTATTAGAGTCTTGTTGAAGGAATTTTTTTCCTCACTTGTGTAACCTTTTGTTCCTCCTGCTCTCAAAACACATTCAGTGTTCGCTATGGCCTGCATTCAATCATCCCTCCAGGCAATGGAGAGAGTTCAACCAACTGCAGTAAGATTTGGAGCCAATCATACTGCATACAGAGAAGAATACCTGGCAAATGGTATATGTGAATGGAAAGCCAAAGAGAGATGCCTGCAGTCACTTCATTCAGTGGCATACCTCCCTTTGACTTCAGGGGCACAGACTCACATCCGGAGCTGAGTTGGGAGAATGGTCTGCTGGGTCTTGGCCACAATGAAATGCAGTCATGAAAGCTTTCACTATTCTGATAGCCTCCCATCCACACAAAGTGAATTTTTTCTCTGCAACGTGTCTCCAAATTGCATCTCTCAAGCATGAAACACACAACACATCCAGCTCTCTCCAACTTCTTTATCTTCCAGACCTCTGGGAGAGAGATTAAATCAGGTCACACACCAGGGAAGGATGCTACATACTGGGTGCAGAACTTCAGAATCCAAATTTGTATCTTCTAACAGGGATTACAATGTTCTGGCACTTGTAGGTAGCTGAGCTGTTGCTCCTAGTTGTAGCACTTCATTCCTCTCCCATCTTGAGGTCTCATAGGACTGGTACTATTAAGCAGCAGGGTTTTTGCAATCTGCTGCATCAGCCACATCACACCACAAACCAAGAAAGCAAATATGAGAAATACGTTAAGCCTTTAGCAGTGGTTTGGTCTGGCACTGAATTTTTCACATGCTGAGCCATTGTGGATGTGCAGTGCAAGAAGTCACACCTCTGGACACCTGGCAGATGTATGGTGCAGGCTGCCCTGCAGTGCACTTGCAGGCAGGCAAGAGCAGAGCAGGCTGCAGAAGCAGAGAGTGGAGCTGGTTGGACAGGTGAGATGGAGTTTGTTTTATTGAGTAGGACTGAAGGGTGACAAAGTGTCAGAGTTAGCAAACAGTGTTGGAGTCACGGTCTGAGAAGATGTTTGTTTTTGTAAGTAAGCATAACTCTCAACCACGTCCAAGTTTGGAGAGTGTTTATTAGGATCTGGCAAGCTGGCCACCACACACCATTATAGAAAACCTCCGGCTGAACTCAAGGAGTAGGTTTCCTATCCATACACATACATTTTCAGCTTTTGAATGATACTCTTCCCATCTTACATGGAGTACAATAAATCCCTATGTTTAATGAAACTACTACAATGCATGCAAAATAATCATGCTTTTTTAGACTGTGTTTACTTCATCAACATATAACAGGATGTGATACTGGCACCTGGAGAAACTAGTGAAATCACTGTGAAAGGAAAGAATGTTGTTTGAACAAAACTGAATTGCCAGCGCTCTGAAACCAGAAGTGCAATAAATTTACAGCACAACAGCAGCAAAGACACCCCAGCCACCCAGAGGTGCAACCTCTCCGACCCAGTAGACACCTCTGCTACCTGTGCTCATGTCATTTCACATAATGCCAATGCGGCCACACTGTAGCATTCTTTCTGGAAGACAGACTTCTTGCCTTTTATTACTCATCTCCTGTGGTCACAAATGTTTCTGTAACAGTTTACTTGTGCTTTAATTAGGAAAAAGAATCCAAGACTTCAGAGCCCTCTGGTCTCAAAGTGTAGACTAAAATGAGTGGAGATGTACAAGCCCTGCAGTTCTAACAAAGCCAACAAATCAGAGCTCAAAAACATGCTTTGCACTGATGTGATTTATCTTCCAGGCCTGCCTGGATATGATTTTATAATGATGGCAGTCTGAGATGTGATCAGCAGAATAAAAGAGAATTTGGGCACAGGAGAATTTGGAAATGACCATTGATTTTACTATAACCACAGCACAAAATCTGTGAGTTAGATCTAAAATGCATGCAGGTAGGTGATCAGTTCAGGTGAACTGAAGGCCTTAGATTTGTCAAAAAGGACATACAATTATATGTTCTTTAAAAAAAATAATAGAAGTCTAACAGACATCCGATGTTCCAGTGACTGTTAAGCAGACTTGAAGAAGTACCACATGCACTCCCCAAAGTAGCTCATAACGGATTTCAAGTCAACACTGACCAGAAGCACCATTAAGGAATACTGTACAGGCAACTCTTAGCATAAACGTGTTTGCAGTATTCAGAGGCTGTCTGTCTGTCTCTACAATGTAGGAGCTAGTGATAACTCAATTTTGAGTTTTGCGATAAATAATAAACCACCTCCACTAGGGTTACTGCTATGTTTATGTTACTGTATTGAAATATTGCCTTTTTGGAGGGAAATGAAAATAAAGGTGTTGTTCTTCAGAAAGATGTGCTTTCTTAGTAATAAATCTCTTGTTGTGTTGCTTTCTTCAGCTTCAAATTCATTCCACAAAATTTTACTTACGGTTGTAGAATTTCATCTGATACAACAGAACCATGAGCATCTTGATCAGCTTAAAATAAAGGATGATTTTAAAAGTGGGGCATGTGAAAGAGGATTACTATTTTTCATTAGTGAAAGCAGATATAAACCATCAGAGCCACAGCAACCTGAAACCCAAATGTATTTTAAAATTCTTGCTTTCTGTTTTCAGAGAGAGAGTGCCTTGTGTAAAACATAACTTTGAACCAAATATGCATTACTTTTTATTTGTGGGCATATGAAGGAATTTAATCGTGACAACAAAGAGGTTGTGATTCTAAATGCATAAGCTCTAAAAACCGTGATTATTTTTTCTGTATTGAGATGCAGATGTTTTTACTATGGCAGTATGTGGGAATCTATAGTCCACAGAAAGATGAAAGATTACCCTTGTCACACAAAAAATGCATTTCAATGGCATCTTACAAGATTTCTGCTGTCATAAATAGTTATTGAGCATCAGAGAAACACTGACTATCGAAGTATTCTGATACATTTCAGAAGTCTTTGCTCAAGAGTATTCAATGCCCAAATTATTCATATAAGGAAATGTGTATTGACTACAATGCTTAATTATTGTTTCACATGGAAGTCTAGGTACTATGTAGTGAAAACATCTAGGAACTGATACAGAAATGCTTTTTACACAGTTTTACAAATACTTAAAAGTGATCAATGTAATCAATTAATGGGTTTACCCTTACTCCTCACTTATGTTTCTAAGTCAGCCTTAGGTTCAGAAAGTGAACATAAAACAAGAAGCCATGCAAAGAGCCTTCTTTAAAGGCATTTAGAATATTGATGTGCTTAGTGGTTTGGGAATAATTAAAAACAAAAGTAAAACTTTAAAACACATCTAACTTGTTTGCTTTCAACACCATGGCTGCAAAAACTTGAATTCTTAAGAAATTTGTTGTGTTCGGATCTGCTTGGTTAATGTCTGCATAACCATCTACTTGTAATTGGTCACATAAGTCTGGTAACAAAACTTCACAAACTAGATGAAAGTACTAGCTCTTTCAAAGCAAATAGCCACATGGGTAAACTTAGACTCTGTCATCTGTGAATATTTATGCAAACAAATTTGAATGTGACCATGTTTACCCTGTTTGTAAAACATGCAAGCCAAGCTGTAGAGAATTCCTTTACAAATCCAAATATTTGGAATTTTTTTTTTCTTCCTTTGGCTGTAGTTGGGGCAAAACTCTGTCATATGATAAATATAATTACATACTCCAGCTCTGAGTTCTTCTCTAGGCCAGCGTCAATCTCTCTGGTCTGAGGCCTCTGGCTGGACCATTTGTGGTTGGGCTCCAGTCTAAGTGATCTCTTGTGGCAGAAAAATTAAACTACTTATGCTACTATTAAGCTGGTTTAAAGAACATGTCAGTGTCAAACTTGCAATGCTGTTACCCTGCTTAGAATGGACAATGTTATACTAAAAAGAGAATCAGAGACATATTCTACCGAAAAGTGATCATTGCTCATGAAAAATCTCCCTTTCTTCTTTAAATCCTGATCTGAAGTCACTAAATTCCAAAATATAATAATTATTGGTGAAGATAGATTGTGCTCTATAGTATCCTGGCAGTGAAATGGCTTGAAGGGTAGGATTGCCAGCCTGAGAGATTCGTCGCAAGAAATTGAGCATATGGGACAAAAGGGAAAGGGGATGAAAATTAGCATTTGTCAAAAGCATATTTGATAGTCCAGCATATTTGATAGTCCTACTGTCCATGTGAGTGGAACAGATCAGACTCAGTACATCAACTCCAGGTTTTCTGTTCATATGCACAAGTTCCACATCACATCTGTTACCCTCATACCACCCAGATGTGATGGACTCAGTGTGTCTCTTTGGGTATATGTAACAGCTGCAACATGTTCCAGATGCACCAGACATGGTGAATGCAGACAGGCTCAATATCTCTTACACAGCGAGTTCCATATGTCTGGGATAAACTGGCCTCATTGTGAATGTGATGTGGGATGCCAGGGATGTGAGGCATCCAAAAGTATGCTGGGTTACAGTTGAAGCAATCCAAAGTGTTTGTGTTGGCTAGTGGGAAAATGTTGCAGAAGTATTAATTTAAAAGACTTCTAAAACAAAAATTCTACCTAAGATTCCATGACTACTCACTAATATTTTCATTACCCCATCAAGCCCTCAGTACCACTGCCACTTTGTCTCCTAAACAGTCTGTACAATAGCTAGAAAGTCTGGAAAATTATTGTAAGTCAGAAAGACAATTTGGCAAAAATGAAGAGCAATGAACCTAATAATTAATTGTGATAGAAAACATAGCTATGTTTTCAAAGCTGGCACTCATACAATTGCATATAGATGAGGAGATGGAGAAAACCAAAAGTGATGCAACCAAGTATAAAAACTTTCGTGATCTGAGAGTTTCCATTAGTTTTTCATTTCATTTTATAAAAGGCTGTCCAATCATTTCAAATTACAAAAGGCTGCATCTTGAGTTAGGATTGATATTTTCAGCAAACTGCTACACAGAAAGTAGGCAACTGGAATGAAAGAGATCCTCTCTCTGTCTCTAACAACACTGCACCATAGTGATTGCTGCAAACACTGAGTAAACATTAGCTGTGAGTAGGCTGATCACATGGTAGAGCATCTCTGTTTCTCTAATGACCCTTCATTCTGAGTTGGTCAAGACTATATTTATAAGAAAAACGTATTTGGAAAAGTCAACTGAAGGGTATGAAGAGAATAATGAAGAATGAAGAGGATAATGTATCACTGTTTTACATGCTAATTTAAGTAAATACAATTGCATCATCTTCAATGTTCCATATTTCAGTGTTTTTCTTCCTCTCAGTGGTTGTTGTCTCTTGCTTACTGATGAGACTACTGAGTTTTGTGCTCTCCTGAACATCCAGATAAACGTATTTTGAATCAAGTATTTCTGATTACTGCAATTGCAAAACCAACACCAGTCAATGATATGCCTACTTATTGCAGAGTGCTTCTTATTGCAAAATTGGGTGATTAACCCTAGTTTGAGGCAACAAACATGGAGAAAGTTTTAAAAGATAGAAATAGATACCTATCGATGTTTGAAAAAAATAAAAATAAAAATAAAGGCTGAATCCAATTTGTAAAGAAGTTTAAGTGCCTAACTTCCAGGGAAATAACCTGATGAATTACAGCAATTCTCTTTCTTTCCTCTTTCTCAAGTCTCCAAATTCCAAGGTGTTTGGTATTCAAAACCCTTCAGAAAGTTCCAGTTGCCTCTGTCTTAGTTGCATTCTGTCTTAACGTTAGGCTTAAAAATATCTCTGAATGTTTCAAGCATTCCTATTTCTATTTCTGTGGACAGCTGAATGAGACATCAGTCCTTTGCTCACAGCCATTCATTATTGTGGTGGAAGCAGAAGAAGGAGCTAAGAAATGCCACTTATTTGGGACCATGGGGTTTGGTCCATGCTTACAACTGCCTCATTAAAAGCTGCAATTGCAATGCAGTTCCATGTGGCCTGGCGTGCAAGGCTCGAGTGCTAAGAATGAATCTTGCTCTAGCTGTATTATACTGCCAAACATTGTGATATGGGTTCCTCATTAACCAGAGATTGATTAATGGCACCTAATTAAGGCAAGGGACACCAAAAAGAATGGAGCAGTGGAGGAATTAGATAGTGTACAGCATCCTCTCTCACTGTTTGTCTTGAATGTGCATTGGTTGGGGTGACGAATAGCACAAACCTAGGAATTAACTCTCCAGCTGATGCCATTGTTTCTGACAAAATGCTCGCCTGACACAAAAATTAATTCAATCTACACCATTGTTTAGTCCCTCAACAACAGATGCTCATCCAGATATCTTGGCAGAAGAAAATGGCTTCCCTCAACACCAGTGCTTGTGTCGCAACCTGCGACATTGTCAGCTATAGGTTACAGCATCCCTTCACGTATATCGCTCTGCTTGTACGTATTTTACTGTGCATGTGTGTGTGACATTTATGATAGATCTTTGGAAATAACATCTTGGAGTAGATAGTACCCCTTCTGGGAAAATGCGGAAGATCATTATTCAAATATGGAAAATGGAAAGTAGAAGAGAAAAAATAGTGGTTTGTTCTCCTCTTGCCACACCTCCTTCACAAAAGCCGCTTGCCCAGCCATCCTGTTCCTTCCATGAAGGAAGCAGGGCTGCCAGCAGACTGTTTTTCCACTGTAGCAAATGCCATTGCCGTCCTTCGACCAGCTCCACAGCTCCCTCAATAGCTGGCTGCTGGCCCGCCATGAACACAGGGCCCAGCTCCTCTCTCACCCCCTCTGACAGCCCAGGGAATGTTTGGCTCTGCTGAAACCAGCGCGAGTGAGGGAGAGAGCAGGCCAGATGCTCCCAAATGGCTTGAAACTGCTAGGCCTGGCACTATGGACCTTGGCTTCCAGCCCTTACACCAACAGAACATGTCTGAGGCGGCTGTACAACAGATGGGAATTTTTATAAGAAGCAGTCTGCCTGGCTAGACCCAGCTCACAAGGGAAATTGTTTGAGATAACACCCCGATTCTGTGACTTTAATAAAAATAATTCCCCAGTTCAGGTGAAGCCTGGGCAGCTCCCAGCCCCTCTCGCATGTCCATTTTGGCTCAGATGGTTGTGAGGAAGCACTGGGAAACTGAGAGTCACTTGCTGAGAAGTCACTGAGATTAGGAAGGACAAAGTAAGTCTCCCAAAGATTTTCTTGGAGAGCTCCTCGCAGACTGCGCTACTTAGGGAGCAGGCCTTAGTCTCTCTGCCAAATGTGCAGGTGGTTTCCCTGTTGGCCTGTCTGTGGGTAACCTCGCAGGCCCATGCCCTGTGGCATAATGCCTGCCGGATAGAGGGAGGGTGGAAAGCTACTACAAAAAGCAAGACTGGATTTTCCTTTCCCTCATAACAGGACGTGGCTGAGTGCAGAATTGGAGATGGTTTGGAGAACAAAAGTGCAGTTAGGTGTATGGGAAGGCACTGCTGCTAGGTAAGACAACAGGGACTGCTGAGACTGGAAGAAAGCCAAGGAGAGAGGGACAACCGAAGTGTGTAAGCCCTAAATGACCTGGAAAAGGTAGATGTGGAATAGCTGCTTCGTTCTGCTGTAGCACAGATGTAAGGGCACTCTTTGAAATTATCAAGTAGCAAGTTTAAAACAAATGCAGGAAGTCCACTTTCACACAGTGGAAATTAAACAGCGGAACTTGTTACAGGATGCTGTGAAGGCCAGAGCTCAACAAGATCCAGAAAGTTTTACATGAAGGCTACAACAGGGGTGCCTCCTCAACCTTACAGCCTGCCCTGGATCAGCAAGCCCCCAAAGCACCAGCAGCAATGCATGGAGAGGGGGAGGATCACCTGAGAATGACTCTCATTTCCTACTCCCTTCCTTAAGTGTTTCTGGGAACATTAGTGAACTCCTCGTACTGGAGATCTCACTGTACTGGAGAGGGAGCACAAGGTAACCTCCACTATTGTTCTGACCCCACCTGGCCATTTCCCTACATTTGTGTAAGGAACTAAGAGTATTGTCTTCTGAAATTAACAAAGGTAGATAAAGACATTTGAGAAAACACTATACTTGCCAAAAACACCTTTCAGGGGACTAAAATTCCTGCGAGTGAATTAACCTGAATTCAGAAATTAGCACTGTTACCAAAGAAAACACACAGAGACAAGAACAGTGAAGTACAAGAACCATTTGTTTTGTCTTTCTTCAATGAATTTATTATTTTTTCCTGGAACATCAGCATAAGTTAAAATCCTGACCTTCTTAAAAATTGATTGTAATAAATAAACAGAGCTTAGGGCACAGGCTTGAGATCTTTCTTCTTCAGGTTACTAAAAAAAAAAAAAAAAGAGGTAAACCATAGCAAGAGGTCAAATGAGAGTGTAGACTAGTGACTAGTCTGGTACGAAAAAGAGAAAAATAGGAGTATTTGCACAGATGTTTTGTGAGCTCCTTGGCCCATTCTTCCAGGTGTTTTTTGTTTGTTTGTTTGTTTGTTTTTTAGGAAAGACACTTGACATTAGGATTGTGAAACCATCCTAGTCCAACTTAGAGGAGTGACATGGGGGTTCCATTGATGGAACCCTCCATTCACAGGCATAGGTACAGAGCAGGGTTGGGCTGGTTGGGCTGTACATCTCTGAGCACTGGCACAAGGGATGTAGGCTGGCTGGACAACAAGGAAACTGTCACCTTAGCATGCGCTGAAGCAGTGCCAGCTTCACTTCCAGAGATAGGGATTTCAGGTGAGGTAGCAGCCTCTCTTCCCATCCTCACTCTGGGTTGAAAACCTCTCCAGAGGTGGTTGCATGGGGTGTGAAGTTCTGCCCATAGTAATAAGCCAGGAGCAACAAGCAGAGGAGCATCCTCAGCTCAGCTGTCAGTGAGCCTTTGAGAAGGACTCTACTCCTCACAGCACCTAAGCCAACACAAGCAGCTGATGTACTCATGTTGCAGATGAAAAGGTGAGGGCGTAAAATTTATTGTTACAAGTGCCACCAGACAGGCTGCAAACCCACCTGGCAACCACATAGCAGCTGGGAACCAGCAAGTGCTTCTTGGGGGCCTACAGACAAACACTGTGGAAATGAGCCACTAGGGAGAAATATCCGCCTTAGCTTTTAAACTGGTGAGCGACAACCAACCTGTTACCTTCCTTTATGAAAAAAAAAAAAAAAAAAGTGATAATGCAGTCCATCAGGGGAAAGATAGATTGAAGGCGACATGCATTCATGCCAAAAGAATTCCTGAAGTTATTCCTGTCACCAAAATCATAGCCAATGCACAGCTGTCAGAAAAGGAAGAGTCACCAGGGTTTCCATCTTTAATTACCAGCTGTCTGAAACAATGACATAATCAGCAGGGGGTGAATTGCATTTGTGGTCATATCCTGAGAAGAAGAACCAGATGCAAGGAGGATTCTATTGAACTATGAACTACTCGTAACAGCACTCTGAAAGAGTGTTTGCAAACATACTGCTATTCAAAGTTGGGTGTATTGTTTCAGTGGAACTGAGGAAATCAAAACAAGAGAAGAAATTACGTTGATAAGTGTGTTTTACTACAACAATGCCTTTGGTAAGCCTACAGAGTGTTCATTAGTAACATCCATTATCCATTGATAAACTGGGGACAAATTGATGAAACAGTGGAATGATCCAGATCTATATCAGAACAACAGAATTTCACTTGAAAAGTCTGAAAAGCCACAGTTTTAGCTAGCTAATCATGCAGAGCATTACTTAATTACCTCAAGGCCAAAAGGATCCTTCCCTTGGCTGCAGGAGACAATAAATAAGGCCAGCAATTAGCAAATGGCACCAAAGAATCTTCGGCACTTACTCATTACCACTGAGAAGATGAACCATAGTCTTCCCCCGGGGAAGGCTCAGCTTGGTGCTGAGTGCTTTGGCTGCCATGGATAATCTCTCTGAAGCCCACAGGGCAACTCAGGTGTTTAATGTTAAGCGCATGCTTAAATATGTTGCTGGATTAAGGCCAAAAGGGTTATCATCTTTGCAGCCTGTAGTTCACTGGCTCCCAAGGACAGTGTTGCAATGTACTGTGGGATCATCAGCAGTTTTTCATCTTACAGATCTCCAGTGGTCCCTACAATATGGGGAGATTATCTGTAAAATGTCTGCTGCAGTTTTATTTTTGTATTGTGCTAAGGGTTTCCCATGCATATAGAGCGGGAAAGTAAACAAAGTAAGTTCAGAGGAGTTTAACCTGGTTCTGTTTATTTGTAAATAAAACACATGCAGAAGCAGAGTTAAACACTCTATTTTATCTCAGCAAGGGAGAGGAGGAGATTGTGCTTGGATTACAAATCTTCAGGCATTTTTGTTATCACAAATGATGAAAAATTAAACTGTAAATAATTTCCTGTTGATTGACTAGTCACATGCTTGCCAAACCTCAGGAGGATGTAGCTGTTCTGGTAAAAGAAAGAAGAAAGCCTTGCTGGATTGTGAAAGCAGGTGAAAAAAAGCTCCAAGTTATTCCCTCTGCTTCCTGAATAGTAACCAAAATTGGACTATGACCTTTCCAGCATGCTGGGTGTAATTAAGGAAATCAAAGCTGCTGCTGCTGTATCTCTGAGGGAAAATAAATAAATAAATAATGTTTTGATCCTATTTTCTTTTTATAAACCACGAAAGCCAGGATATTCACTGTTTAGACTGATGCTTCTTCTGCAAGCGAGGAAATACACCACTGCACATAAAAAGGAATATGGGGTAAAAAAGCCAAAACAACGCTGAATGAAATATCAGCTGTAATATACCTTTGTGATGTCTTGACTTTCATAGTATTCAAATACAGAGGTTATTTTCACCTCCTCCACTGCCTCGTGAACTCCCTCAGGGACTGGGATTTGAGCTTCAAACAGGGAAAAAGAAAAAATTCTTTTTTATCATGGAAGCTGATAAAATGGGCAGAGACAAGAAAGGCTCCTTTTGTTCTGATCTTCCAGGCCTCAGAGCATACATCAATTCATGCAAATATGCACTTATAACTCCATACTAAGCAACTGCATACATTCTATTTACCTTTATTTAAAAAGTGCATTTTGATTTTAACATCACATGTATTATTTCCCTTTCTGATATAGAAAACTTTTGTTTTTATTTAGGAAATGTTTGTTATTTCTGTCTTTTACTACATGTTATTTATTGAAGCTTAAGCTGTTATGGTCTTTTACATAAATCCTCCTTAGCATGTGGATTATTGATCCTATAATCCATAGTCATATTGTCTACTCTGTCATCCAACCACCAGCCATAAACACTGAAAATACATATGGTAAATTTTGTTGTGAGTTGTAGTCAGAAAAAAATACAACTAGCATGGTCAATGAATGGCCATTTTTTAAAAAAGAAAAACATGTTTTCTCTCAAAAAAAAAATGCCTACAGGTAGTAATCCTTAGTATTGGATTTACTGTCTCACAAATTTCAGGTTTAAATATAAAACCACACTTTTCAGTCATACCGACACTTAAATACTTAGCTTGTTTTCATTTTCTGTTTGCAATGTGATTTCAATATATTTATTTCATTTTTTTTACTTTTGAGGAAAGAACTTGTTTGCTCAATGTTATTACAAAGGGCCCCAAACCAAACCAAAATTGTTCTGTGAAACAATTAGACTAAAAAGGAAATTTAATGGGAATTAATAGGAATGAAAATAGGAATAGTAAATAGGAATTCAGTTACTGCATCCAGTTCTTATCAGTGACCTGGGCAGAGTGACAAGCTTAGATTTACAGAGTGATCTAATGTTAGGACTAGCCTGAGATGCCACTACTCATCCAATTTCAGACTTCTCCAGAGCAGACCTAGAAGATGTGCATCTTCTGCCTGCATTGGCAGATTTTGCTAACAGATGTAGTGCTGCCTATTAGAAGGATGATACTGTCCCTGTAGGATCACCCACAAGAGTCTGGTCTTTGATCTTTTCAAAGCCAGGGATGTTGCTGGTTAATGTGGTGGTAGAGCTTGGACACTGAATTTTCTGTTTGAACACAAATCTGATTTTTTTTGCAAATGAGGGCAAAATGTAATGTCATTGTAACACTAAGTGGAATTTAGGTTTTTGACAGTAACTCTGCATCAGACTGTAGTTTCACAGAGTGAACAAGGTGTGCTAAGGCGTCTCCCATTGCTGGGTGTAGATGTGACACTGATGGCACACCACCACGAGAGTCTGATCATCACCCAGTACCATGATCGCTCCTTTGCCTTTGGTGGTCTGTGTTAAAAAACAAAACAAAACACAGGCTGAGGGAAAGAATCAAACCATCCCAGAGATAGCTAGCAGAGAGCCTGTTGATTGCTTGCATTAAATCCAGTAACTGGGTCAGTCAAGGCTTTAGTAAATAATCATCTAAAATTCCAGCAGCAGATAAAACCAAATGGTATGTATAAAATACATCCAAGTTTATAAAACTTATATATTCCATTCTTATGTGTAGCAACATGTGGCTGCTGATAATGTCTGATTTACTCGTATTAATTTTATTGGCATAGGTGTTACAAGTGCCTCATAAATCATTTGTGGTTGGGGAAAGTCCCTAAAACCACTTGTCTCCTGGAAAATGTCCAAATAGGGTACCCATTTTTTCTTTCAGTTACAGAAACAATTTCTCTTGAGAAACCTGAATAGCTGGTTAAGTGGGTGCTGCCTCTGGCAATCTCTTCCAATCTTTAAAGGAGGTTTATCCTCACCTGCTCAACACCTCTACCACTCAGCATTTTCCAAGCGTACGGCCATTATTCCACATTCTGCACACTCCTGAATCTCCCAACAGTGCATGTCTGATCCATATCTGGTGCATAAAAAACAATTGCTGGATGAGCTAGAGCCCATGGTACCACGATTACTGTAGATTCATGGTGTCTTTGAACCAACAGGAGCAAAGATCATAGAATCCTTAGAGCTGAATGAGACTTTCAAAGGCCACCTAGTCCAACTTCCCTGCAATGAATAGGAACTTGCACAGCTAAATCAAGTTGCCCCAGGCCTGATCCAGCCTCGCCTTGAAAGTCTCCAGGGACCACATCTCTGTGCAACCTGTTCCAGTGCCTCAGCACCGTCACAGTAAAAAAACATTTTCCTTCTATCTAGCCTAAATCTACCCTTTTTAAGCTAGAAATCATTTTCCTTTGCTCTGACACCAGAGACTTCGATAAAGAGCCTTCTTTCCTTTAGCTACCCTTTAGAAATGGAAAGGCCTCTATCAGTTCACCTTGGAGCTTCTCTGCTCCAGGCTGAACAGCCCCAGCTCTTACAACCTGTCCATGAGATCTGGCTTGGCAGCGTAACAAAATACAATCCTGAAACACCAGACCAAGTATCTGGAGTTAGCACTTTGCATCATGTGGTCATGGCATTTAGCAGCTTCCAGCAGAAGACATATGCAGAGCACACATTCAGCACTGCACTTATCTTGAGATACATAACTTTGGTGTAAAGATGGATCTCCTAACACAAGGAGAATCACGACCTGGGCAGCACAGGTCATGTGAAGGACTTTACAAATGGGTCAATGTTGAAAAGTTTCAGATTCTTATTTTCAAATGCATTCATTCATCTTTTCTTTTAGGGGAGAAGGATGTCTTCACTGCATGTGAGTGTGCCTGTCTATTCACACTTCAGAAGTTTTCAGCCTGTCAGATTCATCTATATTCAGTGGGGCGGAGTTCAATAGGATAACATTGTCAACTGAATTTTCTAAAAGTTTCCAAAAAAGGCATGGAAGATGGGCCCTGTCAATTTCTTTAACCAAAGCCCAACTTACATTAAAAGTCAGAGAATTCATGCAGGAGAACAACCATGACTGCCATAGACATCAAAAATGCTTTAGTTAGACATTGGGTTGGATTAGATAACCGAGATACAAACCTAAGAAACCAGGCATCACTAGTTCTGCTGCTCAAGGACTTGGGCATTTGGGAAAGAGACACAGGGGAAAAGGCTTAGACAAAGATGGTCACTGACATGGTTGATTATGTTAGAGGATTGGCCTTGCTTATGACAGCTGAGGCAGGTGCAGTGGATTTAGCATTTTAATATGCTGTTCCTATTACTGAGAAAATTAATACTTGCAAAGAACATATAGAGGTTTTGGTGAAGATCTTTACACATCCACATAAACATTGCAAAGGTTTTCTAGTCTAAAGTATGAATATATTAGATGAAGAGCATAATCCAACTTCTCATTCATAATAAATAACTTCTATATATCCCACTTAGACACGTAGCTATTTACCTTGACAAGCCTATTCCTGTATTTGTGGATCAATTAGTATCATTTCTATACATCCCTATCCCTATTCCTTCATTATAAGAAAAAAAAAAAATCACTGAAGAGGAAATAAATAACATAAAATTCCATCCACTGTGTAGTACCACGATGGTTATGTTGCTTATGTTGCTATGGAAACATCTGTGTGAAGAGACTATGATTTTCTTGGAGATTAGCATTTTACCACAGACTTCCAATTATGTCATCAGTCTTGATTTGAACTTGTGTAAATCGGCGTAAGTGCAAAGTAATTAATTTACACCAGGTAAGAATAATAACTGGCAATTATTTGGGGGAAAAAAACCCGCTAGCTAATAATTTACATGAAAGGGAATCCAAACCCAAACCTGCTATTGCCTCATGCACATTTGAAAGGGGAGGAGGGCCAAGTTCTGCTTTAATCACCTAGGAGTAATTCTTCTTGCCTAGTGAATCCCAGGATTCAAGGGAGCAGCTGGGACATCCACAGACATTTCTGATATGCCCTGAGTCTGATTAGACAGGATGCTAACTGGTGTGGTAGCTGTGTAGCATGGGGCACAGGTTGTCCTCACTGAAGCCTATGTATGTTCAGAGCTCACCAAGCACAGTCAAACCTGCTAGTTTCACATTGCTTTTCTGGATATGTTTACACATACAGCAGCTGTACTTCCACTTGCAGGAAAAATAAAACAAGGTAGTCATCCGGGCTCCCCCTATTGTGAACAGACTCTGTGCATTTCAGAGAAGCATTTACCATGCAACTGCTCACCCTAGTCAGAATCCCTCTAGCATTTTAAAAAGCATTTCAGGTATGACTAAGTTGCTTCCCTTCCCCTAGTTTCACTTGTGTCATGTGCTGAATCACAGTCATTAAAAGTATATGGCAGTAACACATTTGCAAAATACACGCTTTTGTATAGCAAGTTCTATGCACTGGCAAAACAAGTCAAGAAAATCACTATATCTTGCTTGATTAGGATAAACTACATACTCTTTATGGAAGTAAAGTTCCCTTAATGCCACAAAGACAGGCGCTCTAGCTCTCTGGTCATCTTTGTGGCATCCTTTGGCCAACAGCTCCTCACACTTCGTGCGCTGGGGGCTCCAGGCCTGGATGCAGTATTCCATATGGGGCCTCTCAAGATCAGAGTAGAGGGGGACCATCCTCTCCCTCTCCTTTCTGGCCACCCCTCTTCTGTTGCAGCCTAGGATACTGTAGGCCTTCCAGGCTGCAAAGACACACTAATGGTTCATGTCCAGTTTTTTGTCCACCAGAATCCCGAAGTCTTTCTCCTCAGGGCAGCTCACAATGAGTTCTTCTCCCAGTCTGTACACATACCCAGAATTGCCCTGACAGAAGTGCAAACCCTTGCATTTCATAGAATCATAAATGGTGTGGGTTGGAAGGGACCTTTAAGATCACCTAGTTCCAACCCTTCTCCTTTAGGAAGACAGGAGGACACCTCCCACTAGACTAGGTTGCTCAAAGCCCCATCCAGCCTGGCCTTCAAATTTAACAAGGCATTTGGCCTTAATAAATCTCATTAGGTTCTCAAGGGCCCACTTTTCAAGGCTGTCTAGGTCTCTCTGGATGGCATCCCTTCCTTCTATTGCGTTAACTTCTTCACTTGGCTTGGTGCCATCAGCAAACATGCTGAAGGTGCACTCAATTCCACTGTCTATGTCACTGATCATAAGATTTGAAACATACCTGTCCCAACACTGACCCCTGGGGGACACAACTCAAGACCAGCCTCCACTTGGACATAGAGCCATTGGCAACAACCTTCTGGCTACAGCCATCCAGCCAGTTCTTTATTTTACCCATTGAACAGTCCAGCCTTCAAATCCATCTCTCTCCAATTTAGCAATAAGGATGTGGTACAGCACCATATCAAAGGCCTTGCACAAATCCAGGTAGATGGCTTCTGTTGTCCTCACTTTTTCTGCCCAGTGCCGTCACTCCATCACAGAAAGCCACCAGATTGGTCAGACATGACCTTCCCATGGTGAAACCACATGGACTGGACTGTCTTGGATCACCTCCTCACCTCACATGTGCCCTCAATATCTCTTCCAGGGGGATCTGCTCCAAGATCTTCCCAGGCACAGATGTGAGACCTGTAGTTCCCCACTCTTTACTCTCTTTGTTGGGAGTGAATCATCACTGTAAACATTGAAATATCATTGTATAATGTGGTATTTTAAACCACAGCTTGCACCACTTGTTCATATTCATGGAGTCCTTCTGAAATGAGTGACTTGGTCAGCACCACTCAAATAAGTCACTCAGACAGTCCTTGAAGATTAAATCAAATCCAACAGGTTCAGGGTAACTCCGCCTACATCAACTAGTTCTGAACTCTTTTCAGAATTCAGTGGTAGCAAAGTAGCATCAAATAGGGTTTGTTTCAACAGCGGCACTTAAACTAGAAATATTGAACATTATAATCAAATTCTATCCTGTCCACAGAAAAAAAAAAACAGGCTTCTTCCACACCTAGTTGTACCGTATGTCCTGATTAAGTCCATGCCATCAGTTTGGACATAACTCTTTAAAAAAGAGAACAAGTGAAAGAGTAGAGAAAAACAAACATGGCTTTGTCTTGTTCTGCTGCAATAGGCAAAAGAAGTGACACAGGAGTTTCTTGTGAACTATGCTGTGTATCATTTTCTACCATGTCAGATAAAGGAGGCATTCACAACAATATGCCTTTTGTGTAATCTGGACTAGACAGGGACTGGCATGAACAGGGAAAAGGCAAATTATATCTTTGCAAGCCAAGTTGAGTGTGGTGGCAGTGCTGTGAGTTTCTTCCATCAGTTACATTCAATTACAAGTACTCTTATTAATAATGTAAGTAAGCTAACTAATTTTCTTCATGGTTCTGGTCTTGAGGTCCAGTTTACATAAGAGAATCTTTATACTTGGGAAAGGTACACTTCAGTAAGTCTATAAAAATTTGTCTGTGCTGTGTTAAGAAAAACTAACTTCACGACCAGAGGTTGCCTTTGTATTTTGGATATCATCAGAGTTCTTTAGCCTGAGAGATCTGTATGGAATTCTTTTTTCAGATTTTAAGATGTCTATGATGATTTAAATAAGACGTCTAAAATTTAAAATTTAATACAATTCATAATGTGTCCACAGAAGATATTTACATTACTCAAGGGCAATTAAGATAATGATAATGGAAGATGGATAGCCTGCTAATTTTGCTAGTCTTATTTTGGTTTTGAATCAATGCCACTGTTACCAAATATGGCATTTTACTTCCAATATTTCAGCTGAATGTCTGAAGGAAACAAGTCATTTGCACTAATGTTAGGAATGCATAACAGAGACATGAGTAAAATGTTAGAAGAGCTAGGAAACATTATTTTCCATCCT
Organism: Centrocercus urophasianus; assembly: GCF_019232065.1. Taxonomy (NCBI): domain Eukaryota; kingdom Metazoa; phylum Chordata; class Aves; order Galliformes; family Phasianidae; genus Centrocercus; species Centrocercus urophasianus. Next base: position 47,089,442 of record NW_024884364.1, on the reverse strand, counting down.
ATTTTCTTTGTTGTTGACTGTACTGGGATGATTTCCTTTTCTCACTGACACTGTTGGATGAACTCCTTGCAAAAGGGTATTTTGGTTTCAATAGTGACTGTGCGATATGGCCAAGCATGAAAGTTTGTTCCTTGCCAAGTTTGTGTTTTCAGCTCAGTGGAGAAAAAGATCCTTTCATTTCAGCTAGGGTTTCCAAAATATCTGTTGTTTCCAAAATTCAGCCAGCAGGATTCACGTTATAGCCATACACAAACCAAAGGATATATGATGAAGTACCTCACCTGCAAAAATTTCATCAAAATCATAAATGGGGAAAGCATTTGTGTGATATGTGCTGGCATGAATAGCTGCTAGAGTACTTCCTTCTTCTTGATGCTAGCATATTTTATTATTCCTGTCAACTGCAGACTGATCTTGAGAGCACTTTGAAAAACAAGAAATACTGTTTAAAAATTAGCAGTAAAAATACCTCTCTAACAAACAAATCTGTTATTATTTCTAGAAAGGTTTGTTTTGCTTTTTTTTCTTTTTTTTTTCTTTTTTTAAAAGGAATCAATTGTCCAGGGATTTAAAGGGAAATAACAATAGGGCTGCAATTGCTCACTGTATGGTGTATCTTGGCATCTCAAAGGTTCCCAAACAGTTGGTCCACAGAGACTTGACAGGTCACATAGTTTTAGCGCTTCCCTCTGTCTCCCACTACTAAATCTCATTGGTAATAGCTAAAAATACACATCTTGCTTTCCCAGTATAGCTTTCCCATGTAAATGGACTCAGCACTACTATCCCAGGATGTGATTATATTCTGAGGTCTGAATGGATGAGAAGACAGAAGACATAACTGTCAACTGGAAAAGAAGCAGTTTCTGAATAGAAGGGGAGGATTTTCCTTGGATAATTTAGATGAAAAAAGACCAAGGATCCTGTGACTAAATGATATTTCAAGTAGTTTCAGGCATCTCTGTGAAAAGAGAACCAGCTCTGTGGCCAGTTAGGCTAGACAGTCTTCCTGGGAGGAAAGGAAGGACTAAAGCGTCCAGAACTAATGAATTTTGTCCATACATTATCAAATCATTGGATAAAAAGAATGGAAGCCAGAAAATTAAGAGATTTTTCAGAGCATCTCAGAGAATGTCATTCCCTGGACGGAATATTTAAAGTGACTCTTCTGATCAGCCCATTCTTGTTTTTAAATCTTCTGAAGGCATAAATATCTCTGCAATAAAACACACCAGTGATTTTAAAAGATGCTCCCAGTGATAGACAGTATTTTTACTCTAACTTGTTATTCTTTACTTTAACTTGTTATTGTTTATAATGACCTCAGGCTTTCTAAAACATACTCTTGGCCTTTGGCAAAACTGTTTGCATGCACAGAAATTTCTATAAGTGTGTCCATTTCTCCCCACGATGATTTAGTTCTGTCCTTTGCAAGAGTGTTGCTGGGGAAACAGTGACTTTCAGTCATATTTCACATGATGCCTAGAATTAATCTTTTAGCAATTCATACTGGAAGGCTCTTTCACTTGCTGCACCTGTTGACAGAGTTCTTCAGATATAATTTATCTACATGTGTATTTTGAAGAAAACTGAATCATCTATCAGACCTTGCTGACAATTTCCTTTAAGGTTTTCTCTCATTTAACAACTGCATATGTGCTCAAATAGAGTGACATTTGGTCAGACCACTGGAGGCTGTGTTGTAAATAGAAGCATTGGTATATCTCAACCTCACTTATTCATACAGAAATATCTAGCTATTTAGAGAATGTTTTCTACTGAGTTAGGCTGACTGCACTTCAAAGTACTTTTTTAAAAAATTAAAACGTGTAATAATAATTATTATTATATCTAAACAAATGTATGGAAAGAAAAAGAGCTAGATCATAGCTGAGGACAGAGATGGCATTAACATGAAAATAAAGTTGCATCCATGCGTTCACTAAAGAAAAGCAAACAGCATTTAAGAGAAGTAGAAACTGGTAAACAAGGAAAAGTCAATGTATGTGCACTCATCAGCATTAGGATGGAATTAGTTGTTGACTGTTGTACCTCAGATCTGGTTCGCACAGATTCATGACTGGAAATGCCACATATTTTAATCTAGCAGTGAATATCAAAGCAAGATTCATTGTGTTCAAGCTCAGCTAAGAGAAGTACATACCAGTTAAGAGCACCTCTGAGTCTGCCTTGCAGTTTTAGTAATAGTATTGGAAATGCCAGTGTCAGGGAACACTATCTTCCCCTGAGAAAATGAGCTAAAAATTGCCCTCTAAGCCAAAATAGAAAGCTATAATAAGACAGTTCTCATCTGGGGGAACAGCACTGAGCTGGAGAGGTGGTGACGTGTTAGCTCTGTGTCCCTGTGTATAGATGTAAGGGTTATGGAGAAAGGAGCAAAGGGAATTTTGAACAGTGAATTGGTTGAACTAGACAACTGCATAAAACCTAAATTTCCCTCTCGAAGAACCAAAAGAAGTCAGCCTCCATATACATGAATTTTCTGATCGTGGGGACATGTGGAAAATCACCTGCCATTTCCACCATGTGACCTCACTCAATAAACTACCTTCAAGCTTCATACAGACATCTCAATGCATAGCCCACAGAAGTTGTTCCTATCAGATTAAGCAAGAAAAGGTTTAGGGACCACACCAGCTTAAAGGCATCGTTTAAAATCAAAAGGAGGCATCTGCTCTTCCACTCAGGAGCTGCACAAAAAATTAAGTAGTCTTCCAAATAAGGACAGTTAGCAGAATGGATTGCCTTAGTCTTTTATCTCATCTAGATAGTTTTCATTATTAAGCAAAGACTCATTATCCTCTTACTGCAAGCACACTATCAATCACTTGTGCCAAGGAATTGGATTAAGAACACTTATGAACTCATTGGCTTGTACCCAAATTTTTTCAGTGCTTTCCAAACGGGCACAATGAGGAACAGGGAAAATTTACAACTCATCCAAAGAATTCTCAGTGTAGCAGACCTTTAAAAACAACGATTCCTCTGCAAGGCAGCATGATCATTTTTGTAAATGTTATTCTTAAAAGTAGTATACTAAAAATAACAGCACAGCCTAGCAGCAGTCTATTTATTTTGGTTCCTTTATAAACATCATGCACTTTACTAACTTAGAAAAAATTTTGTCAGGTCAAAATAACTCAAAAGTACTTACTGTAGGAGTCATGAATGTGAAAATTGATTGTACTCTGCACAAAAGTTAGAAGTCCAAAATTTTAGTTTGAAGCACTAAAAGTGTTACAATTTTTTACACTGAGTTGCAGCTAAATATGCAATTTTAAACCTTCATGAAGCCTATGGAAGCCAATGGAAGTTTTTCTATTGGGCATGTTCTGAAAGCTTTGGAGAATTCAGAATGTAAGTAGACTCAGATAGAAAGACATGGATGCTGGATTAGGTAAGGAACAGATTACAAAATAGCATTAGCATTTGCCCTTTGCAAAGGTTAAATTACATTCGTTTCTTAAATGTTACATTGCCTATTCATGCTGCCATGAGGACTATGCATTTACAGATTTTGGCTGAAAATGGCAAAAGGACCAGAATGCTGTCAGAAAGATTTTTATTTTTATTTTTTCTCATGTTACGCCAGAGCTTTAGGACAGGAGATATCAGAAAAAAGACACAAAGTCTGCTGAAGATTTGTATGTCATGAGGAGTCCCAGAACAAATCAGAAAGCTCCATTCAGAAATAAAAGTATTTAAAATTAAATGAAAGCGATGTAAATAATAAACGCTTCACATTTTGTGCAAATTGCACCTCGCTACATCCCATTACAAAGGTGGTGCTCAAAGCAACTGCAGTGTAAATTTTTTAGAATGCACAAATCTTTTAAGAGCACCTAATCTCTTTGGGCATTTTCATTCCTAAAACACTGAAAAAGGCAGATGAAACAATGTTCCTGATCTTGTCTCAATTTGAAACTCAGAGTACGTTTTGGGATGTCTGGGGAGGGATCCTTTTTCATCTTAGACAGTTGCCATGTAGACATCTCTAAAGTCAGTGATTAAAAAAAAAAAAAGATCTCATCTAATCTGTCTTAAGTATCTACTGTAGAATACTTTGAACATATCTACAGAAGTGTCTGGGTTTTTTTATTCACCTGTCAGGACAAGAAGAAGCACGTGACTCCTCTGTAGACCTACACCATGAGATGGTCTCATTATATCAGACGATCCTATACCTGGATGCTATATTCTCCCATCAATACTTCTGAGACTTTCATTTATTTTCAGCTTCACAAAGAAATGAATTTCCCTCTAAAGTCCCGTTTCTCAACTAGTGTGAATCAGCAAAACATTACTACATTACTGATTCAAAAGACTAAAGAGAACCTCGCTCTCCTGCCTTTCTGCGCCACGAGTCCTTACTAGCTTCATCAGCTTCAACTACACACAGAATTTCTTGTAAAAAAAAAAAAAACAAAAAACAAAAAACTTCTAAATAGAAGAAAGAAATATATGGGTACACATAAGAACATTCCTTTAACCACTGGAGTACCAAGGAGGATGAAATACAGTCAAGCACAATATTGCAAGCATGAACTACCAATCAGAAATATATTCTACTCTCAATTACAAGAGTATCTTACATATCACTATTATATAGTGAATTCACTAAGCTTAATAAAACACCCCGTCCCGAAAAAAAAAAATGACTGAATGATTCCAGATAATTCCCATAATCCCTTTGCATGGATTCAGAGTAGGAATCTCACAGTGGACACTGAAACAGAGGGAACAGTGTCATTTTCTAGAAATGGTCATCTACAGGTTTATAAGAAATATGGCTGGAATAAGCTTAACTGAATTAAAAAAAAAAAATAAAAAAATAAAAATCCCATGCAGATAATGGCCTGGAAAAAAAACCCACAAAACCATAAAGGAAAACAAAATCATATTTTGGCACTCCATCATTCTGTAATAGAGAATCCTTGAGTTTGCATGCAGAAGGAAAGGGCAAGAATTATAATGTAGTCAAAGGAATATGTTCAGATGTCCAGTTTTGGCTGTTATTTGGTAGATTTTCACCATATACACTTCCATGCTTATTTTCATGGTTGCTTTATGCTCTCAAAGCAGGCCATTACATATATTCTCATTATAGACATGTAGTAAGTTATCATCATCAAAAATTATTCTATGTTATCATTGTAAAACTAATGATTAGAAGTAAGATTAACTTTTTATAATTAATAAGTACCTCAGATACAACAGGGAACAACGTCAATAATTAACACTGTCCCTTCAAAATAATATAGATAATATATTATTGTATAACAAAAATGTATAAACTACAAAGCAAATCAAATCAAATTGTTTTGGAATAGCTATTGAGTTGTAACACTGGAATAGACTAGAGATATTTAAAAACCATAGAAAACATAGAAGTAACGTTGCCACTGTTCTTCTTAAAGAACAACAATAATAACATGAATGTGTGTAAGATGGCCATCACGTGCCTCCCAGAGCAGTCCTTTCTCCAGGCTGATTAAGCCCAGCTTCCCAGCATCTCCTCCAAGGGTAAGCACTTTTGCTCTCGCTACTTTTGGGCCCCTCCACTCTACTTCTAATTTGTCCATGTCTTTCCTGCACTGAAGTGTCCAAAAAGCATGCAGTACTATCGGAATGTACTATAGTACAAGTGATATGCAGAGGAAATAAACTGCTTACTTGATCTACAGACTATATTTGATATAGCTGAAGATGCTGCTAGACTTCATCACTGTCAGGACATCCTTTGGCTGATGGGCCTACCAGAACATCTGGGACCTTTCCAGCAGAGCTGTTCCCTGGCCTGTCAGTTCCTAGATAGTATCAATGCAGGGGATTAGTCCATGCCAAGTGCAGGACTCTGCATTTGTCCTGGCTAAACATCATAAGGCTCCTGTTGACGAGTCTGGGACCCTCTGGATGGCTGCTCTATTCTTAGTAGTATTGACTGGTCTCCTCAGCTTGGCTTCATCACTAGACTTCTGAGGTCACACAACCTCACAACATCTAGATCATCAATGAACATATTAAACATCATGAACAGGTGTCATGACAGATCCCTGAGGAACTCCAGTTGTAACCAGCCTCCAGGTGGATTGCAAACCATTAGCAGCTGTCCTCTATGACAATCACACAACCAATTTTTCAAACATATACTGCAAGATTATTGTTGTGGCAATTATCATTGCCTTCAACAAGCAACCTCCCTCTGTGAATTCAGGACAACCCTTGCTGATTTTAATGACAAAAATTACGATTTGCCACTATTTTTACTACTAGTGACACCCCATAAGAACCACAGCTGTACTGTCACAGACTGAACTGTAATTTATTCTCTCCTCTGCATTAGATCCATTCATGAATCTTTGTTTGCTCACTGGTACATTTTTGCCAGAAGTTAAGCCAATTTAAATCATTCTTGCATTCTCTGCCATTTAAATTCAGTGTCATAGCTTGCTGCTCTCTCAGGCTGTGTCTCTTGGACTGGCCGAGTGGCAGCAATGGTAGTACAGAGATGGGAAATACAGTGAAGGTGAAGGTGTCTTAAAACTACATTCTACAAGAGGAAACAGTATTATTCAATACTGCTTACTATTGGCTTACAAACCAGAGAAAAGATCACAGCAATCTTCAGCTCTCAGGGGCTGTTTTTGAAATCTGGCTGGGAAACTGTAGCAATAAAACAGAAACTCCTTTCTAAATTCTTCTACTCCTTGTTATCTGTAGTATCCTTCCAGTAGGAGCCTGCTCAGAGTAAAACACAAGGGCTGGAAATTCGTCCAAATTTGAGCTAATTTTCACAGAAAGCTCCACAAACAAATGTTATTTAAGTTTGTAAATGAGACATTGAATTGTAAAGTGGGTGAACACATGCGAAAAAACATAACATCATCCTAACACTTGTATTCATTCAACTTTCTCGGAAGAAACGTTTGTGATTTTTCAATAGTTAGTGTGGCATGGCTTTCAGGAGACACAGGACCTGTTTTCTCAGCAACAGAAAATGGAGGTTCAATTCTACTAAATTTCCTCCTAAAATCTAATCTAAACCTACCCTCTTTTAATATATAACTGATAACCCTTGTCCTGTCACTACATTCCCTTAATAAAGAGTCTCTTCATCATTTCTATAGGCACCCTTTAAATATTGGAAGACTTTTATAAGGCTTTTATAAGGCCTCTCTCTACAAAATTTTCAGCTGAAGGTATCTTGGAGCTGAGATGCTAAGAAGCAAGGGATGTCTACCTTAGCAACTCTTCAGATGACTCAGGACACTCTTAACTCCATAACTCTTACATATTTTTCATCAAAATATAACAGTCACTAATGTGTGTTAGAGAAATACTGTTGACCTCTCTTGAAAACAAAGAGAGCTAGGAGAAGCACTGCTACCTTGACAAATTAGGAGCCCTCAACTTTCGGTTGTAAACATATGCATTTTCGGTCAGAAGGGTCTATCACTGGCTGAAATTAGTTTATTAGAAGAGAGACTGGTTACATCAATAAAACATGGTAGTGAAAGGACTTCCACATAGTGGAACAGTCAGAACCAGAGACAACTGAACATAAATAAATATTAATCTGGATGTGGGATAGACTTTCATTATGTATAAAAACATGCATCATTTTCCTTACTGTAAATTCATAGTATATAGTGAGAAATGAAAAGATTTTCTAGCGATGTGACAATGTACTGCTTTATGCACACAAAGAAAATACAGGTTTGCACATACAAGGCGTTGCTGAATATCTTTTGTATTCTATTTCAATGCTAGAGATGGAAACAGAAATACTACATTGAAAACAAAGAGCAGAAGGATCATTGCTCAGTGTCAGTGGGTTACATGTTACGCTTGCAGTCAACTTGCTTGACAAAAGTGTCAAGCTTTACTATCGTAGATGAGCCATTAACTTTCTTAAAACTTAAATCCATGATCTCATCCATCCTCTACTAGACAGTTTAGTTCTGGAAGATTCTACAGACAGATGAAGCTTTGTAACATCCAGGCAACTGAGAGGAATCATATTCTGGTAGTAAATGTCCATCCAGAAACTCAGATGAGCAGAAACTGCTGCAAATCCTGTGCAAACTCTCACTGCATACTTGCAATGAATTCCCTTCTACATGGGGAGGGAAAAATTCAGCTTCCTTTAAAAAAAATTAAAAATATGTGCAACAATATGTATCTCAATTATAGCAATAAGGCTGCAGAGGCTGACATCTCTGCATCACACATGCAAGTATTATAAGAAGCAGTTATGAGCAGCTAGGAAAGCACTTCCAAATACAATAATAGTTTGTTAAAGTACATCTGGTAGCAAGCCAGCAAGAGGGAGTGTCAGTATGCTCCTCAACAAAGTGATTAAAACACAGACAGGATGTGCTAGAGAAACTGAGTACCTTATTAATGCAGAGTTTCATTAGGTAGCTATTCTGGAACAGCAGCTATATTTTGTTTAACGCAAGCTGCTGTATCCATCTCCAGCCCAAATATGCCACCAATATTTAATTTTAAGACTTGTAAGGAACAGTGTTTATTAACTGAATGAGACAAACAGGCACAAATTAGAAATGTAATCTCAATAATGATAGGAGGCCATTAACACATGATAGTACATATCATGCTCCCATATCAGGTGATGTATGCACAGGTATGCGTCTGTAGGTCATCTCCTCCACCTCGCTCATTACAGACAGTACTTGGGTCATCTTGAAGAAGTCCTAGCTGTCCAAGTACGCCTGAAATAGCTCCCAACTTTTCCAATTTTTTAAGCACAATAACATAGCATGTAAACTGCTGGTTGTCATGATAGCGTTAAGTTATGCCATAACTGCCCACGGGAGACAAAGGAGGATCATAATGGTTAACTCACACAGCTTTCAAAGATCTATATTAAAATTCATGACCATTATTTTTGCAACATTTGTTGTTTAACATACACTAGACCCTGTTCATGGTCTTTCTCTGAGCCTAAGTCTCAAGTCTAACATGATTAACTTCATTTTTGTTTATGCCACCCCTTACGCACAAAATGCACCCTCTATTTCTCCATGTAGTCAATGGATTTCATGGTATTTTTGGACCTCTCCTTTTTCTTCTCCTCCCATGGATAACTTTATTCCCAAAGTTATCAGAAGAATGTCAACTACATTCAACTAAGCTAAAACCTAACATCATAACCATATCTTTCTGAAAGAGGTATCCTTTTTGCCTCACAGAGATTGATGTTCTCATCTCTTCCCTTCTCCTGTATTCTGCTGTTGTACAACTTTGTCATAATCAATCTCTCTTCTGGCCTTCTCGTGTCCCAGTGATGCTACTTTGGCATGTGAATCATCCTGACTGGTAACTGCAACTGCATCCATTCTGTCTTTAGAGAGGCAGATGTAAGGAAAAGGATTTTTTTGTACAGTAGATCTGTAGATCTAGATCTGAGTCTAGGCTGCTTATAATAGCAGCAGCAAGCATCTATCACCAGGTCTTTAAATTTAATGTGCTGCCTCAGTTGAAAAGCTGAAAGACTGTCAATAAATCAACTACATTAGCAGCAAATGAATCAAGTAATTAGAATATTTTCAGAGATGAACACTATAGAAACTGCTTTCTGCAAAGTTAATTTTCATTCTTTTCCAGTTTGACTCAGCACAGTGTAGCCAAAATAAGATATAAAAGGTGGGCATGTAGAAGGGGATGAGATTGGTCAAGAAGTAAGTGAATGGCAATGGATCAATTCTGCAATGGCTCATCAAAACTGGTCAGTATTTATTACTCATTTTGCAAAACTGATCATCCAGATATAATCCCAAATCTGTAAGCACCATTTTCACTTTAAAGATCATTTAAAATTACATTGTAACTATTTATTTTCACCATTAATCATGTGGGTAACACAGCGTTTTTCTGCCAAGGTTATGCAACATGCACTAGCTATCCTAGTTACTCCCTCCCGTCACCCTACCCCCCCTCCAAAAAAAAAAAAAAAAAAAAAGAAGAGAATTTATAGCACAGGAACCCCAAGGAGAAACATCACAAAAGTATTCTTGCTTATTCCACCACTCCTTGCCTCTGTTATTTTCCATCCACGAGTTATCAGAATGTCAGAGTGTATCCACGGAGCTGCCTGTGCCTAGATATACCTCAGCAGCTTAGCAGTTGCAGAACAGTTAATAATGTGTTCTGTTTCTCCACGTTGCTTAGTGACCTATGATCTTTGGCAACTCCTCAGTCACGATTCACAATAAGAGATATCTGTTCTAGGAAAAGCTGTTCCCTTCTTGTTTCGTACTACATCTTAGATTTTCTTTTATCAGGTTTCCTCTCCAAACAGTTTTCTGTAGGGGTGGGGGGGGTGGGAAAAGTCTGCTTGAATGCTTTATGTTTTCCAAGAGATCATTACAGTGTGCCAAGATTTTACGGGGGTGAAAATATTACAGGAACTTGTTATTTATCAATTTCCAAGGAAATTAGCTCACAGAATACAAAAATAAGTCTTCAGCAAATGAAAGTAAACCATGTCATAAATGCCAAGGAGCATGCAATTTTGCTTTTATTTTCTATTTCTGGTACACCAACACAAAAAACATCATCATCTCTTCTCTCCCCTACAAACACGGAACTGCTCAGGTTGTTCTAAAAACTTCAGCTCTGAGCTTTAAACATAGAGCCTAACAGCTACCACATCTGTTTCTTCAGTTTGAAATCACCACTTTTCATCCTGATGTTACTAAAGTTCCACGTGAACTTGGTGTTCCCTTGGTATCTGTCATTGAAAGTTGTACTCACAATTTTACTACTATGCTGAAGGAGGGAGTTTCTTGCTATATTCTACTCAAAGCTCCTTTGAGGACTCTTTTGGCTTCACAAAGGGAGTGCTCCTCTCTTATCTTAAAGTTCTGACTCATATTCATGACGGAACAAACAGCTAAGGGACTTAAGAAGGTCAATATGTCATGCTTCTTATTATTGCCTATTGAGCTGAGACAACATCTTCACAGAAGAGTTAACAGCACTGTGCACAAACCTTTGTTTCAACTCAAATGCTACATTTCAAGGTCTAATCTACTTTTGTCACCCTTTTAAACTAATCCACCCAAATATAATTCTCTGCACCTGCAGAATTACTTCTGCTGGCTCTGCAGGTGTGTACTGTGCAACTAGGAGCAATAATGCTGCAAAACACCCCTGAAAAATTTGCTAGAACTTATCTTTGTGTTGGTGCCATAGCTGGAAGATCCAGAGCAGAGCGTTTGTACTGTTTCACCTTATCCCACAGCATCTCCCAACAAAGACATCCTAACTTCAAGGTTTTACACTGACGTAATGGCCTGCCTGCCTGACACTGTATGCATTTTTATATCCTCCTTTCTCTACAAATTTAGTTGAGCTGGAACAGAATCTCAGTGCAGCTGCCTTCCGAGAAGTGAAATATGGGAAAGTCTTGGAAACTACAGGCTGGTTTTCAACGTGTTCTCATGGCAATCCTCATGTGGGAATTCAGTTGCCCAGAGATGTCAGTACAGCTTCTTACTAAGCTGGAGGAATGAAGTTGAGACTGCTTCACTTGGGTATGCACAGAGCCTCCATGGAGACAAGGGCTCCAGCACAGGGGCCAGATCATCCTCTAGGGTTTTGTTGCCTCTGGCAGAAGTCACACACCTTAATGAAGGTGCAGCAAGATCATAGAACCATAGTATCATTAAGGTTGGAAGAGACTACTAAGATAGTAGTCCAGCCATCAGCCCATCACCACCATGCCCACCAAAGAGGGAAGGCTGGCACCAGTGCTGGAGGCACTGCTGGATTGGAGGCTGAAATATGCAGCTGCAATATAGCAGGCCGCCTCACACAACACTCCACCTTCTTCCTTTTCCCAAGAAATTCAAAATCACCTGCTGCCTGTTCCTTGTGATTCACTTGATGAAATGCCTTTGTTGATTCCCAAGAGAGGGAAGCAAGATCACTGGAGCAAGGATTGCTCAATGGGAAAAAAATTGCACCCGGGGAAGTGGAGATAGAAGAGAGAACGAAATCCTGCCACTACTCTATCCTTCCTGCAGAGATTTGTCCTGTCACGTTTTATAAAGTATAAAAGAGAAATGCTTGCTATGAGAAAATGGAAGTCAGTTACACTTCTCCATCTTGCCTGCCTACCACACAGAGCCAGGCAGGTGCTTCAAAACAATAGAAAAAACATTTCTTAAATAGTCCTGAAGATACAAATTTATGAAAGTACAGAGACAACGAGCCAAAGAACATGTTATTTGCCACACTTTTACGAGCTATCTGGGCTACGTGACAGTATTTCAGCAAAATACAATATAGAGTTTTGAGATTTCAAATCTCAAAACTTGTGGATGTTGTGGATGCCCCGTCCTTGGATGTGTTCAAGGCCAGGTTGGACAGGGTCCTGGGCAACCTGATCTGAATGTGTATGTTTGGTGGCCCTGCTAGGCAGGGGGGTTGGAACTACATGATCCTTGAGGTCCCTTCCAACCCGGGTGATTCTGTGATTCTGTGATTTCCAACAGCTTAGGAGAACAATAGCCACGTGTTGCTAGAAGGCCCATAGAACTCAGCAACAGTTCATTTGAAACAACTGGGGGACAAAGGGGAGGACAGATGCAGTAATACTAAACAATGCTGTGACTGCATTTTCAAAGAGCGCTGAAAAATATCAAACTCTGTCCAAATCAAATTAAAGCTTTTTATTTTAGACATTGTTTTGCCCAGCCTGACATTTTCTCAATTTATCCAGAAGTTGTTCACAGAAGTTATTTCAGTTAGTCTAGGTTGTTTTTTATTTAATTTTTAGGCACTGTCTATAAACAAGAAAAAATCATTTATTGCAGAGTTTAAGCTATAACCATTCTGTAAGATCGCCCAAGAGATAAGGGTGTTCAGCATTATATAATACAAAGTCCTAGAAGTAATAAGTTTTGAGGCGTACCTTTAGGAAACTTGATAGTTTCTCCTTTTTTGTCACATGATAAAAGGCAAACAAATGTCTACAAATAAAAAATTAGCAAGTCAGCATGAGACCTTTCAAGGCTTTGGCTTGGAGTAGAGTTGGATGGGCTGGGCAGAGGCATTTGTCAGAAATGTGAGCCCAGGAGGAGTCTGAGAGCTTTGTGGAAAAGCTCTGGGGAGAAAACATAACTTTTCTGTGTGGCAGAGGAACTCACATCACTACACTAACCGCTAGTCTAAGAACAAACTTCCCTCCCAAATCTGTCTTGTGAGCTACGGTTTTGCTTAGTTTTATCTTGCACTCTCTTTTTCTAATCCTAAGAATGCAAACTGACCAGCTAGTGAAGAGGATGTTTCTCTGGCTGAATAAGAGGCCAAAAATTCTCATTGATAAAATTCTGGCACGACCACCACTGAAGACGATTGTTCTCCCAGGCAATCAAATACTTCCAAATTACCCAGAAAGAAATAGCATCTTTATAAGGAGCATATTCTTTAGCATAATCACCTCTTTCTTCGTCTCTCACCAGCTTTGACTAGAAAAGGCATTACTGCTACAAACCATGAAACCACAGGACCTCATGAATCACCATTGCTCAGCATTGTGCCATTGCACTGTGTTGTACCTCAGGTCAGAGCTAGCCATGAGTGGTAGCACAGGGGCAGGCAGCTGTGTGGGCAGCAACTCCTGAGTCACCCTGAGAGCAGGATGCTAGCTTGAACCAATGATTTCTCTGCTAACATGGTAAGTGAGGTGTAGAATCTTCTAAATCCTCCAGGAAAATTAAGAGACTGCTGAGCTAGGAATAGATGCATGCCTCGCACTCTTTGAATGGGTATCAATAGTCCTGTCCTATTATGCCCTTCTGAAAGCCAAAGTAGACTTTCTTTCTGAGTCCATCATCTGTACTCAGGGACCCACAGGGCTGTGTCAGATCTGCAGTTTCATGGGTGGATGCACATATGCACACCCCTTCCATTTTCTACATTAATGCTGCATACAATTCACAATGCAGGCTGCTGCTGAAAATCCACTGTGTGCATCCTTCAGTGCACACAGCGCACTCAGCCATCTTTAAACACTTCTACTCCTGTTACCTTAGTAACAGCCCAAGGGAAATCCTTAAGTAATTAATCAAGCTGCTTCGCTGTTTAAGGTTTCTTACGAAGAAAGCTGTTCTTCAGATTCACTGTCATTGCTGGTAAATATATATATTTAAAAAAGAAATGGCATTCAGGATCATTTAGGGATTCTCCTTTGTCTATTTTATAGGGGAAGGAGGGTGAGTGTCCATGTGTACCCTGTCAAGCCATTTATTTGGTACATGTGTACATGCTTAGTAAATGATACTGCAAGTAATAGCTGAACCATGAACCTCAAAGGATTTAGTGATGCAGCTAGCTGGCTGGATTTCTTCCACTATTTCAATATCCCTTCTAAGATCCCATCCTGGTGTCTTCCTCCAGTGTCACATTCAGAAACACTTCCATGTTCACCAGTTCGTAACCAGACTGCAGGAGACCCTTGTGATCATTTAGTCACAGTTCCTGCACAATACAGCCTACAGAAAATCACAGTTATTTTCTTTTTTCTGCAGAAGGCAGTATTTTTCCTTTGTACACTAAAAAGCATAACCAAGTGCCATCATAGAGACCATACAGTCTGTCTTAGAGAAAGATGTATTTGTTGACTCTCTTCTATGAAGTCTTGAGTCAGAGACAATTATATAAAACTCTGTGTGCTATGGACTGTCCTTCCTTCCCTCAGGACAACAGATGACACAACATCAATCCTCTTTCATGGATCCCAAAGATTTTCACACGGAACTGTGCTGCTGTACAAAGTAACCACAGTCCAGTTCACTTTGGAATCACCTGGCAAAGCCCAACAGATGCGCAGTCCAAAGTGACCATAACAAAGTTAGAAAAACAATCTGGTCTAACAGGCTGTTAGAACTAGGCCAGACCATTAACTTTTCAGCACAGCTCTACAGCACCTTTCCACTCCTGAATTTTCACTTGCCTCTTGCATCAGTTTTTCCTGGGAATAGGATGATGGTGTGTCAAGCCATTGTTCATCAAGAGCAACTTCAGTGCCTCGAGCTTCACCACTCAATATCCTCTCTCTGTGCTCTAAAGACAGTGATACGGTCTCTCCTGTGTGCCCTGACAGCCTTTGAAAGTCTTCTGATGTCTTCATGTAGGAAGGAAAAATACCTGAAGTCTCAAAAATGTTCATAGGAGGAGATAACAAAAGCAGCTGAGAGGTGTACTTGTTCAGGACCCATGCCATGCCAGAAGGGTACTGATTAGCTTTATTTTGTTTCTTATTTTGTTTTTGTGCTGAACCGCAACAGTATCAGCCCCCACACTGACCTACTCTTTCTACTTCTTAAATCTCAAAAATTTCTATCTACTTCATCGGCAGACACTATTTCATTTTTAATAAGTCAATTATGGAATCGTAAAGTGATCATTTCCAACATCAGTGAAAATTAAGATTAACAAGTTTACTCGAACAAAACAAAGGACATTTTACAAAAATGTGAAGCAAAAACTACAAAGTAGGAAAAACAAATGGAGCTAAAGATTCAGTTTTATAGTGGGTTTCTCCTAAGTGCTCAGGATCTCAGATTGTAGGATACCTGCTTTAGCAGGGGGGTTGGACTTGATCTCTTGAGGTCCAGCTACCCCTCTCAACATATTGAGCTCCCCATGACCTCTTCTAAAACCTGTCTCCCAGCTTTCCTTTAATAAAGACACAGACTATGGTGACTCTGTTTTCCCTTCCCATTTTCTCAGAGATTCATTTCTGAAGAACTAGTGGTGAAAGTAAAATGGGATATTTTTCTCTCCCCGGGGACTGTTTCTATACTTATACTGGTATGCTGTGTCTGAGCTAGCATATTTCATCTACTCTCATCAGTCTCCTTGCTGATTATGACTTTTGCAGCATGACTGCAATTCTTTGTAAACATTATGAGAAGTATTCACTTCATAAACAATTTTCTAATCCCTAAGAACAGTTCTCACCCTGCTTAACTGTATCTGCATAAAGTTATGCAGCTAATGTCAGCTCAGTCATCCAGGCTCCCTGAAATGAGGACCTGGATGGACAGAGATGATGCACATTTCATCTTTGCATGTTTATCTTCACTGACCAGAGACAAAGCCTTGGGCATTTGGGGCATCTGTATTTCATTCAGATCACTCAATTTGGGTGAGATGAACCTCACCAGTGAACCATAGGGCCTGTCATGGTTTTCCTTGAGCCCACAAGACGCTCTTCAATATTTCTGATAACAGACTCGAGTTTTAATTATCCCATATTTATCCTTCAAAGATTTGGTCCATTGTGTTTCAGCATATGAAGACATACAATTAGTATCAATAATAGTTGCAATATGGTTATGTTTCATGGTCTAGCATAAGAAGAGTTTTTTTCATTCTGGTAGTCACTCTCAGAAGTAGAGTCCTCCTCCATGAGTGTAATACAAAGGTCAAACATGCATTAATTGTCAGAATACCTGAGGTCATGGTGCTGTCATTATCTGAAACTGGAGAAAAACACATTCTTAACTGGGTTGTGTATTCCCAGTGACTTCTCATATGTATGGGGATGTATATACACATTTGCGGGGCTGATGGTATGTCCATGTAGAAGACTGCCTGTGATTAGCAGTGTCTGCTGCTGTCTGCTAAGAGCTGATTGCCTCTGTCCAGCTAAGGCAAATTGTCCTGAAAATGAGCCTTCTCTGTCTTTTTATTTCCCTGGTTTTGCTTTGTTTTGATCTAAACCACACAGAAAGTGAAATTGCTCATTTTTGCACTCCACAAGAGTACTAATGAGTTCATTAAGCTTTGATGACCATCCATTTATGCAATACACCTTTGTACAAAGGAAGGGCTTGGGTCCCTGGGGAAAGCAGATTTTCAGCCCTGAACTCTAGGCAGATTGTAGCTAGGCAACACATCAGTGGGCAAAAGGCTTGCTTTATGTGACTGATTAGGAATTCACCTGACAAGAGATTACAAATTAAACGTTTTGGAATGAAGACAGACAGAAGGAAAAAAAAAAGAAATTAAAAAAAATAATAATCACCCAGCAGATCTCATGCAAATGTCAGCTAGACACACAGAAGTCAGAAGTGAAAGGGAGACACTGCAACAAGACTTTGCTTTCAATGTGAGAAAAACCTCTGGACTCCCACAAAATGGGAACATGAAAATCTGTGCATTTCTTTTGTTATACTACATGAAGAGTGTGCAGAGCCTTTGCAATTCCCAGATTTGGTGCAGCTATCTGCTTTGGTTAGCATATTCACAGAAAGGGGTGACTTATGCACCAACACAAGAAATCATGAGATTTGGAAGAAAGACTGTGATGTGTCTGGAATATGGGAAATGGTCCTGCAGGCAGGAGGCAGCTGCACCCTGATGTGTCCAAAGGAGGGCCATAAGAACGATACAAGAGGTGGACCACATCTCCCATGAGGACTGGCTGAGAGAGCTGGGGCTGTTTGGCCTGGAGAAGAAGAAAGCCTGAAAAAGAGGGAGTGCAGACCTGATAGTGGCCTTCCAGTATCTAAAGGTGGACCATAAGAAGGAAGGGGATAGACTTTTTAGCAGGGTCTGTTGTGATAGGACAAAAAGAGGAGAGCTTTAACTTCAGTATAAGATTTTTTTTTTTACAATAAGGGTAGTAAGACACTGGCACGGGTTTCCTAGAGAGCTGGTGGAAGCCCTGTCCCTGAGACACTCAAGGCCAGGCTGGCTGGGGATCTGAGCACCTGATCTCTGTCCCTGTTCACTGCAGGGCCGTTGGACTAGATGGCCATTACAGCCTTTCCCAGCACAAGTGGTTCTATGATTCTAGGATTGTATGATTCTGTTGCTGCAAAGGAGTCACAGGCAGCAGAGAGACAGCAGGCAGACAAGGCAAAAAGCATCGCTGTGCTAGTAGGAAGGCTAACAAACTGCTTATGCATTGTCCCATCATGGGGATCTGCCAGGGTCCAACCAGCTCTGATCCCACTCCATGCTGAGCCCCACGCACACTGTTGCTGCACAGGCTGCTTGGTTAGGGAGCAAAAGAAGTCATCTAATTAGGCACACTGGGTTTTCATTTAAAGCTCATTGGAAACAAACGATCTTTGTTCTTTTCCCTGTAGGGATCAGAGGATTAGTCCTTATACACAAACTATGCCTTTGACAAACAAAAGAAAAATCAATATATAACATGGCATGTGTCTCACCAGAGGAATATGAAAACATAGTGAATCCCAGCAGAGGCTGCTTTTGCTGAAGTGGTTGGTCATCGATCTCTGCCATCCTGCTCTCAGAAAACCAATGCAGGCTTGTGGCTCATCGCCAAGGATCACTAAACCACTTGATTAAAATGAATATGTTTATTTTCTTCACGACTGAGTGTAGGGGAAGCCTACACTCATCTGAGAGCCTCAAAATGGCTGCAGCTTTCCTCCAGCCTTCCTCTGGCAGACTCTGTCTGTGTGCAGCTTGCCCAGCAGTCATCGATTATCCTTTTCTCTTTCAAGTGTAAATCAATATGTCTGCAACTGGAGGTAAAATCACAGTATCTCTAATGTGGAAAGTAAGAGAGGCTGAGTTCCTAAATCTTAATTCAAATATCCCTGGAAAATAGTGTTAGTTATAAACATACATTAAAACACATTGCACAAACATGACTTACAAATGAATCTGTGGAGAAACAATGTCTGATGGACAAAATAAGCTGAAGAGAAAAGATTGATGGGAGGATTTCCCTTTTCCCTGGATCACAGTGAAAGACAAGAGCTGCTGAGCTGTCAGGGCTCTCAGCAAACCATGTGCCTTTTTAGAAGCTGAGTGTTTTGGGGAAGAGACCCAGAAGGCATGTCCAACAGAAGAGTCACTATCAGTACTACAAGAGCAGCACTGCTATACGTGTGTGTGCCTGGAATGAAACACCTCACACACACCGCAGCTGTACTACCTGGATGCACCAGGACAGGCTGTAGCTTCAAGATGTCTTCCCCTTAAAGACAGTCATGTAAAGAAATAGTCTTTACCAAATCACCCTCTTTGCTGTCTCCTGTAAATTAAAACCAGCAGCTTGGAATCATAATCATAGAATCAAAGAATCATTAAGGTTGGAAAGATCACTAAGATCGTCCAGTCCAACTGTCAACCCATCCTGACCATGCCTATTAACCATGTCCCTCAGCATCACATCTACACATTTCTTGAAAGTCACCAGGGATGATGACTCCATCACCTCCCTGCCAGCCTGTTTTAGTGACTTGTGAAGCCACTTTAAAAGTGTAGGAGATAAATACTTAGTGTATTTTCTCTGATAATTGCTTTCCATTGCCATTAACGGAATGCTGGGGAGAGCTGCTCTAGGTGCTGTAGTGTATCGTTCTACCAGGGAGAGCTGTTCTATCTCATCTCCATCTGTACACTGCCTGAAACATCTCAGGAGCACTATCATGGAACTAGGAATCATACTAATCACACTATCATAACTAGGAACACTGCCTATCAGTGCAGTGTGCCCATCTCTACATGCTTGCTGTAAGTGATCTAGGATGTTACGAACTTCACTTGTGGAAAGGTGCCATGATAAGGTATATTAAGGGAGAAATTCTCTATTTACATTCTGGCTCAGCTCTTGAAAAGAATAATAAATTCAGATAAACACAGAGATTAAATTTGCAGAGAGCCAAGCATGAAGTGGTCAGAAACAATTTTAGAATTACTGGAGTACAGTAGGGAGCAAGGCCAGGCATGTGGATTGCAGTGGTAAGCACATGCAACTACATCCAGGAATTATGTGTGATCCCTGGGGTTAATGAAAAACCGCTACAGAGCAGGGCAGAAAGGCCAATAGAGAGGAAAGGGAAGAGATGCTATTGTGAGATGTAGCCCCCCCCCAAAAAAAATCGAAAAAAACGCCAAGAAGGTCCGCCCAGGGGGGTGTATTAATAGCGGCTGGAAAAAAAAAAAAACAGTAACGAACAAAAAAAAAAAAGAAGGATGTGAAAGGGTAGAATATCCAGGTGATCTCTGAGTTTCTGAAATCAACTGCCACTTTCGTAATTGATATTTGCCATATTCTTCAAAGAAAATGTCATGTAGAGTTCTCACCAAATCTGCAAACATATTTACATTTGTTTACCTACACACTGATTTTTTATGACTCTTTAGTTTGTCATCCAGGTAGTTTCACCTCAGAGGCCCAAGCTCAGGACTCAGCTCTGAAGCTGAAGGCTGCTAATACCTACTCCCTGCAGCACATTGCTCCCGTACGCTTGCTTGCTCTATTCAAGCCAGAAGCCAGACAGCCCTACTGTAGACAGGTGTGAAAAGCTACTTCCTGACTCCCTGTACAAGTTTTACCTTAGATGATTTCAGCAGCAAGGCTTAGCACCAGCTCCTAGTATTGCTGCTACTCAGATGAGGAAAGACCTAGCATCCAGTTTTTAAGAGCCACATGTGACCGTGGCACGTGCCACCCATTTCCTGACTCTTGCTAGACATGACATTGTACTTCTGTGCTGCGAAGGTCCAGGTTTAGAGAAGACGCCAAATAATTTCTGCGCTTTGTTCACTGAAAATGCCGATTAAAGAGAAAAAGCAGAGAAGAGAAAAAGCCCTGTGGAAAAGCTTTCTCAGTAGCCTTTATATTGTTTATCCTGATATTGACTGCGATGTGC
Source organism: Centrocercus urophasianus (assembly GCF_019232065.1). Lineage (NCBI taxonomy): Eukaryota > Metazoa > Chordata > Aves > Galliformes > Phasianidae > Centrocercus > Centrocercus urophasianus. Next base: position 47,068,743 of record NW_024884364.1, on the reverse strand, counting down.
TTAATACTGCCCACATTCTCAGTTTTCAGAGTGCCACCGATTTTCTCCTTGATGAGACACAATTACTTCTAAATTGCTCGGTGTGGAGATGGGAGCCTGTGCAGCTGGGCTTGCAAGCACCTGCAGACAGAAGAGGTGGTTCGATACCATGGGAAAAGACAAATGCATCTTCTAAGTGTTCAAAAGTAAAATGCTTCATAATGATCCTACTGCAGCTGTTGGCTGTAAACTGAACAGGTAATAATCCCACCAAGATGCACGAGATTCTTTACTTCGCAAAGCTGTGGCTTCATGCCTCCTGCTGATGCAGTAGGATGTTGCTGTATTGGTTTTACTCGATTCTTATGTAGTTCTCCAGGCTCCTGGCCAGGCTTCCTGGCTCTGAGCCCACGGGAGGGTATTTCCTGGATCCCTGTCAGCAGCCAAGGGACAACATCTCCCTGAACAGCAAAAATATGTGTACGAAGTGCACCTGGAGTTCTTCTGCTATGTACAACTCCTGTGACACCACATCTACATCCCATAACCAACACTATCCACCAATTGCAAACAGCCATAGTTACATCACAGATATGACTGTCACTTCTGTCAATTCGAATGGTGTTGATAAGACCCTTGGCTGTTGTTACCATTTTTCATAATTATTTCCTCCTCTGAAGGTGACTGCCAGACATAAGTTTACTGTACCTGCTAATTCAATCCCCCTGGAGGGCAAACTTCCTTTTCACTCCTCTGCAACCAGACTACTCACTTACAGTCCACCTATGTGGTTGATCCTCTCCTACCAGAGCTCTTCAATGTGTTCCTCCCAATGTAGCATGCCTCACTATTTCTACAAAGAAAGCACTCCTGACACGTTACTTTCTCTGTCTGTCACTTCCCCTGCATTTACCCTCCCCACAGAGTAAATACTCTTCACACTCCCCCAGAAAGGCACAGTAGCTGCAAAGAATCTCATTCTCTCTCTTGAGGTATGGCAGACAGTGACTATAACTGCTCACATCTGCTTTTCGCCAGTGAAAAGAAACAACCACAAAGCAGCTAAAGCTGCTTTGCTAGCTGGCTGCAGCTCGTAGGTTATCAGCGTCTACATTTCTAATTGGACAGATTTTTCTCACTGAAGTTACAAAGAACATCAGCAGAAACAAGAGGAAACGCTCCTGGTTTGAGGTTTCTGTTTTGTTTTGTTGTCGTCTTTTTATTTGTTTGTTTGTTTGTTTGTTTGTTTATTGTCTGCTTACCTGCTTTTGGTGACAGGCGGGGCAGAATACAGACACAGCAATGGAAAGGGCAGAACATAGGATCAGAGCCATCCCATGATGCACAGAAATGCACACTGTGGCTGAGAAAGGTGAAGACTACAGGAGGAGACAGCTGCCTTCGCTGCCTGCGTACCTGCCCTTGCAAATGGAGGTTCAGGCATACAGCAGGGCAGGCATGTTGAGAACTGCTCTCAGGCTTGGTCTACAATTTTCCCACCTGGTAAACAGCCTGACCTGTAAGCGAGGACCCACCTTTATGGCTCAGCCAATTTCCCTCCTGAAAAGCAACCCAGAGGCCTGCTGTAACATTTTTAATTAAGTTTTAGTACCAGGGAATTCTCAGCTGGCTTTGAAGAAAATCAGCAAGTTTATGAAAGTAATGGATTTGGTCCTAAGAACATAAATAATTATCTCAAAAATGTCAGTCTTCAGTTATTTCTTTGGACACGTATTCGCAGTGAGCTAGACAACACCAGAAAAGATCTCAGCCTTTTGAATGTCAGTGTGGGTGATGAATTAATTATCAGGAATTGTTAAGCGCTTTTGTTAAGCATAAAAGATTATTTACAGCAAGCTATTTTAAGTTTGAGCCGTAATGGGAACAGTCTGACTCACCTACACTGCCTCTTATTAAATCAATCCAAGTAACTAACATGGTCATCACCTTGGTAGATGTTTTATGTGGAGGAGGAATACTTTTTAAAACTTGGCAACAGCTGTTATTAGCTGAGAATATGATCCTTCTAGCAGTGTTTGTGTATTGAATTTATTAAGGTTATTTTAATCTTGAATGACATCTTCAGCATCCTCCACTGTATACTACATCTTTTCCTATCCAGGAATGCAGCTGGACTTCTCATCTGGTCTTCAGGCTGCGGAAACCCTGTACAACAAAATCAATAAAACAAAGTGGAGTAACAATAAATAAGTATTCACATGCTGGTATCAACAATTTAGGGTATCAGTTCCTTTATTTCGTGACATTTTTGGAGAGCTTAGCCAAATGAAAGCTGTTGCTACAAAAGAAAAGAGATGAATTTGCAACGTTGCTTGATGGTTTTGAGTTTCACACGTCACGAAAACAGGAAGGGACGTTTTGTCACTGTGCAACTTTGACAGGTCCCTACCTCCTGTAGATGCTGAGTATTGAAACAGCCACTTGTAGCTGCACGCCAGGCAGCGACACGCAGTGAAGCTCACCATAGCGCAGGTTTCTGTATTTCCTGCAGTGCGATGTTCATGCGTACACATCCGGTCTGTCCTACAAGCAAATCCACTGTTCAACAGGGCAGTAAGTCTCAGCTAAAAGAGACTGAGCTTTATTGCAAATTGTAATTTTACCAAGTTGGAGGAGAGACGTAGAAGAGCCCTTCATGATGATTACAAAAGGATTCTCTAAACAGGAGATAAAGGGATTCTACATGAGCAACTATAAAACCAATTTTTCTAAACATTACCTGGAAGCATAAATATCGGCAGCCAGAAACATACTTAACCCCACCTTTCTCTCCTCAAGTTCTTTCTGCTGTTCATTTCATACAAATGAAACACATGTATATAATCCTACAAACATCTCATTTAATTCAAAACAGTATCGGTTTCCTTTTAAGCAAAGTGAAATATATGCTAAAGGTGCAGTATAATTTCATCTGTCAGAAAATGGCTTTTTTTCCCCAGGCACAGTAATAGTCATGCAAGCATTTTAGTTTATAAATTCCTTTCTTTCTGCTTCATGGTTGCTCAAGTCTACACTTCCTTCTCGGTGTAAAAAGCATTATACTGAAAGTAGTTGACAATCCTGTTGCTCTATCTGTATTCCTGTCAACCATTTAAAAACACCATTTCCTTTCATGATCATCTCAGTCACCCAGCAGCATAATTCACCAGAACAGTGCTGGTGACATACAGTCAGAAAAAGTGAGGTATGTATGATTTTTCTTTATTGCTGTTTTCTGCTGAATAGCAGTGCAAGAAGTATTCTGTAACTGTAATTATGGTGGGTATCAAGAGCATTGCACAGACTTGAGAAAGGATGACATTCCCTGTCTTACATGGGATTCAGCTGCAGGGCCGCTGTATTATAGAAAAAGGAAATGTAGCCACTGCATCATTTCACACTGAAACTATCACCCTAAGAGCAGCTACTTAACATAATTTATTTTGGAGGGAAGGAACATGAATATTTTAGAAACATCTACTTGCTCTCTTTCATGTCTTTTATTCAGTTTGAGGACATACTTATTAACCTGAAGCTCTTAAAAGAAAATTACCCAACTTCATTTTCAGGAATCCAGAAGGAGATCTTCCAAGGGAAATGACATCTGTTCCAAACTAAGGAAAGGCATGTGCTACGCATGAATGCTGGAGCTTGCAAGTGTCACATGGCTGAAGTGCTGTGGTTCAGCTGTATGACATTTAGAAGTCCTTGGACACAGCACATGCACTCCTGGTACATGCGTACACAGAGAAGACAATCAGAGAAATAACATGCTAATGTTATTTCTTTATATTTCACAAACTACTCCAACAAAAGAAAAAGAAATGGGCTTGATAAGAAAAAAGAGAACAGGATAAGATGAGAAGGAATTGCCAATACAGCAGAGTTAACAGCACAGGTAATCCTTTCTACTCTGGCACTGCCATCTCCCATTACTTACAGACAAGAATCAGAACAGGCAGAACTGATCCTAAGGCACAAAACATCATCATGGAGGATTACTACATGCTGTGCCCGATGGTGCGAATTATATCTGAAACCCTGGGCTATCTCAGCATTCCAAGTGAAAGCCAGACCTTTCTTCTTCCTACTTTAAAGAAACCAGCTGGCCATTTACAAAAACATGAGCACTGCATGTTCTCATCTGCTACATCCCCTCTTCTGTTACCTGTAATAAAGTTTATATATCCAGGCCATCTGCTCTTTTAGCAACTGACATTTAGAGGGATAAATGTAGTAAAAGAGAGAGATTTCACATTGTGCCCAGGTATGCAATTTAACACATAGGCATCTCCTGAAAGAAAAGCAACAAGCACAAAAGGAAGAAAGAGAGTAGAGTAGATATTGGTATATTCCTTGTTACTTAGCACTAGCAATGAGAAATCAAAGTAGATACCACGTGAAATTGGAGTTACAAGGCAGAATCTTCATTGGCAGTGTGCCTGGGATGGACAGCCCCTCAACTAGAAAGTATGCCTTGATGTAGTGGTGAAGAGGTTCTTGGTCCTCAAAGTCAATTTAGAGCCCTATACCTATCTGCTCCTCCCATGGTAGGGCTGGCAGAAGTCCATATGCATTTTACAGGCAAAATCCAGCAGCTTTATCAGTGATTTGTGCTCAGGCACAGGATGCCATGTAAAGAGAAGTCCTATAATTGACTCTCGTCTACCTGGCCCTTTTTGAAGGAAGGGACTTCCTACTCCACCTCTGTGAAGCCTAGAGCAGGAGACAAGCTTCCAGTAGGAGCTGATCTTCTGTGGAAGAAGGGTCATGTCCTCAGCCTCTGCCCTTGCTTGGCTTGTGCATTTGAGCAAGAGTTAAATGCAGTGTGGGCATTCCTGAATAAACATGGTATGTTTTTTTTCTTGTACAAAAGTACCCTGAAAGGCTGTGCTGCAATTCTGTCATGTTACACTGAGGACTCAAAACTTCAGGCCCAGTCCAAAGCCTGTGAAATGATAACAACAATACTGAAGAGAGTCTTATAGCTTTCTGTGAGTCTAGAATGAATTACTTGTTGTTATGTTTATGACCAGCTTACTGAAAAAGGAAGAATAACCTAATCTTCTGAATGTTTTCAACCAGCCTAAATTAAAAGGCTCCCAAAAGCCATGAAGCAGAAGACTTGCTAAGCACAGCACTAGCTGTCCCATGCCCACAGCCAAGACCCACAGGAGCCTCAGGCATCCCTGGGCAGATCCCACCCTTGAAAGGTGCTGGCAGATGCAGAATTGATAACTTGGAGTCTCTGTGTTTTGAGCTAAAATAGTGTTGATTTGCCCAGTTGCTAGAATAAACACTTCCTCTCACCTCCCCACTATTCACTAAAATGGAAATTGGACTGAAGCCTGCTATTATGTATAGTCTACAAAGGGAAAAGCAGCCTTCCAAAATTACTACACATCTTTGTTTTGAAGTTTTATTTCATGCTTTATTTCACAGCACCATCAAATCTATGCTGCTGCATCAAATTTGCGAGAGTAGGTTGAACAATGTGAATACACCTGCTGTCCGTATTAAGCAGGAGAAAAAAAAGAAGACTGTATTTATTTGTTTTGCTTTCTGATCTTTGCTTGTGCTGACTGACTTCAGAAAAAAAAAAGTGTGACTTTGTGTCAGTAGGTCTACTAATTCATTTCACCTATTTTCCATATTTGGGATGTATTTGATGGAAAAAAAAGACGTGTCTGTATACATATATATCTGCAGATATATGCATATATAAATACATATTTGTATGCGTTCTTTTCCCTGCTGAAGCTTTGGAGAGAAGGAAAAAAATTTTGGAGGGAGGAGGTAGTGAAGTGGCAGTAATCAGAGATATTGCAATTGCAGAGGAAATAGAGGAAACAGGCTTTTCACAGGTCAGTCACATCTCTGTAGCTGTCACATAAGCCCCAAAATAGCAGTGTCTGAGAAACAATGGGCTTCTCAGCTACATACAAGGCTATTTTTTGTCTGGACAGTGCTCAGCACTTTCTGCACAGCAGGCAGCAAACAGCTGCTTCTTCCCATAGGTTTGGACTTTGTTTAGTATCCTCATTATTGTCTTCAGGAATAACTGCAGTGTAACTTTCCTTATGGCTGATCTGCATATTTTAATTTTTTTGAGTGCCCAGCTCTGCTAATGTACAGCTGCTGATAAAGTCCTGCTCTCACTTCCTTTAAAGTATGAGCCCTGACTTGGTTGGGAGGTGGCTTTAGCTGCTATCAGGTGGCTCTTCTTGAGCAGACTGCCCACAGACACCAGCCTGGCTTCACACCCTGGAGAAATACAAGGTCCAACAATAGTGAGGGGTTATGCAGGGTGGGGTACACTGTGAAGGTGCGAAGTCCTGCACAAGCACAGATACTCTTCCATTCCAATTTATTTTAGACAAGCAAAACCTAAGAAAGCTTATAGCTCTGAAAGCATTGCAGTAATAATCTCTGAATAGGCATAAGTCATAGGACTGTCCAAATCTGCTAGCAATAAGAGAAATGCTTATAACATTTTAAAAGGGCAGCTGTTACTTTATTGTATTGGAGGGAAAGTTCATTGGATGGCATTAACTCCTTTCCTTGCTAACATGTTTAGAGGCAGTACATTGCATGTGGGCAATATATCTGAATCCTTAGGAGATCAGCAAAGACTGAAGACTTGAAAGCACTTTTCGTAACAAAACTTATGAGTTTTACTTTGCACCTTTCTCTACCAAAACTGTTCAGTGTCTGCCTTGGCTTTAAAAAGGATGATGGTAGTTTGAAGAAGTTCGGGGGGAAAGCTACAAAAGCAATTGCATTCCTGGAAGCTTAAGAGTTTAAATTAAGTCAGTCTATTTGGTTTATCAAAGAAAAGTTTTGTAGACGACTTGAGCTGGTGCCATCTTACAGGGAATGGAAGAGAGCAAAGGAGGATGGAGCCCTCTTTCCTGAGCTCTGCCTGCCCCATGTTAGCTCATGCATGCCCAGAAGGTTGATGGGCTGTCCCAGACTCTCCTGACCACAAGCATTACGGTCTTGGGGACCAGGAGGGAAGCTGTGGGACAGGAAAGTAGCAGGGAACATGAACCCAGATCTCCTGCCTGCTCACACAAGGTTGCGTTGCTGTCTGATATGAGGTGGAGGCACATCCCATGGGACAGCACATGACTCTATGACCCCGCATACATCTCAGGGCAAGGACAGGCACCCACATGCAGGGAAGATTTCTGACCTATCTGCAAAGGCATTAATGCAGCACATGCCAACAGTGGGAGGCCGAAGTTAGAATATATCAGAACAAGAAAAAAGCAAGACTCCCAGCACAAGCAGCAATTAGCAACTGGGACAGAATACTTGTTTACAGTTGTGTTGGATTCTCTGTTCATTTCCAGAAGTCAGGTTTTGCTTTATTTCAAAGGTACACCATCATAATGCTTCAGACAAAAGTGACTGAATGGAAATCTATATCCTGTGTCATGCAGAAAGTCAGCACAGAGGGCTGTCCTGTTTAGCCTTCAAGACTAAAGCATCCCTTCTTACTAGCATAGGCTGGTGCAGCCAGGACAACACACAGCATATGACCAAAAAGAAATAATTTATTCTGTGTGATACAGGATGAATAGATTTTCACACTATTCAAATCTATTTTTTTTTTTTAGCCATCCACCATATGCCGGGAACTGGAGAGGAGTGTGCAGAGCAAGTCTGCAGCTGCTTCCTCCTTCATGCTGTGCATGCTTTTTATAAAAGTCCTGCTCCATAAAATGGCCCATGGCACTTCCAAGACTGTGTGAATGCTGCTGCAGGGGATGCACAGTCGTGATGCTCAGTGCCAACACACGAGAAAGAGTAACAAGACCATGGCATAGGTGAGGCATTAAATGCCTCCTGCAGCAGCAGAAAAGTTAACAAGTCTGAATACCTTATTAAAAAGCAAGGAAAAAGAAAATGTTATCATGTTAATTCTCCTGTGGAGGAATAAATGAATCTTCACAGTGAGTTGGCTCTGGATTCAGAAGGATGACCCACCTCTCTCTCACTGCACATTAGCAGAGTCTAAGGAGAGGCAAAGCAAGCAAGCTATGGCAAAGGTCAGCTGTTATTACTGTTTACCACACAGGCTATATTAGAACTGTAGATCATAAACAACACACACAAATGCCTCCTTTTTCTTGACTGGAATATTCATCCAGCTTTACACAGATCTCTGCTCAGGGTCAACTCAAAGCCACCGAACTATTTAACTGATTTGTTTATTCAGCTTTATCTCATGTCATGGGCCTTTTTATAGGGTTCCTGTAGTAGATGCACTTGTGTGTGTCCAAGTTGGTTTATGTAATGACGGTGTATTACTGTGTTTATAAATATTAGCTTGCCTGGAAAACTGCTTCAAATTTCACAGTTAAAGTATCTGCCAACTTGCTTTTTCTTTAAGAAAGCAATCACAGTATTAGTGGAACATCAGAAAAAGGAGTGGTGTGTCATTCATAAAGTTCACACTTAGTTCGAGAGACTAATTATAGAAGACAAATACATCAAAATCTATTTGTCACAGATTTACCAGCACCTTGCCTGCCCCTGCCCTACAGCCCATTTCCCTTGGCATTTCCACAGCATCAGTGAATGGGAAACTAGTCACCCAATAAATGCTCTGCAATTATTCTTCAACCAGATCAAGAATTACTACTTAAATACATTACTACATTACACAATAGATAGGATTAGGTCATCAAGTTGGCTTTCTGTGCCGAGAGTTGCATGTATGACAGGGTTTATTTTCTAAACAAAAGACTGTTTGTCAGTGTTACTTTTGCTCTCATGAATGCAGTGCATCTGTATAAACAGAGAAGTATTTCTGTGCCACCTCGGCTTCTGAGAGACGGCTGGAGCTCTGAGGCAGAGAGGAGACCATCATCTCTTGAACTGCACAGAGTGGGGCAGGGATTTGCACTGGAGAGCCCAATGTGGCTTGTTGCTTGCTGGTCTGGAGAGTAACCAATGGCAGTATATCATGTCACAGTTTCTTCAAGTAGGTTTCTGGGCACCTAGACAGCCAGATGGTTAATTCCATTTTTTTTTTTTTTTTTTGCTTTTTTTTTTTTTTTTTTTTTTTTTTTTTTTTTTTTTAAGGAAGAACATGGAGGGGGATGTTCCTTGGCACCAGGCTTCTGGCGCAGCAGGCTGCGCCCCTGCACAGCAGTTGTAATTGTTGCCCAAAGATCCTTTTCAGCTGCACAAAACCGTTCCGTTTTGCCATTAGCATATCAGAGGTGGAGCAATGGTGGGAAATGGTGCAGGCAACAAAGCCTGCAGCTCCGTGGCTTTGTCCTCGTGGGGCTTAGACAGGCAGAAAAAAAATGATAATTGGCCATTTGCCATGCAGTGACAGACAGATGTTGACGTTTTTCTCCCTTGGCTGTTCCAACCCCAACCCTCGTTCCTGAATCTGGAGGAATGCTGCCGTCTGGGCCCTTCATGCAGCAGCTCTCCCCATTCTCCTGAGCAGCCCCACTTGCATTTGCCCTCAAACAAGTATCCAGCACAGAGAAAACGAGGGAGAAAGAGATTGCTGCTGACCTGGCTTTTTCTTTATATACCACACTTTAAATTAGACCTCAAATAAGATGTTAATTCTGATTCACGAGGGTAGATGTTGTATGTCACTTGAATGCTACTCCCAGATCACCTTTGCCCCATGGAAAATCCATGGGAGGATGCCAACCTGCCCAAGACTTGCATAATTTCCTTCCAGAAAGGGGGAACTGGGGCCTCATAAACTACACCATGGAAATCTCTGGGGAAGACTTTACTGACTTCTGTTGGACTAGGATCTATCACAGCATCTTGCCACTCCCAGCTCTGCTGTCCTTCTGTCCTGTTGGCAGCAGCCCTCAAAGCAGTGCCTGTGGTGCTTCCTCTTGATGTGACTGCACATAGCAGTGGGCTGAGAGGTGGGATCTGAAGAGATTCAGTATCTCTTGGCACAGCATTGAAGTAAGCCTGCGCACTCAAAGGACAGCTGCATCATTTTCATTTGCCACTCAAATCACAGATTTATATGTACGGACAGAGTAACAGTCAGTTTACTGCATATGGGACTTTCCTAGGTCCAAGCAATATTATTTCCTCTGACAGCAAGCTTATTGTCACTGATTATGTCACCAAACACATTCTCATTGGTTGTTATTCTCTAGTCTTTTCTCTAAGCAGTATCTCTCACTTCTGCAGCAGCACTGGCACAAAACTTTAAGACAGCATGCTTGTTCACGAGCACCATCTAGAAAATCTCTGGACCTCCTCACAGTGCCTGCAGAGTCCAGTTCAACCAGTCTCCAAATCACACTGTGTTTGAATGGTCCCCATCAGGGGAGAGCACAACGCCAATGCCAATGTCAACAGCTAAGGGCAACTGCGCAGTCAGTACTAGTGAAATGGAGTTATTTCCTGTGCAGTCATCACTCTTCTGCTCTCATTCATCAAATGAGCTTCCCACAAGCTGGACTTTCACCCAGCTTTTGGCTACTTCAAGTGATAAATCATAATTTCATAGTGTTTTGGTTCTGCTTTAACAAGCCATCATGAAGAATACATCTGCTTTGAAAATGCTTATGGGTGCAATGAGTCTATTTAATGCTACATATATGCAGAATAGAGAAGCGAAAATTACAATCAGCATCTGAAGTCCAAAACTGAGCTTGGATTTAAAGTTTACTGTCAGGTTTGGTTTCATACGAGATCAACGTTAGCTCTGCTAACTCATGTCTCAAGACAGGCTGAGCTATTTAAGGGGACAGAACATTACACAGCAAGTAGGGCAAATGGGGCCTGCCAGCACAGACTTCTGCTCCTACTTCAGTGGGCACTCAGGTTTGGGAAGGGTCTTGAGATTCAGAGTCACAGTCCCACCGCAGATTTAATTTCAAAGTTTTGTGCAAGGTTCTCAAGTCTTTCACTTGTTTACAGATACAATGCACAAAGTGAATATAGAATAAGTACGCTAGATCATTTATTTATTACTAATTCACTGCAAATTCATGCAGTTTCTAGTAATTAGCCTAAGCATAGTGCAGTGAATATGAAGTATCATCATTCTTCTGCCTTGTCTCAAATGAAAGACACAATCACAACTACCATTTGACATGGAACATATGTATTACATATACAGTATCTCTTTACACAACACGCATCTGCAATCACAGCTTTGAAATCACCGCTTCTATTTGCTGTCCTCAGAGAAATTTATTCTGCTCTATGCTTAGAGTTCATCAATTTTTACTAGGGATGTAAAGCAATCATTTCTTCATGAAGACCACTGTGTGGTAATGCCTTCTTTTTTCAGTTCTTCCTACACCAGAATACATATTCTTTACAGTCTTAGACAATTCAAATCTGGGGTTGGATCAGACTTACACCTTCTCATCTCATGTAACTAGCGAAGTATAATTTGTCCTGCCCTACAGTACCACAGTTTTCAGATTCCTGGGCAGAGTCTCCTGACACAAGTAGAGAAGCTTTATAGCAGGAGGGAACCCAAATTTGTCCCGGCAGTATTTTTCCTGTGAGAAAAAATGGTTGGGAAGGAAACAGCAGCCTGACTCAGAATGCTCAGAGACAGGTAGATACAGAAGCGGGAGAAAAGTTTGAGAGTTAATTTCATATTCAATAGAGTATATAAATCAAAATTACTTTTCTATTGGGATGGACTCTGTTACAAACAGTGAACACAATCACTCTCTTCCCATTGTCATCCCAGTGGTGGTATTTGAAGTGAACACATATTTTCCTTTAAAATTAATAACCTTAAAGCTCAAGCTAGGTTATGTTCTGTGCTGAAATGGGAATGGTTGTACATGCACAGCTTATTGATCTGGTCTGAAGTTATTGTACTTAGAAAAGCAATGAAACCTGCTATGAAAAACAAAATGAAATAAATAACAAACAGCACAAAACAAGTAACCTTTAATAATCATTAATTTTAAAGCAATATCATACAATTCAAAGTAGTGATGATATTGGTCTGAATCTAAGTTAGGTACAAAATTAGTGCTGTCTTCTGTTCAAATTAATGAGTGAAACTCACAGTCAAGCAACCACAACACCCCTGTACAGACTCAGGCTCTGCAGCTTCTACTGATTTTTTCGAAAATAGCTGTGAAGAGGTATGAGAATCTAAAGAAAAAGACAGGTGAAAAAACTTTCATTTAGAAAGATCTTGCAACTGCTAAAATTCGCACAACTTCCCTTCACACCTGTAGCAAGGCAGTGCAAGAATCCCTTGCTTGGTGTGTTCCCATAAAGAAATCCTGTGCTCTTCTCATTGTAGTGAAGGTTAAGAGGGTTAACATGGCTTAAGGCAGCGTTAAGAACCTATATTAACAGTATATGTCACCTTGCTAGAAAGGAATAAAAATAAGGCATCTAATGAGAGTAGCAGAAACATTACTAGCTGGCTTGATCTGAATTCAGATTAAGGAAGGACAATGGCTGATTTTTAAACAAGCAGCTGCTAAAGAAATCCCCAGATCAGCTCCAGTGCCTGTAAGGAAATCTCTTAACTCGCTAGGAGCAAGCCTCAGAAGGACACTTAAAACGTGGCTGCTTTTCCAGAGCTCACCTCAATCACAGCCTGCTGCCACGTGCACTGCCTGATCTGCCCTCCCTCCTCACTGCAGCCTCATGCCAGGCCGCTGTTTCTGGGGAAAGGTCTGTGGAGGGTCTCCACCTGACGCTATTCATAGGGCTGGCCTTCAAGTGGTGACTGCACAAACAACCACTCGCTTTTGTCAGCGAGCCGGCCTGACATCTTCCCCCATGTGCATAATTTAGTATTTCAAGCACAGTCGGAAACAACCAGGGTGAAAAATGCTGTTCCTTTTCAAGGAAGTGCAGTGCTGTTTCTTTTCAAGGCGGTCACCTTAATATGCATTTTTTCAGGCAGAAAAGCCCATTCTTAGCACAAAGTGTGATCTGAGGCTTGAAAATCCACGTTTGATCAAAACTAGATTTTCCTTGTCTGTGGAGTTACACCTGAAATCCCTTAACAAACTCAGTGTTGGAGGGTGGAAAGGCAATGAGCACCCTGGCATGAGAGAGGGCACTTGATATACTCAGTAATCACTGTTTGCTGGAAGACAGCTGAAGTGTCACACATGAAACTCCCATCTCCCTGGAAACGTGTTTTTCTGCTGAGGAATAGAAAGGAGCAGTCCTGCTGTGAAGCGTTTCTACTACACGTGTGTATGAGATGGAAATCTGCACAGGCAGGGTTCCTGCAGCAGGGAGACAAGTGGTTTCCATTGCAGGTCTCCAGGAACAAATAGACCTGGATGGTTAGGTCCTCATTAAGGAATCTTAATGAGGATTCTTTCTTTTTTCCTCTTGTCTTCCTGCTGTCCTTAACTTAGAAACCATGGACATGGGAAAGAGATGATGGCAGAAAAGAGAGACCTAGACGACTTCTCTCCACCCCATGCTCTCCTAATCTTCAGCAGAAATGTCTCCTGAATAGAATTGCTGAAACAATGTGGTGATGAGGGATATTTGCTGTATCCAACCCATTTGTCAGACTTACAGGTTCCTGTTTTATCAACATGGCTCTGGTCTGACTCACAATGATGACGAGAAATGATCCTGTTGCACTTTCCCCTTCCCATTTTCCAGCAAATTTACACAGATCTGTAGAATGGGAAATTTTGATGTCCACAAATCTGAAGTATGAGATACTTCTGAGGGAATAAAAACAGTCCCTGTGAATGTAACTGTATTCTCCTTTTGGCTAAAAAGATGAGGAATTGATAGCTATGCTTCTTTTGACTACAAAAATTCTGCAGGTGCCGCAGTGAGGATGGGAGGACATGCAAACCCTGCTCTGTCTCTCTTTTGAGAACCCAGACGAGAAGAAAGCTGCTTTACAGAGCTGCTGAAGCAAAGAGTACATCCAGATCCATTTGTCTTAATGGCAGTGTGTGCTAGAAAACACATGCAAAGCTAAACCTCAACCAGGAAAAATATTTTTGAAAGTTTGTGAACAGATGCCAACCATTCCTTAATGACATTTGCTCCTGGAATAGGAAATGTTTTCATTCTCAGGCTATGCATTCTCTTCTTCCCTTTCTAGTCAACAGGAATTGAAACTATAAGTCAGAATAGCTTTCTGTCTCCAAACAGACTGAGTTAGTATCATGGTTTTAAAGGGATAGAGGAATGTTATCGGCAGTTTATGAGGCAAAAGATAGGGAGAATTTCCTGCAAATGAGTTGTGATGCTATAAAACAGGTACTGCAGCTTCAGAGCTGATTTCACTTTAAGAAAACGTTACTGTTGGATGAGTCAACAAGACTGCTTCCACAGTTGATTATGCTGTGAAAATATTTGCCTTTAAAGATGCAAAATGCTTTTTCACGTCACAGATCATGCACAATGCTACTGCAGGAGAAAAATGGAAGGACACCGTTCTGATTGGGTGTTTTATGTAATTAGCTCTCCCCCTTCGTAAACAGAACAGATGCTTTCAAAAAAGCCAGCTACTGCTATTAGTATTAGTACTGAATTATCTTAAGTGTGAAAAATGCATTTACATGCATGCATTGCACTGTGCAGAACAATAATCATGACATATGTGTGCCTTTGTGGCCAAAAAGGCCAATGGCATTCTAGGGTGCATTAAAAAGAGCATGGCCAGCAGGTCAAGGGAGGTGATCCTCCCCCTCTACCCTGCCTCATCTGGAGTACTGCGTCCAGTTCTGGGCTCCCCAGTACAAAAAAGACAGGGATCTCTTGGAAAGAGTCCAGCGGAGGGCCACGAAGATGATGAAGGGCCTGGAGCATCTCTCCTATGAGGAAAGGCTGAGTGAACTGGGTCTGTTTCAGCCTTGAGAAAAGACAACTGAGAGGGGACCTGATCCAGGTCTATAAATATCTAAGGTGTGGGGGGCAGAATGGCGAGGCCAGACTGTTTTCAGTGGTGAGTGGAGACAGGACAAGGGGAAACGGCCGGAAACTGCAGCATAGGAAGTTCTGCACAAATGTGCGCAAGAACTTCTTTACGGTGAGGTGACGGAGCACTGGAACAGGCTGCCCAGGGAGGTGGTGGAGTCTCCTTCTCTGGAGATATTCAAACCTGTCTGGACACCTACTTGCGTGACCTGGTGTAGGGAACCTGCTTTGGCAGGGGGTTTGGACTCGATGATCTCTGGAGGTCCCTTCCAACCCCTATGATTCTATGATTCTGTGATTCTGTGCTATGAAATGGAACAGATTGCCAACACCTAAAGCATCACTGCTAATTTGTCTATATCATTCTTTCAAGAGACAGTTAATCTTGACACCAGATCAACAAATCTGTCAGTATCTTGTCCATTTCTTTATATAAGATGACCCAGAGGAGGCAGGGCACAGGTGGTAATTGTGTTGGGATTATGCTTTTGGGGCTGGTGTCCAGATCATTTGGCAACTAACACAAATGCTTCAGTTGAACTCAGTGTGAAAAAAAAAACCACAAACAGCAGGAGGCATGAGTCCATACTGGTGGTCTGTGCTGTGCAGCAGCATTCCTGCACCCAGAAGGAAGTGGAGATGAAGACAGGACCATCTCTTTTCTGCCTAGTAGAAAGGACTCCAGAGGAGCTTCCTTTTGCTATCCTATTCATTAACAGGACCCAGACCTGTCTTCTTTCCTCAGGAACACTGCCCTGCTTTGCTCAATCTAATTTGATCAGCACTGAATGAAACCACAGCTGGTTTAGATCTACAGACCTCACGAAGTGTTTGGAAGGCAGACAGAACACTCAGCAAAAAAACCTGGTGCAGAGAAGAGGGATCCAGAAGCAGCAGCAGTGTTTGGGATGCCTTATTTGGCAAACAGAGTACAGCCTGGGGAGGCTTCAAAGAACAGTCTGAGGGCTGGGGCAATCCCTCCTTCTGCACAGATAATGTCACCTTATGCTGGAAAAAGAAGCCTCACTCATTTTGATATCATTCAAGAAAAACCCTCCCGATACCACTTTAAAGGCAAACTTCCAGGGCGGAAATATCTTAGGCGCTCCTCATAGATTACCAAACTGCACTTTGGGTGATGAAATGCATTGGAAATTTAAGATTTGACATTTTTCCAGTATTTATTGTATCTGCTTTTCTCTGCTGCCACGAGGTTAGGCAATTAAACAAAACAGTTTATCATGGGGTTTCAATCAATTTTCCTCTCAGGTTCTCATGCATGGAGATAATGTTGAATTGCTTAGCTAGTAAATACTGCAGGGTAATGTTTATTTGTTTAAAACTGCTTTCATAAAACCTTGGAATGCTTTGTTAACCCTAGATCACTTATGACCAAACAACCATTCTCAGATTATGTCTTCTTTCATATGTATACCATGGTTTAATCCCTTACTTAAAAGCGATTTTATAAAAAAGTCACATGATCTTTCAAATGCTTCCACTATTTTTTTTCTCAGTGACCAACACATAGAGGTCACTTCTCTTCCTCTGCTGTTACCCTCCTATAGAATCCACTTCCTGCTTCCCATTTATTTTTAATACTAACTTTCATCCACAGAAATATATTTCTTATGAAAACAAACTTCTATGCTGCTGGAAATCAGAAATGGCTCTGAAATTCAGTTCTAGCGGAAGAGCTTCCTGTCACAAAATAGGCACAGATTAAGCAGCAACTACAACTGCACATTGGCTTTGATGTTTTTCTTCTTTATTGCTTATCTTATTTGTTCTTCGTATTTATTTCATCAAAATGTTCAGTTGTCTCAGAGAGCTGCAGTTATGCCCATGAGGGCTGCATCCATGGCTGGCTTCATCTTGTTCCATGATCAATCATCTAGATCCTAACCATGACTTTGTATGTGTAGGTAAGTATATTCTAGCCATCGTGTTTTAGTCCTAACATACCCTTGTCCACTTCTACTGCCTTCTCTTTACACAAGAAGATTTTGTGAGAAGCAGAGTTCTGTGATGCAAGTTTTAGAAAATCAATAGATGCTACATCTTTCTGCCAGTAGAATTGGCCAGATTTAAAGCATGAAGCACGCATGGATACAAAGCAAGACTGCATCAGATTAATTCTTGCTAGGAAATCAGTACAAAAGTCTATTTTTTCCAAGCCCCTCAGTTGACTGGTCTCCTCACAGAGTTGACCCTGGTCTTCTCCCCAGCAGACTGCCCAATCCTTTTTGGGTGTCTATGAAATGAAAGCCTGATGATTATCCCCTTCCTGTCTATAGGAACACCAAGTGGGAAGGAAGACTCCAGTCACCACGTGACACATCCTGAGCTCTGATACTGTGGTGGCCCAAGGGCTGCCAGCTGGCTTCTCTAAGGAGACCAAGATCTGTCACACCAATGTCCCACCTTTTTTTTGGAAGGAGGAGCTGAGGAGAAATGGGGCTGGTGTACCATGCTCATCTGCCCCTGTCCTAAAGCTCTGCTATTAACCACATGAGTTAATGAAGCACTGGAAGCTCTTTGCAAGAGCTGCTCCTCTCATAACCCCAGCAAGGACCTAAATGCTCTCTCAGAGTGAGCCTCAATCACTTGCCTCATGTATATATCACCACCACCAGGGCTTAACATCCACTGGCAGAATTGCCAACACTGCTGGAAAGGGATCACCAAATTTACAGGTGACAGTTTCCGTTTTTTTTCCCTGATAAAACTATTTGAAGATCCACTATCCATTATTTAGTGACAGTCTTTCCTGAAGTGCAGTCACCATGAACAGAGATGGGAAAATACATTCTTTGGTCTTGGATTTCAGTGTCCTCCTCAGTTGACTTTGCTCAGAAACCAGGCCTTGCTGTGTCCTGCGTTCTTGTACAAATTTGCCTTAATGCAGCTCCAGACATAATGCAGAGAAGGCATCCCAAAAGCAAACAAAGAAATCCTACAGCAAACGTGCTGCTGCTGTGCATGAAGGAAGGCCAAGGGCTGCAGTATTGTTATACGTGGGGGTGTTTTGGTGCTCTCTGCCTTACTCTGTCTCTTGGAAAGATGATTTATTTCCTCCTCAAACTGTTCTGATACCAAGTGGAAGTCACCTGAGTGAGCCTCATTCTTAACCTGTGGGTGGGTAATCAGGGAGGGGGGCAGACCTGCTTTTCCCTTAGCAGAGAGAAGGTTTGCACAGTTGAGCTTTGTTCTGAGCTCAAGAGGAGCAGTGCACATGTGGTCTTCATTAGTGACGCTCCTTTGAAATGTCTCCAAGCCCTTGGATTGTAACTCTAGCACACAAAGGGGTGGGGGGAGTGAAGAAAGGAGGAAGGGAAGGAGGAGGACTGAGGCTGCTGGAATCGTCCCTGTGAAATTCAAACAAAGATGGAGATTTTCTTTTAATTTTTTTTCCCCTCACTTATTCTTTTTTTTTTTTTTTTTTTTTTTTTTTTTTTTTTTAATCCCCCAGGCACAGAATTGTTGTTAACCTTCTGAACTGGAAAATACATTTCAGAAGAATCCACTGCTCTTCTGTCAAAGCAAAACCAACATGAACAATCTCTTTTAAATTACAAGCATTAAATGACAGAGGGGAACAGTTATCATTTTGTTGCTCTTTATGCATATGTGCTTGCGTATATGCTTTTGTGGTCGTGTGAAGCCTGTGGGTCTCCAGCAGCCTGGAGTTTAAAAATGCTTTTGAAGGAGTGGTTAGAGCAAGCAGAAGAGTAGGGATTTATCTGGCAAGCTGAAGTAATGGATGTTGATTTCTGCTCATTAGGAACCATGTCACAAAACTGCAGCCTGAACAACACGCATCCTCTGACTGCCTGGCATTTCCTCATGCTTCAAAACTATATTCCTCTTCTTCCTGGGATAACTAATGAAGAAGGAAGTCATTTGGAAAAAAACATACCAACTCTGCATATATTATTTTTCTCTGATTGTCCTCATCAAATTGGATTTTACTAGGATTTCAACACTCTTAAATTCACAGATGCACATGCATAGCTTTCTATAACATAAATCAATTAGATATTGATGAAAGCTAAAGAACATTAGCAGAAAAATAACCAACTGCAAATACAAAGCATATCAATTAATCCCAGAGGTGATCTGGTTTCTCCCCTACTCCCTGTGGGACATGAGAAAATTTCATGGCACTGACAAAATGACATCCATGGCTCTTTCTTTGGAAGGATGCTGAAGGATCCCTTCGACCCCTAGAGGTTTTGAGACATGCTGATGCGTTCAGCTGGCCAGTCACTGATCATGAACCTCTAACCCCACACACATACCTCCTTGCTTGCTACCTCCCCAGGTGGTCCAAATTTCCCAGTAGGTGTTCACATGAGGTGGATGGCAGCTCTGACACACAGGCTGGAGCAAGAAGGTGCTGTTTTGTCTGCTTCTGTACACAGCGTGATGTTGCCTGTCCTCCACTCTTCCTTGGACATGGAGCAGAGGGTCTCCAGCACTCTGGCAGAACTGGGCTCTCTAGTGTCAGCCACAGGGCCCAATGTTGACTGTGAAAAGATGTTATGAAATTTCAGAATGTGCCAACAAGTTTAGACCAGTGAATATTACAGGCTATTTCATGCTAAAAAAAAATACTTCAATAGCTTTTGTTAAGAGAAAGCTTTCACAGGGTGGATGTTCAGATATAGGAGTCACTTCCCTCAGTTCCTACTTTCTGTATGTGGTCATAAATTGCAGTAAGATTTTGTTCTCCCTTTCACCCATAAGCTGTTATCCAGCAGATGGAAATACTGAAAATTCCCTAACTTTCAGGTGGGCAGATAGTCTGTTAACAAAAAACTGCTCAGAAGAATGGCTCTGGAGTTTTGAATCATGATTATGACTAACAACATATTTTAGGAATTCAGTGCACAAACAGCCTCACTCTAATCTCTCAGCAGATTCACAGCCAGGCAGCTCTCTCATTTGACAACCAGAGAGACTAGAATCAGGCCCAAGACAGTCATTTTTATACCACTTGGTATCCTAGTAATGGCCACAAAAAGGGAATATGAACCTTTTGTCTCCATACTTCTACAGACACATTTCTTGTGTGTTTATTGCATTCCATTCACAGGTATTTCCAAAAGCCTGGTATCACTCCTGCTTCTGTAGCTCTTTAAATACTCATTCATGGCAGAAAAACAACCCTGAATAACACAGGGCTGGCATTGCCTGCTTCTTATCTCACCTTCCCCAGCCTAATCCTCTTACAATGTCATTGGCTTCAATAGACACATCTCTGATAATGTAAATTGGGGCCACTGTAAATAAGATAAAATCATACTGCAGCCCATGTTGTTCTAGACATACAAAGCAGAAACAGTGAAAATGCTACATTTTACATTCAGTTAAAGCTAGAAATGCTTTTATTCTAATTAGTCAAAAATATTGGCTCTAGCTAAGTACTAGCTGCCGAACAAGTAAAATAGATCATCATCAATACACGCTTGATTCAGTGAGCGTATTACGACAACCCAACAGGTATGATGCTCTTTTGTTTTAGAGCAGGTCGTGACCACAGACACAACTGCACCTTCACTTTGGAGATGTGACACTGGACCACACAGCACTCCTCACTCATTCTTAGTGCCAGGCACACCATACAGAACACTGCCAAATGATGGCAGTGATGTTAGAGATCTCACTACCCTACCATTCAAGCAGACCAGTTCCTACTGCACATGTGCTCCTGTTTAAAATCTGTGCCTACATTAGCAGCCCATGCTGGCAACCTGGAGCCTCCTGATGTAAAGGCAAGGATTTTCAGAGAGCAAGGACTAAGAAAAGTGTAAAAACCTGATCATGAGAAGTAGAAAAATAGTTCCGTATTTAGCCTCTTCTAGAATGAAGATATTAACCATGATTCCACTTCTGTTGCATTGTAAAATGATCCAAGCAAAATCAAAAATGTGCTTTAAAAATGGCTCCGATAGCAAGACCTCGAAATCTAAAACTTGTACATCAATCACAAAACTTCACAAAATAAATCTGCCAGCGCGCTTTGTTGCAAACTGTACTGTCACCAGACAGCTTCCTTTATTTTTACTGGGTGCAGTGTGCAGACTTTTTGTTTAGATTAGCATGCATCAAGTGATGAATCACGTAGTATTTAAGAAAAGCCTATCTTTCTTGAGATACGTCCACTGTTCTGTTTGTATCAGTATATCTATGATATCATTTCTTCTCCGTGTTATTTTGAATATCTCTGTTGCCTACAGGGACTAGAAATTGCAGATGCAGGCAGAGATTTTTTTGCTGAGTTAAATAAACATTTTCAACCAGTTTGCAGTTTGGTTTCAGTTTTCAAGTTCAAACTGCTTCTCATGTTATATGTCTTCCCATTCTTAACAATAGAGAGTTGCTGTAAACTTCATAAATTCTTTTTTTCGATAAGAAGCTTTGATCTAAATGTTGGTAATGTGACCACTGTTTTCACGTATCAAACTGAAGGTATGCTATTTTCAAAAAGAAAAGGCTTAACACTTTCTAAAACTCTATCGTGACTCAGGCTGGAAGTCTGTCTATTTTTAGTGTTCTACAAATACTGCTTCTTCCTCCTGTAATGGGATTGTTTATAGTAGAAGCATAAAATTACTGCTTTCTCCAGGCATTCGGGAGGCATTATTTGTATTATATGGTTCATGATAATTAGTGTTAATTACTCTGAAATTAAGCATTCTTTATTAAGCGTTTTGAAATTTACTGAGAAAAAATACTTCATCAGAGGAGCCTGGCATTAATGACAACAACACAGTTCTGCAAATACCAAATAATCATTCAGACCTTGCCATACCTTCCATGAAAACATGAATAATGTATCTAACCCTTTCAGGTCTTTCTGTATTTTCCATGTTACTAAGATGGAGGTTTAAGAAGGAAGGAGACAGGCTCTTTAGAAGGGCCTGTTGTGATAGGACAAGGGGAAATGGTTTTAAACTAAAAGAGGGGAGATTTACATTTGTATAAGAAAAGGTTTTTTTACAGTAGTGAAGAACTGGCACAGTTTGCCCAGAGAGGTGATGAGTGCCCCATCCCTTGAGACATCCAAGGTCAGTCTGGATGTGGCTCTGAGCACCTGATGGAGCTGTAGGTGTCCCTGCTCATTACAGGGGAGTTGGACTAGGTAGCTTTTAAGGGATCCTTCCAACTCAAACAATTCTGTGCTTCTACTCATACAGACCTTCTCTGTAGTAAAGCAACTTCAGCTTTTCTAGTGCCTCTTCAGGGGCAATTTCTGGCAGACTGCAAATGTTCCTCTGTTCTGCCTCTAAACCTTCCCTCCTCTTTGCTTTCTGCCACAGGACCAAGCACAGTGTCAGTGCAGTAGATGTGCTAGTGCTGTTTCCAAAAGCTCTACAGTATTGACCCATTATAATTTCAGTTGTCTGACTTGTCATATTGAATTCACACAGATTTGAAGGTCTAGATTTTCATTATATCATGGTGTTAACTGAGAGAAAATGAAGCAAATCTCAGGGGAAGGAAAGGTCAATGTGCAAAGGCTTAAACAGAGGTGTGGAAAGGCTGGGCACGTGAAAGCACCTCTCCTCCTCTCTCCCCTCTACCTCTCTGTGGGAGAAGCCAGCCAAACACTCAGACATATGGCAGAGCCCTACAGCTGCTCCCACAGCTGCTGCCCAGGATGAAGCGCTGATGTGCAGGATGATGGGATAGGGAAGCTGGTGCTGAAAGGGGCCCCACAAGATCAGGAGAAGTCTTTTTCTATGATCTTAGGTTTGATTTTCATTTATCTTAAAATGGCCCTTTTGTACCTCAGGCCTAGGATTTGAACAGGATTGGCAGAAGGCAGTTTTTGACATGCATGGCAGAGCTGGATGGAAATACATGTACAGGAAACAGAGCAAACAGGTATGTGGTGAAGCAGAACTAACAGCACAGCTTGTCTTTATAGTGTGTTGTCAGTGGTGACTGCTTGTAGGCAGGCACCAAAATATTGTTTTCTATTACTGTTCAGAAACGAATCTGTAATTTTCCTGGTTTAAATTGTTTTTTCCACATGGTAAAGAATAGTCGGCTCCCGACTGAGATTGTTAACCTGGACGCTAATGCTTTTAACACCTCTACCTGTGAGATTACATAAAGATACGGGCCTGCAAGTATGGCCAGGCTAGGAGAAATCAAGGCTCCCATGTCTGTGATTCTTTTCTGATTATTTATAAGAAATACATGAAGCACAATTTCCTTGAAATCAGAGAAAGTCAATTAGCAAGAGACCATCAATTTCCTTGCTGTGCCAAGGCCATTTTTCAGCCAGTGCTTGAATTTCATGAATTT
The DNA here is from genome assembly GCF_019232065.1 of Centrocercus urophasianus. Classification (NCBI taxonomy): domain Eukaryota; kingdom Metazoa; phylum Chordata; class Aves; order Galliformes; family Phasianidae; genus Centrocercus; species Centrocercus urophasianus. The sequence goes on along the minus strand of NW_024884364.1, from coordinate 47,045,547 downwards.
TGGCATCCCTGGACAAGCAAGTGGAGCAGCAGGCTGTGTTGCATTTTCCCATACTACGTAAACATTTAGCTGAATTGCAAATAGTGTTTATACCAATAACAAGCTGCAAAGTGCAAGACTATGTTGTGATAATTGGAAGATCAGAAGGTAGAGGAACTTTGGCGCTTTGGCCTTCTCAGAATGCTGCTCACACTGCTGGGTTGGATATATTGGATTGCTTTTTGCCTCTTTTCTGCACACTGTTGTGCATTGCAACAAATGAAGCATTGCTTTCTTGATAGTCACGTTTTATTCAATTCATTGCCGCCACTTGACATCTTAGCATAGCAAAATCAGAAGCTACACTGGATAAGTTAAATATAATACATGAAAAACACTAATTGGAATGTTTCAGAATTTCCAGTTTTGTAACAGCATTTGCACAAAAAGACCCTTTCCCTGTGCAAGCAACATATTTACTTACAGCATGTGCATTTGAGTAGAGGATTTCCTTCTTTCCTATTTCTGTCTTTCATTTAAGTTCACCTGAAGGCAAAAAGGCTAAAATACTTGAAAGAGACCAATGTTAGTTTTCTTTTAATGAGCTGTGCAGACTTTTTCATGGCATGATCATTTCTATCATACAGAAGTCAAGCTTCCATGAATTCTTAGCTCTTTTAAATGAGATAATGGTTCATCTTTGCAGATAGTGATTTTCTGATCCCTGAGAATTATGTTTATATAAATAATTGAAAATAAAAGCTTCCACAAGTGTTTGTGGTTTGTTCTGTGGCCCTGCGTTCAGTATCCCATATGTATTACCTTTCCCCAGAATTCTAGTAAATGAGGTCACTTGCCTGAATGCTAGTCAGAAGACCAAGCTGCAAAGAAATGCTGCTTAATATTCACAAAAAGCAGAATTTACATTTGGAATTGATAATATTCACATAACAAACCTGATTCCAGATGTTAAGCCTATGCAGTGGGAAGAAAAAAAAATGTAACATAACCTCCATACCCAGTCAAATCAACTTTAAATTGGGCTGAAGGGTTGCAACTGAGTGCTTGCAAATGTGAATTCTCTTTGGTAAAATGGAATGCAGTTTTTGAATGAGTGACCAAATTGCAGGCTCTTTGCAGATGATATGCAAACAGAAACAAAGAGATATAATGCAAGTGAGGATTCATTCGATGATGTAAACTTTTAAAAGCAGTTGAGCAAATTACTTAAGAATTTTAAATCTTCTTCATATTGTAATTAATAAAATGTTAATTCCAACTAGAAATGAAATACACTGCTTTGATATAACATACAGGGAGGCAATATAAAATATACTCAGATTTAGACTAAGATATCTTTCACAAGAAAACATCTATACCAAAATATTTTTTTGATAAAGGCCCAATGTTTGGGTTATTAGAAGGTTCAAATCAAGAGGCTCTGTTCAGACTTAGAAACGTTCAAAGTTTCCAAGTTTTTCAGAGTGATTCTGAGCCCTGACATTTGGTATGCAAGATCAGCAGCTCTGGCTACCTCAAGAGTGTTTTTATAAAAATACATTAGCATTTACTTGAAAATCTAAATGGAAATGCTCTGTGTTAAAGACCCTTTCAAAGGCCCTGAGGGATATAATCCCAGGAAATAAATAAATAAATAAATAAAACCAAACCCAACTCACCCAGTAAACCTTTGTTGAGACTCACAGGGGTTAGATTCAAAACTCTGATGTTTCTATGTTTTAAGTATCAGTTGCCCTCATGCAGTGTGTAGCAGACAGTAAACAGCGGAGATTGCAGTACCAAGGGATTCCCATCTTCAAAACATGCTCCAGGCTATATTGCATCCACTCTTGTACCCAACAAGCAAGGCAATAACAGTGCTGCATACAGGACAGCCATATATTGGCAGCAAGATTTGGAGCATGTAACAGGAGTTCGAGAGTCACCCACATTGCCAGCAACCTTACAGAAAACATGTGCTAGAGGGAGCCTGCTGGTATAGAGGGAGCGTACTGGTATAGAAAGTCTCTGTTCTCAGAGACCCCAGAGCCCACCCATTTATGCAGAGTGAATGGAAGACGATGAAGCAAATCATATACAAAGCCAGAATAAAAAACACCACACACACGAAAACATCCAATATGAGAAAGAATTGGAATGTGCTTTGTGTGCCCTTATAATTAGCAAAGAAGGGAGGACAGAATGGAGGGCTGAAACTAGATGATCATTGTGGTCCTTTTCAACCCAGGCCATTCTATGATTCTATGACCCTATAAGAGGTGTAAGTGCCCATGGAATCTAGGAGAAAAGTGTCATGCACAACCTTGTGAAAAGGAGATATGGGAAAAATCAAGAAACAGTATCCATATTGCATTGTGGGAGTAAACCAAAGGAAATCAAAAGGAGCAGCAAAAGCAAACTGCAGTTCTTCCCTCATGTTCCATTAGGAGAGAAAATCACAGTGACTTTGTGCACACAGAGCATCCTTAATTCTTCTCTGATGTGATATTCAGTGGACAGACAAAGCTGCATCAAGGTGAGTTGGTTTTACATTAGTGAGATTTTGTTTCATTCTGAGAATATGGTCTTCACCATTCATTTTCCAAGGCACTGTGCTGGGGCATTGCTTATTTGGCACGTTCTTTCCAAAACAGGAGAAAAATACCTTTTGTCTGAATGATTACTTCTCCTTAGTTACTGTCTATCTGTGGTAACTAGCTAAGAAATAACCTTTTGCTGTGTAGTTAGTTTACAGATAAGGTACAGGAACATTTCTAGTGCACCAACATACAAAGGAGGGGCACTGGAGTGGCCAAAATAGAAAGCAAGAGAAAACACATATCTGCTTCTTTTGACTGTAGTGCTGTTTCATGCCTACTTCAAATGTTTATCAAAAATAGTCTGTATCTTGGGTTGTTTTCTTAGCTGTACAGCATATCTAATGGCTCTGAAGAAGATAGAAGTAACCTCTATCCAGACTGTCTCTCTGTTCCTTTCTTCTCTGCTCTCAGCTACATCACCCCTACATGGGTACTCTTTATTCCAGCTTTGGGACTCACTGGAACTTCCATAAAGCAATCCAGTTTATTAATTCAGCACCAGTTTGTCCAGGTGGATTATTTTGAGTGCAAAGAGGGAGCTGATGAGCTCCTCTTCCACTCGTAGCTGGTCTGGCTATGGTTGAGACAAGGGAAGTGGCAGGATCATTAAGACATCATTATTTCACAGTAGGCACTTAAGTTCAATTCACTGCCTCTCCTAAAAGCCTTAGGTAATATATGCAAATAACACTTTACTCCTAGTAACATTTAAAATCCAACCACTGCCTCAGTTTTGAGCCAAGGAGCTTCCTTAGTTCCTGCTCCTAGCTATGTTTAGAAGCATTCAGTTTTCAAGATAAGCAAGGAGTCACCCAGCTACAGGACTTTGGCTTTCAATGGGAAGTGGCCTCCTCACTGGGTTTAAGAAGCAGGCTCATATTTTCTTGTGCATTCTGGCTTCTTCATGCTTTTATTCTTGGTTGCGTAGTGAATTCTCTTTGCCCTGATGGCAATGAGCCCAATAAGCCTCGTGGCAAATCCTTGGACTCAACTGCCATATCCTGGAAGACAATGACCTAGAAACTAAGGCTTCTTAATTCCCATAGAAATGTCATTGATGCAGTCTTTCTCTTCCCTAGAGAAGTGCCATGTAAAATCTCACCCTGTTTCATAACTCAGATCATTACAGAATTCACGAGATTTTGAATCCTGAGAAAAAAAGAAAAAAAAAAACAACTTACTTTTTAGCAGCTTGTTAAAACTGTTTCATTGTGTTTTCCTGGAATTCCTCTACTTGCTGAAATTACGATAAATTGCAGAGGGCTGCTCTTAGTGGAGAGCCTTCTCCTTGTCAGTACAGGGTAAATGAGTTGTGCTAGGCTTACATCAACTCTTGCCATCAACTTCTCACAAACTATCTATGAAACAGCAAAATCTTCAGGCACTTTGTGGATCAAGCTCAGCAAATTCAAAAGCTCAGCTGAAACTCTAGGGTTAAAACTGCAGCTAACATCACTGTTTAAGCATAAAAGAATTTTGTACTAGAGATTTACACCTTCCCTTACCTAGGGACAACTCTCTTGGGGATGTTACATTGATGATGGAACAAACTTCCTCAGGAACGTTCAACTGACCACAGCAAAATATGTTGGTTTTGAGCTTGCTCTCTGAAAGATAAACATATATCATTATTAAAAAGCAGGAACAGAAAAAGAACATAACAAATGTCTAACTATCTAACTAAACCAAATCACCATATTAAAACATAACATTTCCCGTGAAGAAGGAATGAGTCCCACATGACGTATTTCAGCTTACTAAAGGCAAAAAATAAGTACATTGAGTGATGAAATAGAAACAAGGTAATGTCTCATGCAATACTGCTGTATTGCAAAATGCCTGTAATACCACATTTGAAAAGATACAGATCTGCAAGTATGTCAGACTCACACAGTGTAGAAATTCAGAGGTTTTAAGGAAATAAAGGTACACAACCCACACAGTAAGATCACAAGTTGTGCTAATGATGCTCTGCCTTGAAGTGGGTTGCTCTGATATGGTCGCTATCTGTGTACAAATGGAATGACCAGTATTTTGCTCTAGTGAACTCTGAAGAAAAGAAAAGCCGTTTCCCTGGGCCCTACTGATAGCAAACAGGCTCTATTAGATGAAGAACCCTCTGTTTAATGGGAAATACACTGTAACTCAACTTTCTTTATTAATGGGTTATATGGCATTTTTTCCTGTGAATATAGAGGAGCATTTTTGTTTGAAAAAATAAATCACCAGATCAGAGGATGAATGACAAATAAGAAGACTGGGAGTTTAACTATGAACTATTCCTTGGGAAAGCTTGTGCTAGGCTGGGTAAGAACAAGTGAAAAAGAAATGCCTACTTAAATTTGTTTGTGGAAAATAACAAGCTTTTACTTTTTAGGTTTTCTTCTTAGCTGCTGCAGCTGTGCACAAGAGTTTCTTGCCTTCTATTGAGCAGGTGTTGACTTTTGCTAATGGACTGTATAGCCATACTCTGTCAACACATCGATGTAATTCAGTGTTTCAAGAAATGGACTGACTGAGACTTGGAGCCACGTTCAGAGACATTTCAATTCAAACCTCCAACTGTATTTAAGAAACCGTATCTAAAAGCTCCCATCCAAGAGACTGGAATGTGAAGCATGCAGGAAATGTTATCTTACTGGCCTCAAGTCTGCCAGTGATTGTGAAACAGCTTCATTATTCTGGGAAAAAATACAAACGCTGTTCTAGGCAATGAGAGATTCATGTAAACTTGTTAAACTTTTAGGGAATACAAATAATACGGAGTCTAGAGAAAATCTTCAGTGCTCCATCACATGAAGATAAGATTGGTGTGAAAGACTGCCTTTTGTAAACACTTCCTATATGAAAATGCACCTAGAAGCATATACACCTAATACTTCTTGTTGGACCTATTTCTTAAAATGAGTTATTCTCAGTAGGTCTGCATTCACTGGAGATAACAGAGTACTCCCACAAAAATGGGTCACACAGGTGAGACAGCAGAACAGGACGCTGAACCACAGTGCTCATGTTAATCTTGCACTGTAGCCTCTGGACTCAAAGCTGGGTGGTACCTCCATAGTGAAGCAGATGTGTACCGTGCTACAATCTCATCTCTTGACTCAGCCCAACCAAAAAGCTTGGAAGCTCTCATCCAGCCTGTGGCCCTACCAGGGAAATGAGTATAGTATTCCACACACGTAGACCTAGAAATTCAATTCTGGGTACTTATCAGATCTTCATTTCAGTCACTCCTCAATGGCCCCAGAGTAGAGGGTGCATCCACTCTGCATAATGTGGTATTTGTGAAGAGATACTAACATTGGAACTAGAGTTGAAGGCTACCATACTTCTGTCCTGGATCTCCCAACATCCTTTTCCACAAAAGGGGCAGATACAAACGTATTTCTCTTTCAGACCAGACATAAAGCAAGTAAGCAGTGAAATTTTTAGCTCAGAGAGTCATTGTAGGGCTTAAATGAAAGGAACTTATCTCTGGACATAATTTTAAACATTTCTTAATGTTTACACAAACAAGTAAAAGCTATGTTATTCTGTGGATCTATTTCCATTTCTGTGGTCTGATCTTTTCAGCCATGTTAGGATTAAATTTGAGCTGCAAAAAACATGTCGAGTTCCATATCAACTACAAAATGCCAATACACAGAGCATTACGTATATGCTGGTTGCTGGCCAGCTGGCATTTTAAACAAGTAGTTCAGGGAAAAGCAATTTTGGTTGGGGATGACCACAGCTGGCTTCTCATTAGACTACATTTTCAAAATGTAATATTGCCAAGCCTCTGAAGTTTTAACGACTTATTTTAGACTTTCTCTTTTTCAATAGCCTCATAAAATGAAGGGGGAAAAAATGTAGCATGTCAACTCCCTGAGTATATAACTTTGTGCACTTCATTTACTTACTAAGTGTTTCTGTTCTACCACATCTATTTTTTGCACAGTGGTTTGAATGTCATCCTTACTCTTGCCACATAGTAAGTGTGGTAGCTGAAATGCCTGCTTGAACAGATGTGACCCCTACATAATGTAAACACTGCCAAATGTTGCCTCTTGGCCTTTGGAAGACCACTAAATCGTCATAAATCTGCAAAGAATAAAGTGACAATACAGTATAACTAAGCTTGTAGTCCACTAAGAAATGGTCCAGAGTTGTCAGAAAGAAGCAGCAATTGAGAAATCAGAAGGAAGGGTCTTTTAATCACTTTCACTTCCAGATATATTGGAGTTTATACAAGAAACATTCTCAGTGATTTAAAACTTAGACATGCAGAAAATGTTAATTGAAAGGCAATTATAAATCACCATTTTTCAGTAGAGATTCCAGCATCATTCCCAGCTTCAGCTCAGGATACATTACATCATTCTTTAGGAAAAAAGGGACTAGGCTATTTGAAACTGACTTGAACCTGTCAAACAAAATACAGTGTTTATAAATAGATTAGGTTGCTCTAAATTTAACATAATGTTCTTGTTCTGTACAGGTCTTTTGGTAAGTGATTAAACACTGGAAGAAAACCACAACTGTTTCCTTTAGAGATTTGTTCAGAAATGGTTCAGTACAGACTTGGATGCATCATTTGCTAATTACTTCTGGTGAGCAATAATGTTTAGATGGCTTCCAAACAATACTTTCCTCTCCTACACACTTTATTACTTCAAATGTTAATTGATCCTTTCAAACTCTAAAGGAGATTTTGGAAAAACCATTGTCCTCTTCAACAGACTTATAAGGAAACAGTAGAGCCTTTCAAAAAATTAGTAACAAAGTTGTGACACAAACTCAGACAGTTTTAGCTCAGCACTTTGCTGAGGTCTTCTGTCCAAAAGGACAGGAAAAAAAAAATCTCAATAAAATATATTAAAGTACATCACAAATACATTCAGAAGAGACACGCGGTAACTAAGAAAGTAATTACAACCAAAATATGTAAATTGTTAATAGTTAATTATTAAAGTGTGGCATATAATTTACTTTCCTAACACTGCATCTTAGGAACGTGCAAAAAAAATGGTACATCATGATGAACATAGTGATGCTGAGTTTTAAATATGAGTTTTCCTAACTTTTGAATGTTTGACTGCTGATCTTCTAATATTCTTACTCCAAAACTCTATCATATAACATGAGTACAGTGGAAGCCATTGATTTAGAAATTTACTGATGCAAACACACTGTCAAGGTTCACAAAATATGCACTCTTTCCTGTTCTGGCTAAACCACAAAAACTTCACAAACAAGTGTAACATCAATGCTCATGTGGATGGGTACCTCAAGAACAAGCAGGTGAAGAAGACCTATTCCCCTGCTAGCCATCCAGCCCATTCTTCCTCCAAGAGGGTGCTTCCTGTAGCTTCAGGAAGAAGCTGGCTGAACACTGGGCAAGATTTTTGCCTCCTCCCAAAGATGCAATGTCAGTGTATCCTTAGGTAAGGTAATGTAGTATATCTGGAACAATCATTTTTGACCTTTTCCTAGAGTGGTTCACATCTTCATGCAGAGCTGGTCCAATTGCAGATTGCCCTTTCATGTTATATTTTTCTGACTATCTCAGTAGCTTTCTTGAGAAAGTAATATCAGGAAAACAGCACAACAGACTTCTCAGTTTCTGCAAATTCATCAGGAGCAGAGTCAGAGTCCAATGCTCTCTGACTAGATTCTTTTGGTTATTTCTCATGGAGAGGTTAATACCACATTTACACATTTGATGACGTTTGACGTTACATAGGATTTTGATTTAGCAGAGAGATACAGCAATGTGTTGAAATCACCACACAAGCACAATATAGCAGTTGTGACATACATTTGGATCACAATGCAAATGTGGTTCTCATTTCCAGGTCTTATACACTCACTATCATGACACAAAATATTCCCAACAGAAAGGGATGCATGGCATGGAGCCAGTTCAGAAGAGTTGCCCTCTAAGTTCACTTCACTGATTGCTCAATTTTATACTCTATCCTGGGTCTGAGCCATGTACACACATTCCTCATTACTGGTCTGGTTACCTCAGGAAGACATTCCGTCTCTTGATTAACTCAGGGAAAACCGTGGATCAGTTGATCCACTCAACCAATACAGTAATTTATCTGAAACAAAGGCCACCCTCCATTTCCCTTAAGTTCAGCTGTGGTCACTCCCCATCTTTTTCAGAGAGTTTCACGAGCACATCGTCTTTGCCTGTCTCCACTGAGCATTCTTCCCAGCGTAGGTTTGTGTGCATCAGTCACAAGCATATGATGTCAAAGAGTTCTTAGGAGATGATCAGAAATTGCTCTATAGACAACAGCAAGCAAATGCTTGAAATACCATAATTCCTCTAATGCCATGAAGCCAATTTCAAAGGGAAAAAAGAGATTTTGGAAGTTATTCTGGGGGATGGGGAACAGGGAGAAGAGAAAGCCTGTTCCCCTGTCCAGAGCATTAGAAGTTTTTTTCTAAAATGAGGAAGAAAAGTAAGTACATGGAATCTTTTCCCCTTTTTCTCCCTTTCTTTTTCCATTTCTACTTAATAAAAATTTAACATGATCATGACTCAGACAAACTATGCTTGGCCTTCATAAGCACAATCTGCCCCATTTCCTGCAGCTAGCAGGGGATATCAGACTTCTACCTGTGGCTGAACAATGCCTGCTGTATTTAGCTTCAGAGCTCTGAAATGGATTGCCTGGACTCACTTCACTCTTCTCCCAGTTTTCAGAAAGCTTGATTTCTGCACTACAGGATCTCCTTACACAGAACACTAAGAACAGAATCTTACTTTGATTTGTGCTTACAGAGCTGCTTGCCCAGAGGAAAGAGGAACAGCACAATACTCATGCTCTCCCCCTTTTGCTGAAGTTGGGATTGTTGGAACATTTTGGTATTTAGACCTACATCCAAAAGAAAATACGCAAACAAAGTATTTTGATTTGGATGAAAACGAATTAAAAACTTCCCATCTCTTGCCAAATAAAGCAAAAAACAGAAGGTGGATGGAACATTTGAAGGTTTTCCATGAAATAATAATAAAACAACCACTACTGTTTTTGAAATGTATTTTTAGGAAAGGCAAAAGACTAGAAAGTTGAGGAAGCTTTTAGACAGTAGTTGTAATCTTGCTCAGTAATTCAGTGAATTTTAGACTCGTTGCCCAGGGCTCAGGAGTTCCAAGCCTATCTTCTCCTCCTGAATGTGGCAGTTTGATTTTCTTGCCTTCCAGAAAAGGATTTGAACCACTTGCCCATGGGATATATGTTGGATTTTCACTTTCTTCGGCTGTAGGTTTTTTGTTCTTGCCTATTCTTTTCAGTCAAAAGATGATAAAAATAACACCTTAGTGTACTGCTAGGAGCCTTAAGATGATGTGGTCACAAGAATCAAGATTAAGTTCAGCTCTTAGGCTGCATGGATCTGCACTTCTGCTCTAGATGAAGGAATCATAGTATCATTAAGGCTGGAAAAGACCACTAAGATCATCTAGTCCAACTGTCAATCCATCACCACCATGCCCACTAAACCATTTCCCACTCTTGCAAAGCGTCAGACACCAGACTTCTAGCTTTCAGACTTCCAGCTTTTCGTCATCTGCATGTCTAACCACATAAAGCAGAAATGTAAAAGTAGAAGAGCAGAAGTTTGTACACATTTTTACACAGCTGAAGGTCCAGAGGTGTGGACCTCTCAGGCATGAAAGGAATTGAACGCAGCTCTCCCAGATCAAGAATTAGTAGGTCTAAAGTGACCTTTAACTTCATTCCAGACTCGTTTTAATAACCACAAGTATAGATTTACATCTGATTTCCAACTTTTTTTTCAGAAAATCTTTTTCAGAAACGCAGTATTTTTCTAAACTAAATTCCTCCATGCCTGGCATATATGCTGATATACAAGAACACATTATACAGTAATTACAGAAGAATATCTGATGGTTCAAGAAATAATTATAGGGAACTGAACCAAAGGACAGATGTTTTATAAGTTTCTCTGTGTTAAAATGAGCAGGTAATGTAATAATGTGTATATATATATATATATCCCGAATAGTAATTCTCATGTCCTTTTTTCCCCATCTTATTTGAGAGAATATTAACCCAGTGGTCTTGCTCAAAACCTAAATATTGTTATTCTCCTGCATTGTTATCAAGTTAATTAGGGAATAGGGCATTTCTCCCACTTCAGTACTTCCATCTGTTTCTGATTTACCAGTTCTGTGTATTACAAAAATGTGCCAGACAGCAGCATCATCCAATATGTTTTGTGTTCACAGTATATATATGAAAGATGGTTTAGTAACAGCAATTAAGCATTTACTGGCCTTCATTTCAGCTCAATATTTCTTTTGTGGAGAGGAAATGCTCCAGCTCCTGCAAAACTGTCACAGCAACTGCAGCATGCATATGGCATAAGGAAAACTGCATTTCAGCCTCCCACTGGAGCCTGCCAATGAAACTGTTAAAGGCTAAAATCCTGATTCATCCGAAACAGTTTTGTTTGCATTATTACGTTCCTATAAGTTAAAAAAAATACATCAAGATTACATCATGCTATGTCTTGTCCAAATATTTAGTCAAAGGCAGCCACCAAAACCAAAGAGTTTATACTCAACGTGGACAAGAGAAAGAGTAGAAGAGTGCATGCCAGGCAGGGAGAAACCAGAAAACAGATTTCTTCCAGTAACCAAGTCACTTAAGGCATTGTCTGAATCTCAAGACATTGCTCTAGTGGCAGAAACATGCAGCTAACTGCAGTGCTAACACACCTTCAAAAAAACCAAAAAGCTTTCTGAAGGAGAAACACATGAGAAATATGGTTAATTGCTACATGACAAACAAACAAAGAGTATGCTGCCATTCATAAGGCCGGATGAAATTACTACCCAAATCATTATTGCTGTAGATAAAGGAAAACACACCTATGTAAAAATAGTAATGAATGGATTCCTGGAATTATTTTTCCCTGTCGCAGTTTTACCAATAGTTTTCTGTCACAGGTAAAATGGGGCATCAGAATGAAGCACATTATTTCACAAGATACAGCACAGTTGTATTGTCACATGCAGAAGCAGAGGAAATACCTGCATATCCCACAAGGCAGGTTACACTGAAGAAATCAGGTGACAGAACAGAGAACTGCTCGGAAGCATGCACAGTTCTGAAACAAGAAGCACTTCCATCCTTTGTGTTATAATACTTTCCTTCTTTTTCGTTTCTATCACCTCAGCACTGAGAAATATATCACACAGCCCAAGAATTATCACATTTCTGGCTCATACAGAATACTAAAATGCTCATGGAATTAGATTGCATGGTGTACTTTATCAGCTGATAAAACACAAGAAGAAGCCTGATGTTCAGCTTTTATTTTTTGAAGTCAAATAGAGATACGAAGGAATTCCCCAGCTTCTTGCCCACCAGCAAGTACAAAGAATACCTTGTAAGGCTTTGGACAACCTGGTGGGTCTGCAGATTCATACTCATATGCAACTGGTATTTGTCAAAGGCAGCACTGTAGTTATTAAAAGTATAGTATGCATTTCTTAGCCATATAAGGAATATTTTTTTATCTGACAGTGGCACACTAATAAATATTAGGATTATGCAGTCCTTCCAATTACAAAACATCACCCAAACAGCTATGCTCACTAGAACTTTACTCTCTGGAAGAAAATAGCAACCACATTTATTGATTTAAATAGCAGATATCTTCATTATGCATGAATCAGATATGGAGGCTTTCCAAAATTCCACAAGGTTGAACACATATGTTATTGAGACTGCTCTGAAGTCAAAATGGGAAGACTCTTCTGATCTGAGTTTTTCACCTGTCTGTGAGCTCCAATTCATCTGAGGTAGTCTAAGGTTCATGAAGCTGCTCTACTAATTCCACATTTGCCCTCCAGAAAAAAAAAAAAAAAACCAGCTCAATTTGCGGACACTCTGCATAGTCACCAAAACCCATTTCACTAAGGATATTTAGCAACTTTTAAAGATTGATTTGTTTTGCCTCACATTGGCACACACGCTGGATTTACTTACAAGAACAAAAAACTAAACTACAACACGTCCACAGCATTAACTCATAGGAAGTTCTTCAGTGCAAACACAACAATTGCTCAAATCAATTTACTTAATTCTAGAGTAACCGGTGACTAAAATAAGCCAGAAAAGCATAACTTTTAAAACTACAGCCCAAAAGAGCAAAAACAGATTTTACTTCAGTGAAATACAGCTATATGCAACTTCCTCCCCAGTTGCAGTTGTGCTTCTGTGAGAAGTTTCAGACCCTAATCCCAGTTCCATACAGTTGCCTCTCCACTAAACTCGCCAGCAACCCCATCTGTGGGCACCAGTCATCAAAAGGTTTTCCTTCACCTGCTAACTCAAAATTAGCCTTTAGTTTTATTTTTAGATAGCTGAAATAATAGGTTTTATCTGAGTCATTTGAATTGCAACCTCTCCAACAGAAGATCCTCTGCATGCCAGGTAGCAGCATTCAGCTGAGGAGCAACAGAAAAGGAGTGCTAAACATAGCACAGGGATAGGCAGGAGCAGAGGAGGACGTCTGCTTAGAGCTGAAGTTCCACTACTGGGTTTAAAACCATTTCATCAGGTATTGGATGCTTTTCAAAGAACCCCATCATTGCAGAGTTTCTGTTATTCTGCTAAAAAATTCATAATAACCAAGTGAAAAACTTCATTTTGAGGGGGATGGATAGAAATGTTTACTTGAACGAGCGTAAAGGTGACTTTTTAAAATCATTTTTATTTGTATGTGTGTATGTTTGAGTTGAACTATGAGCTATAGTTCTAGACTTCCTTTCCCTTTTGCTTTTGCTGAAATTATTGAAATGATCTGCTTCCTATAATGCACACAACTCCTTTCTTACAAAACTGTCAGATTTATCTTGGAAGTCCTGTGAATTTAAGTGCTTTACAGAAGATGGAGCCAGGCCAGGGACACTGCTCCCTGTGTGGGAATGAATGAGATTTGGTCCAACAGCTCCCTCAAGACAATGCACAGTCATGATCTGCAGCTTAGAATTGGAATTCATCAACAAAAGCCATTGTAATGCTTTGAATAAGTAAAGCATTTCAGTGAATCCTAGATTATTTTCATATTTTGTTTATATTAATATTTCAGAATTTCTATTCTAAAGAAGATTCTGAAATTTTCCCATTTTGCCCTGTTGTGAAATAAAACTAATTGAGATACTAGCAATTTCTATGTCAATCCTGCAATTCATATGGCTCAAAACATGCAGTATTTTCCTGTAATGTACTGAAACAACTGCAGATGTGCTGGGAACCTTACAAAACCAATATATTCAGCTTTCCCAATGAGCCACCTGATGACTATGTAAGTATATGGCAGCTCCTATGGGGTTTATTTTGTTCGGTATCATCAGCAAGAGGTTTTCTCACTTGTATTTCTGTATCTTGATTTCCATGTACTGTAATCCCAACTGTAAATACAATCCACCTCATTATAACAAAACGTCTTTGTAGAGCACACATATTCTTTGTCTCAGGGCCTAATGTTTGAGGAGTATAAAGGCTACATTCAATGCACTCCAGTCTGCAGCTGGAAAAATGACTGGAAAATTACTTCCTGGCCCAAAGCCAGCAGTAAGTTTGCTCAGGACATGATGCAATACAGGGCATGCAAGGCTCTGATCTGTATCTTTTAACTTGTGATGGGGGAACCCAGCTGTTCCTGTAATTTGCTACCTATGACTTACTAACAACTTAAGCACACACTGGCCACGTAATTTGTCAGGGCCTTGAGGTCCACATGGCTGTGCCAGGGCGATGTCTCACCATAGTACCCCTCAATGAGCCTACACCTGATCCTCATCTGCAAGCCTGTGTCCAAGCTGGCTTCAGCTTATTCCCATCACCAAAGAGATGCCCAGAGCCAGGGTTGCCGCAGTGCCCCTGGTTGCCTGCTCCTGACTGGGGTGGTGGGACTTCCTTCTCAGTCATTGAAGTTGAGATCATGACCTCACTGGCCCGTCAGCTCATTTCCTCTGTTCACAATCTGAAGTTTATGTCTCCACTACTGGGCTAGAGATGAAGGTCAGCATCTCCTCAGTTTGGGAAAAATTAAACTCTGTTTTTATTAAAAGATAGATCCTGTCTTCAATTCACATCAGAACTGGAGCAGTTTACCAAGGCTATGAAAGACTTTTCTCTGAATGTCAGAAAGAAGGGTAGATCACAGAGTAAAGGTCATAAGTAAATCAAAACCCACTACAAAGCATGACATGGAACTGGAAGTAGAAATCAAAGGTAGGTCAAAGGACAGGGAAGAGGAATTATCTTCTGCACTAAGATTATATGTATGAATTGCCAGTTATAATGATTACAGTATAGAGAAAAAAGCAACAGAAAACAAACAAAAAAACCCCAACACCAGCAGTAACAAACATCTAGGTCACTAAAGCAGGGATTTGCTTTATAATAATATAAAATGTAACTGCATTCGTAAGCATATTGAAAGGATTTCCAGGACCGCATTGTAGCACATCTTTATACAAGCATTGAAAACTGCTACTTTTGTGTGTGTTGAGGACAGTGATGGGAAGAGATGTCTGTGTCCTTCACATTACATGTTATATACAGTATTACACTTGCAGATAAATTAGGTGTTTGAGCACTGCCCAGAAACTTGTCTGTCTGGCAGTACAGTGCTGTGTGGAGATGTGCAAACAGATACAGGGTTGCTAACCTTCCCCGTTAGCAACATGCAAGCACCTCAAGTGACCAGCTGGAAATGAACTCTGCAGAGAGGACCTGGGTAATACAAGCCAACAGTGTACTCTGGTGAGCAACAAGGCTGATGGTGTCCTGGAGTACATTAAAAGAGAGTGTGGCCAGCAGAGTGAGGGAGGTGATCCTCCCCCTCTACTCTGCTTTAGTGAGACCACATTTGAACTACTGCATCCAGTTTTGGGCTCCCCTGTTCAAAAAAGACAGGGAACTCCTTGAAGGAGTCCAGCAGAAGGCCACAAAGATTATTAAAGGCCTGGAGCATCTCCCATATGAGGAAAAGCTGAGTAACCTGGATTTGTTCAGCCTGAAGATTAAGAGGGGATCTGATAAACATTTATAAAATATCTAAAAGGAGGTAAGAGGCAAATGGATGAGGCCAGGCTCTTTTCAGTAGTGTGTAGCAACAGGACAAGGAGTAATAGCCTAAAACTTGAACATGGAAGTTCCATATTAACATGCAGAAGAACTTCTTTGTACAAAGTGTGATGGATCACTGGAACAGGTTGCCCAGAGAGGTTGTGGAATCTCCTTTTACGGGGATATTCAGGATCCATCCAGACTCCTACCTGTGTGACCTATTGTAGGGTACCTGCTTAGCAAGGAGTTAGACTTGGTGATCTCTTCAGATCCCTTCCAACCCCTGCGATGAGCATCATCCCCTTCTGTCCTCCAAGAGATTCAGATAAATATTAGAAGCATCTGTTTCAGGGGAAAAGAAATTACTACTGTAACTGAGAATCACTGACATTTGCCTTTGGGAAGCGTGGCTTCTATATATTCCACATTCTCTTCTGTGGATGAGCTCTCTTTGGTGTCAGTATCTGTACTGCCAGGTTTTAAAACTGTTCAAATCACTAGGATGGAGACACCAATGAGGAAGTGCAGTCACAGAGAAGATGAATAACCTTTAAAGGAGATGAAAAGAAGCACAATGCAACTTTTGCATAAAATGTCGCAAATTCAGAGCTAATTCTGCCTAAGCACAAATCTTACTGCTGAAGGAATTAACTTAGGAAAAAAAAAAAAAAAAAAAAACTCAGAATACGTCTATTTTTTCAACTGCTCACTTTGCACTCCAGTGAAAAGCTTTTATTAATTAACCAGACTGTTAATATAAGTGTTTTTCAATATATCATATAAATGAAAGAGTTCTGGTCCAAATCCAAGACTTTTTTGTAAGCTCACAAATGTTTCTCCCGTTATTCTTGATTGTTTCATTTCAAGTGGGGATAACCTTAGCCGAACGCTAGCTAAGTTGCTGTATTGGGACCCCAAGCATAAACACAAGCTTCATCTTCTCTTGGTTCACTGGTCTTTGTCCCACCCATGGCATCTGACACCCTTCAAAGACAAAACATGGATGCCTGTTATCTCCGCACAGAAATGGGATTAAATGGTCTCTAGGC
>NW_024884364.1:46886746-47028707 GCF_019232065.1 Centrocercus urophasianus | reverse complement strand
TTTTTTTTTTTTTTTTTTTTTTTTTAAATAATCTCTCAACCCTCACCCTCCTCTTATGCAGCCATTTTTCTTCTTCCTTGGCTAATCATATCTTCAGAGGAGCATTAGCTTCTCTCTTGTCCTCAGTTTTGAAAACATTTTCAGCTAAATGTTTGCAAAATGACATCCAAATCTTATCATCTGCCGCAAGGAGAAATTCCACTGCTCCGATCTCTGGCTTCCTAAAAAGAAATCAGATATTTGTCCTGGTGGGTGTTAGTTGTTTCATTGCTCCATTTACCTACATTTGAATGAGATTTCCTCAGGTTAATAATAGAATCATAGAAATGTTTGAGTTCGAAGGGACTTTTAAAGGTTACCCAGTCCAAATCCACTGCAGAGAACAGTGAACAGCTCCATCAGGTGCTCAGAGCCCCATCCAGCATGATCTTGGATGTCTCCAGGGATGAAGCACCCACCACCTGTCTGGGCAACCTGTTACAGTGCCTCACCACTCCTACTGCAAAAAGCAAACAAACAAACAAAAAAACCCTTATATTAAATTTAAATCTATACTCTTATTTTGAAACCATTTCCCCTCATTCTGTTACAACAGACCCTGTTAAGAGTCTGTACCATTCTTCCTTACAATGACTTTCTATTAACAGCACTGTGTCATTGTCCCATTGAATTTCAGCCAGATACAGCAGTAGAAAGATAGCATGAAGGCAACCAGGGCTAAATTAAAACGGGAATTTAAAATCTAACATAAAAATCCTAATTTAAATAGATTTCATAAAGCCTGCATCTGCCATTTCCTGAAATTGTCACAGTTACTCATCATCTGAAATTTATTTTGCGGTTTTTAGCAACAACGCAGTAAAGAAGTTCATAATCATACCCATCTACAGCCAAACAAACTCAATTCTACAGACACATTGCAGTCTGATTGAACTTGTGGATGGCACATTCCAGAACTGGTCTGGTGCAGGGAGCTCCCTATCTCAGTACGTGGCAGAATGACTCAGCCAGGCCAAATACTTAGCTCATAGTAAATACAGTTGGGATTTGTTTGATCTTTGATAAAATGCTTCAGATCATTTTTCAATCGTGTGATGACAACAAGGCCATACTAAGCAAAACCAGGTACTTTTTGAAACATGAGATTCTGCAAATCTCTGGAAGTAGATTAATTGCTTTTGCTTTAGGAGAGGAAGAAGACAGCTACAGTAAGCTAGTTATTGCTGGGAGAGAGATATCAAAGGTGTGAAAGAGATAAAGAACTCTCTTCTAATGATATTTTTCTGCAAAGTCAACAGTGCATTTTCGAATTGCCTTTCCAGTATAATAGCAAGGAAGGGATAAAATCCAGAATACGTTACAGGAATGTGATATCATGAAGTGAGTTACAGTAAGTGGCGATTACATTTATTACTTCGGATTTGTAAAATGATAGAAGTTACTCTAATTATTAATATGATTGCAAAATTTTCTGCGTAAATCATCATAGGAAATATTGCCAAAACCTCAGTGCAAACGAGCTATCTCTGCCTTCAAAAGCTGAATATTTGAGACAGTTTTCAAATAGGTCTGATGATAGCTTTATAAAAAATGCTGGATAAAATGATGGATGTTTGTCATTTTACCTATTATAAATTATCTTACTGCAACACCTTGAAACCTCAGCAGAGATCAGAGACATACTGTGCAAAGCACTCAGGATTTTTTCTTATTAACTTTCATTTCAGCTATCACCCCCAAAAGATGCAGTTCAAAGGCAAACACAAAAATAGCGAAGAATGAGAAAGAGAGCCACTCAGTGATGTGTGTGTAATAGATTCCGACTGCATTTCCCCTTGTTTCTGCTAAGCTGAAAAATTTATTTGGGAAATGTTTCTTCTTTCCCTGTAAATATGCTCAATAAGGTTGTTTTTTTTGTTTGTTTGTTTTTTTAAACAGGTCTTGCTAATTTTGGCTGTTCAGTATTCCTTAGTAATAAATTACTATAACTATTACTGTTATTTCTGGAATGTGCATGTTTTTCTTCTGCCTTCCGTTCTATGCAGAAAAGGCCACAGAGCAGAAGAAAGTGTGTTATTTTGGGGAGGAGAGGCAAAGAAAGGGACAGTTTTGCAAAT
This sequence comes from Centrocercus urophasianus, assembly GCF_019232065.1. NCBI lineage: Eukaryota > Metazoa > Chordata > Aves > Galliformes > Phasianidae > Centrocercus > Centrocercus urophasianus. The sequence goes on along the minus strand of NW_024884364.1, from coordinate 47,026,590 downwards.
GCAAATATTTAAGAACCACATTTAAAAAGCAATAAGGAAAAAAGTTACGTGAAATTTCACTTCTACACAAGCATCATTATAAAAATAAAGGCACAATGCATGTTTTAGAGCTTTGGTGATAACAAAGTGGAAAAAAAAAAAAGCCTAAATAATAAGAGTTACTTATTGTTTACAAATGTATCTATTCTAATTTGAAATTCTGTTTTATATTTGTTAAAAAACATACACACAAAAACAAAAACAGAAGGGATATACTAACCACCTCCTCACTGTATTATAAGAGGCTTACTGCAAGGCTATAATAAAATAATCCAGTTTTCTGTGCAAAAGAAAAAGCGATGAAGTGGATCTATGTTTGAGTAGCAACCAAACCTATCATTTCCAGGTCTGTTCTGTATGTGGAGGGAAGGTCCTGTGTCATGGATACTAGATCAATTAAAATTTTTAAGTGAATGAAAAATTTTGAAGTCTCTTCTCTTTCAACTGTAAGATGTAAACTACTAAGTGCATACTGGAAACACATCTTGTTTGGTTGTTTGCTTCAGTACATGTGGTGAAAGGAGGAAAAACAGAAGAAAAATGAAATACACCCATTCCATCTCCCAGCGTCTCTTCCACTGCTCTCATTAATTGCTCTGTTAAACTGGCTAAAATGTTACTGGGGGTTAATGGCAACAGCTTTTCATAATTGTTCTTCCCTAAACTTCCTCTTACTTGAATTCTAAATAATTCAAAGTGAGAGGAGATCAGAAAGAAGTCATAGGTTAGGGATTATGAGATTACAGGGCACCCGCAGGAGGGTGTAATCCCCACCGAGGCCCTGCAGGGGAGATCTCTCACACCAGTCACTGTGACCACACTGAATTCTTTGGGGCTCTCTTCCCCTCAGTTGAGCTCAGGCATTTCTGTACGCCTCATGAGAAGCCTGGTTCCTGTTGCCAGGGCCCAAGCACCATGCTCCCACATGACTAATAGAGAAATCACAGAGATGTGGAAACTACCACAGAAACTCAGCGTAAACAAAAGCAGGAAGCGATGCTTTTTTGTGTGTGCCTGCTGGCTAAGCCTGTCATGACAGATTAATTGATCTAATTTCATATGTTAGAAAGTTTTATTACATGATCTACCCTTACTCGGTGCAGCAGTTAAAAACTCTCAGCTTATCTGTACTATACACAAAGCTGCTGGACTTTTTGCTCACAATATTTACCAGTTGCAATAAAATAAAACTAGTGAGACACAGTTCGAAACACCAAGCTTTCTAGCTTAAATATGGGACATGAAAAATACAGGGTGTGAAAAGAATGCTTATTATTATAGGGCCTGTCCTTTGCCTGAGCTAACACTTTCCCCATAGTTCAGCAATACAACACTGCCTGAAACAGACTCTAAGAATCAGAATCATAGAATCACAAGGTTGGAAACAACCTATAAGATCATCTAGTCCAAACGTCTCCTCATCACCATTGCCACCATGGTTTGGGTTGGATGAGACCTCAAAGCCTACCCAACCCCTGCTGTGTGCAAGGCTGCCCCCCACCAGCTCAGGCTGCCGGCTGCCCAGGGCCCCATCCAACCTGGCCCTGAGCACCTCCAGGGTTGGGGCACCACAGCTTCTCTGGGCAGCTGTGCCAGCGCCTCACCCTAAGAATGACCCTTCCTGATAAGAGACTTTCAAGCAGGGAAGGGTACAGTGCTGAAATGGAGTTAAAGTAATTGTGATGAGACTAGGATACTCAGAAGGAAAAAACAAAAAAACAAAACAAAAAAAAAAAAAACACACAAGGCTGTTCGCCTGACCTTCAACCTGGTCAGGATATCTCTGGGAGCAAAGATCCCTGAGCAAGATTTAAGCAAGCTCTCCTGGGTGCAGCATCAGTCAGATTGGAAATACTGAGTTCCCTTGGATGCTTACTGCTCTTTATTTTCTAAAGAAATCAAAAGTTATAAATAACTCTGAAGCAGGCCTTTGGAAACACACACTGGGAGCAAGCTATGATATGTCCCATCTTGACTGGGAATGGCGCTATGAATTATCTTGGTTTGTGCAATACAACAGAACCAAATGGCACGCATCATCTATAAGTGCATAGCAAAAGGCAAACAAAGGGGCTTGAAAAAGGAGAGAAAATATTCAAGATCTGATCCAAAGCCCATGATTGTTGTGCTTTCTCACAAAACTATCAGATGTTGAAATACAAAAAAGAAGGGAAAAAAATTATATATATTTACTGTGAAAGAGTAAGATAGGTAACCCCCAACTTACTCCTACAATCTTTCTTTGATGTTTTAGTTATGCCACTGTAGCAAAATCATCTAGGTAATCCTTCCAGTGATGTCCCGTATCTGGAGAAAGGACAGTACTCAGGATTCTAGTTTTGTCATTAGTGTTGTCTCTTTACTGCTTATGCATGGGGTCTAGTAGGAGCTGCCCCTGCATACCCGGGTGGGATTGCAAGTAGATGATCTTAAAAGGTCTCTCCCAACCCAAACCATTCTATAATTCTATAAAAACATTTTGCTCCTGTTCCCATTTTGTGTACCCTGAGGCCTCACAGTACAGAATGCACTACAATCTCCATCCAGCACCAGACTCCTTACCTACATCTCCCAAGCAATCAGCTCCTCCAGAGAATTTCTTTAGGGGAAAAAGAAAATCAATTGCCTGCTGTTCTTCTCTTTGATTTTCAGTCACATACTTAATTTTTTTTGTTTTCCTCTCATGTTTTTTGAGTCACTTCTGCTCATGCCCTGTATTTCTAAAGTTGTTACCCTTTTACATCCACATCTCCTAATATCCTTATCAGTAGCTAACAGAATTTTGTGGACTTATTCAAGCTGTGATAAAAGCAATATTACTTATCATGCAGCAGCTTAGGGAGAGTCCTCCATCAGAGCCAATCGTTATAGCTGAAGAGGAGAGAACAGTCCTATATTTTTTTCCATGAGTAATTCAATACCATTACTTCATTTTTTCTCAACTTCCACACTGCATTTACCTTTGTTGTCCAGATTAACCACATAAAACAAATACATTCTCAGAGGATTAATGAAATCAACACACAAATGAAATTTACATACCTAAATGCAGTGAAGTTTTTTGAACCACTTCTACTGACCTCTATTACGTGAAACAGCAGATGCTGAAGTACAAGTAAGACTGTAAACTTCTAAAGAAAGGAATAAACTCCTCTTCTGTGACTAATACAAACAGATCAAGTTTTCATTTGCTCTTGTTCCAAAAGAAGCCATATGAGTTACAAGAAAAATAGATGCCATTGAGCCTCCTCAGACCCTGAAATACATTTTAGCAGGGACGTGCTCAACTGTTTCATCCCTCAGCTCATATGATAGAAGGGTTGCTATGACCCAGCTGCAAGACTTCACTTGATTTTGTCAAACCTCATGAGATTCACCTGGGCCCACTACTTAAGCCTGCCAAGCAGTGATGGTAACCAATATCTCAGGTGTTTGAACTCTACTACATACCTTGATGTCGTCAAGAAACTTGCTGAGAATGCACTTAATCCTACTGTAAATGTCATTGATGGACATATTAAAGAGTATCAGTCCTTATACTAAACCCTGAGGGGCACCACTTATCATTAATCTCCATTCAGATATTGAATCACTGACCACTACTCTCTGGGTATGATTTTGCAACCAATTCTTTGTCCATTGAACAGCCCACCTGTCAAATCCATTTCTTTCCAATTTGGAAAGAAGGATATTATGGTGGACCACATTAAAGGCCTTACTGAAATCCACATAGGTGATATCAGCGGCTGTAACATGATGGGAAGTGCAGCAATGACAGCAGAGTAGCTGTAGTAGGACTAGGCTGCAGCAAGTGAGGATTTGCTTAAATAGAACAGCTGCAAACACAAAAATAAAGAATCTGCTTACCTTCAGAAAGCATGCAGAGATCTCCAGCAAAACACAGTTGCTTTCATTGCCAACCTTTAAATGTGTTCTGGGAAGGTGTGGATCCTGACCCTACCCCTTCTGGTCACTCAGGTGCATTACATGCACTTGAGCTCCCCTGGTTTGGTCCTGCCTTGTCACCAGGTGCTCAATCACTGCTTCAAGCCGTGACTTAGCATTTCTGCTACAGCGGCTCTTCCTTTGACCACTGATGTTGTTACACCATCATAGAAGGTTACTTGATTGGTCAGGAAGGATTTGTCCTTTGTGAAGCCCTGCTGATTGTCTTGTATCACCTCCCCTCTTCCATGTGCCTTAGCACAGCCTCCAGAAGGATCTGTTCCACAATCATCTGCAGCATAGAGGTGAGGCTGACAGGTCAGTAGTTCCCTGGGTTGTTCTTCTCTTTTGATAGCCATTGAATGATGTGTACGTTCTTTATCACACCCATGTGGAAAAGCAGTAATGGGTAATGATCTGTTGGCTGTACCAGGCTAGGGAGTCACTAGGAAACTCCTTAGCCTGGTACAGCCAACAGATCTTTACAGCAGATAATAATTTATCTGTTAAAACTTGTGTGTGCAGCAATGGGAAAACCAATCAAGTACAATGAGTAAACTGATTGGTTACCTCCTTACATCATTGACTAGTCCATCCATCCACTTAGAACAGCCCTTCTTTTCAGTTATGGCTTAAGTACACAACAACAGCAGAATCTGTGGTGTAGATCAGTACCAGATATTTTCAGAAGTCATCTGTTCACCACTGAAAAAATTCTTCTACAATACTCTTGCTTGCATTATGCTCAAGATTAATAAAACTTTTTCTTTTATTATAAATAGTAGTAAATACTAACACAGTCAGCTGAACAGCTCAAGTTCTTGCACAGTTTGACCTATCAGAGAGTTTTTACTTCGGGAACTGAGCTCCTCATTGTCTGCATTTTGAAATAATTATTGAATATGGGATAGAGCCATGTGTTCCAATACAATGTCATTCTCTTTATGGGAACCAAAAATAATTTCTGCTTGATTTCGACAAGTCAACTTTGAATTTCCACAAATGATGAGAAAAGATTCATTGATATGCACAGATGTCTGTACCTACAAGTCCTCAGTTCAGAACAGAAAACAGATGAAAGCTGATATGGCTTCCATTTGAATAAATTATTAATGATTACTCAGGGGAAGTGCAGTGATTTTTCAGGAAGTGATCATTTGACATACATCCCAGAATCCAGCTCCTAACAGTATCTCCGTCTGTTTTCTGTTTAAAATCATACTTTAGAAGAAAATCGTCAGATAGACTGTAATGAGAGCAGTTCAAAATGTTTGAGGTCCTGCATATGCAGCATATGGATAATGACTTACCAGGTAAATTATTAGCATACACTCATTTCTTCGTCATGTACAAAGGTCAAGTGGTCAAACTAATCCAGTTAGATGGAATCTGTTTGCTGTTATACTGGGCCAAAGACTGGTTATTCACAAAACAGAATGAAGCTTCCATCTTCTGCATTCCTCCTCTTTTGGTGTCACACCTAATCTATGTCCAAAGGTACCTACATTTTAAGAATATGACATATGCACATTTAATAACAGAATGGGGACAGAACATATGACTTGTCAGAGATTACAGCCTGTGTGAGTGATTATGAACTATAAACAGTAACTGGTCCTCCTTCCAAAGGACTACAAGGGATGCCTAACAATACCAAAAAGTTGCCTAGTTGCATCACTTTTCAAGCTTGTGGTCTTGCCCTGTTTTAGAGCACAGATATCTAATTGTACTCTGTGCCCTGCACTTATTTTTCTCCTTTTGGGAAAAAAAGACCTCACCAAAAAACAAACACCTCCTCATGTGTATTCAGATTAGTACTGATGGAATAATACCTGCCTATGCTTTTATATGGTTGAACGTTTCATCCTTAAAATTGAGTTGTAAATGAAAAGGGATAGTAACGGATTTCATCCATCTCTAAAAAAAATGGTGTCCACTTGTAAATATACCTTCCAATATTGGAAACAAAGTGCACTTTGAAAGGAAAATGAAAAATGTACTCAACTGAGCTAGAGAAAGGTAATGAGATAGGCAGGTGGAATAAAAGAAAGTCTTATTGCCTCTTTCTTTGCATCCAATAAAAGTAATTTCAGTTGGTCTAATATCAAGGATATAGTTGTACTCCTAGTGCAAATACCATGAAAACAACAGGTAGGAAAAAATATCTACAATCTGTAGCCTCAGGATAAATCAGCCCAAGTAAGAGCAGGACTAAGAAAGCCAAGATTGTACTGTAACAAAGAACTTCCTGTGAAGCTTGATTTTGCTGTTACGAAACTCTGCTTTTGCATCAATTCAGAAGATCACTGTGCAAAAGTTTTATGGCTGTAATACATAAAATGTCATTGGTCAATTGACTTTGGTAGAATTTCTGCAACTAAATATATCCACCTATCAAAAGGCAGACACCTGGCCTGCTCAGTGGAGGGAGACCAGCACATGCAAAATATATACATTGCACCCTAAGTTAGGTGCCCAACAGAAGCAGTATGAATCATCTCAGAGAGGTTCTCAATGGTCAGATGCAAAGAGGGAGTAATCTTACCCTCATGGTCTACCACAGTATGAAACCTCAATGGGACTTCCCCTATTCACCTACACCACACTGCCTTAGAGAAAGGTAATTTCATTCAGGCTACTTTCATCAGTCAGTTGCTAGCTCCCAGTTTTGCTCACAAACTGGAGGAAGTGAAGCATCTAAGGCATTGGCGGCTTTAGACTTCCAGCTAAAAAACACATTATCCTCCCACAATTCCCAGTGTGAAATTAGGCAAAGATATCACTTAGTATCATCCCTTTTTAAAGTAAATTCCAGGCAAGAAAGTGTGTTCAAAACACCTTCTTATAATGAAAGGAAGCACAGCCATGGGACATCTTCCGTAAACTATATAAAATCATTTGCATAGTTGTAGTCCTCAAAAAAATGGCTTCACTTCACTGAATGTTTTCAATTCTTCGCTTCTAATGGATGCTTTTCTCAGATCTCTGCTCTTGTTGAAGCGTCTATAAATTAGTCACAGAATCACAGAATGGCCAGGGTTGGAAGGGACCTCAAGGATCAGGAATCTCCAACCCTCCTGCCACATACAGGGCCACCAACCTCCACTTTCAATACTAGTCACAGAACCATAGAATTGTGGGGGTTGGAAGAGACCTCTGAAGATCAAGTCCCACACTTTCTAAACCAGACTCCCTACAGTAGGTTACACAGGAAAGTGTCCAGATGTGTTTGAATATCTGTAGAGAAGGAGAGACCACCACCACCTTCCTGGGCAGTCTTGTTACAGTGCTCTGTCACTTTTACAGTAAAGAAGTTATTTCCCATCTTCAGATAGACTGTGTTCCAGATTGTGTTCCAGACTGTGCCCATTGTTCCTTGTCCTGTCGCTGGGCACCACCAAAAGAAGCCTGTCCCCAACAACTTGACTGCCACCCTTTAGATATTTATAAGCATTGATCAGCCTTCCCTTCTCCAGGCTGAACAGTCTAAATCTCTTAGCCTTTCCTCGGAAGGGAAATACTCCAGGCCTCCCATCATCACTGTGCCCCTCTGCTGGACTCTCTCCAGAAGTTCCTTGTTTTTCTTGAACTGGGGAGCCAAAAAACTGAACTCAGTATTCCAGATGTGGCCTCACCAAACATGGCTGAGTAGAAGGAGAGAATAACCTCCCTCAACCTGCTGGCCACACTCCTTTTAATACATCTCAGGGCAGTACTGGGCTTTTTGGCCACAAGGGCACGTTACAGGCACATGGACACCCTGTTGTCCACCAGAACATTCAGGTCCTTCTCTGCAGAGCTCCTCTCCAGTTGGTCAGCCCCAGTCTGTACTGATGCATGCAGTTATTCCTCCTCTGTGTAGGACTCTGCACTTGCCCTTGTTGCACCTCATCAGGTTCCTCTACACCAGCTCTCCAGTCATCATTCTTGACTTGATTAAAAACATTTGGACAGTCACATTTTTAAAACTCTTTCTTTGTCTTCCATGGGGAACACCTCATTCAGCCATTATCAACTTCATCTGCTTTAGGCAGGTTGATGGTGAACATACAAAGCAAAGCTGTTCCAGTCTTTGCACACGATCAGTAGGAAATCTGTGTGCCTCTCCTCTCCACAGGTCCTTCCAAGCCAGTGCTAAGACCTGCCAATCAACCTAACATGTTATTCTTTTAGTGGCTTTTTGAAATGTCTCCACGAAATATCTCTTTTAACATTGCTTTTCAAAATAAGAAACAACAACAAAACAGGAAAAAAACAACCGAACAAACAAAAAATAACAAAACAAAATAAACAAAAAGTTAACATAAGTTATCTTCTGTAAGCTCCAATACTCCTTCCTCTGGAGCAATATTTCCTCTGGGAAAAAAAAATCTATCCCTAGGTTATTATCAGGTGAAATTTGGTCCATTCTCCAAATGCAGTCTCTAAGGGAATCATTGACAATTGAGAGAAAACACACAGAGATGAGCCCAGATTGTTCAAAATGTCAATTTACTCTGCACATGCAGTTGCCTTTCTATGTATGTCAGTTCTTATGAATTTATAGACTCATACTCCTGTAGAGTCAGAGTCATGCTGCCGATGCAGCTTATTAGCCTCCTGCAAGGCTCACCCCTAACACAGCTATTCCTGGGAAAGTGGTAGAGCAAATGTCAGTGAAAGGATGACTCTCGTCTGCTCTTCATGGCATTGATCCTTCCCTGTACCCCACTTCCCTCTCTTGGCCACTGAGCTGACAATTACTGCAGACTAAATCTGTGTGTGTGTGAAGAGAGAAAAACGAGCTTGTCTATCAGAGGGAAGGAAAGAGTATAGATTGAGTCATATCAGACATACAAAAGAAGAAAAAAAAAGGACAGAAATTACCCACAGTGCAGCCATCCCCCAGACTGAGAGCTGAGTGGGCTTCAAGCTGACCCAGCCAGACTCCGCACTTTATCAATAAGTTGGATTATCTCTTTCTTGATTATTTCCACTACAGAAGGTATCTGCAAAGTTATCAGGACCCAAATGACTTAATAAGATCACAAGGAGATACAGCTGATAACTGTTTTCTGACAGCTTTATGTCCGCAACTGATGCGTCTTTTAAGAGTTTGGTATTTTTGCAGGCAAGTCTAAAGAGAAACATATGTTGTGCCTTATCGTGTGTGGACTGTAGGTTGGTGCGGGGGAGAGCTGGAGGGGGAGGTGGCAATATGAAGCAAGGAAACCCCTTCTTGTCATTCAGCCTTGAAAGCTTCTTGTTGCCTTGTTAAATATGCTGATAAATGCATATCTCTGCAAAGCTCCAGGAGGACTTTTCATGTTAGGAAATTTTATTTTGCAGACTGCCCTCTAGACAAGAGAAATCTGATTTCTGAACCTACACAAAAGGCTCGCTGTGCTTTGTGGGTGTATTGATCTGGCAGCACCACAGCAGCTGTGAGCTCGAATGTCTCTGCTGTCTGCATAATCAGAAACATGCTGCATGCAGGATGCAGCAAGCTTCAAGAGCTTAACAAGCCAGATAGGGGGCCTTCCATTTCCTTTCAGGGCAAACAGCAGGGTAAAGAAGCAGCATATATGGAGAATTATCAAAGCCACTGCAACAAAAAAGAGATGAGGAAATGACTAAAGAAAATTTAAAACCACAAGAAAATCACTGAAAAATGGAAAGTGTCAGCTTATTCATCTATCATAGAATCATAGAATCATAGAATCATAGAGTCATAAAATGGCCTGGGTTGAAAAGGGCCACAATGATCATCTGGTTTCAATACCCTTGCTATATGCAGGGTCGCCAACCACCAGACCAGGCTGCCCAGAGCCACATCCAGCCTGGCCTTGAATGCCTCCAGGGATGGGGCATCCACAGCCTCCTTGGGCAACCTGTTCCAGTGTGTCACCACCCTCTGAGTGAAAAGCTTCCTCCTAATATCTAACCTAAACCTCCCTTGTCGCAGTTTAAAACCATTCCCCCTTGTCCTATCAAAATCCCTAGCATAGGGATTCATTAACTCTTCAGCTCTCATGCAAATACTGTGTGCAGCAGAAATGCAGTCTGAAAACCCAGAACTTCATTTCAAAATAAGTCTGGGTGATTTCATTCTACTGTGTTTACCTTTCTCATATTTTCCATCAGTCATGAAGCCCTCCTGTGTTGAGCAAAGCTTTTTATGGTAGGAAAGAATCTGCTTTGCCATTCTTTATGTTTTTCAAGCACCTTTCACGATCACAGAACATCATATTTTTGGCTAGTGAGTATGTTTCTATGTTGTTTTTACCCTGATTTCAGTACATATGGGTTTTCTCACAATGGCTTTTTGGTAAATGCATGAGCTGACTTTCCACAGACCGCATCTTGATACTTGTACCCGACATTTTCTGAAATGATGGTTTTTCGCTCAGTTTTTGCTGTAACAGTGCACAAAAGAAAGGTGACAGTGTATGGACTATGGCTTTGAGGTTAGTAAGTCATTAACATACGGTCTATTCTTGCAAATGCTCACACGCAGAGCACCTTTAGACGTGAGAAAGCACAATGAACAGGGGGCACTTCCTCTGCACGACTGCGCAGAACGCCTCTCAGTTTTCTTTTTCCAGGGACATGCTGTGGAGGCAACAGTGAAAACCTGTGTGTTCTGGTCAGAGTAAACGCCGCTGTGCTGATGAAATGTGCTTTTGTTTGTTCCCTGTGCTTATTATTTGTGGATTATGAAAAAAAGTATGGCAATCTCAGTTTGCTTTCTCTTCCAGTGTGTGAGCTTTCTACGTGATCACTGAGCATGCTTTGTTCCCAAGTAGCTACCCTTGCTACACTTTTACAATGCTCAAAATCAATCAGGCTTTTAAAGCAGCTTTTGTTTTTCTTTTGTGTGGTTAAATGTAGAAACTGCTTTCATAATTTTAAATAAATGAAAAGGAAAGATCAGACGAGAATTAAATTAAAACAGCAAGTGGGAGCAAGTAGCTCTGACCACAGCGGTAACATCTGTAAACCAACAATTACCTCTCTTGGTAGCTGTGCAATTACTACACAAAAGAAACCACTAGTGAAAATGCACAGTAATGCACCACTCTTCCATGATGGCTGGGTCATGGAAAGCATCCATTAGCAGGAATACTCGGTCTTATTCAACCAAGAACACCAATGTGAATCAGACCTAACTAAGTACCAGTAAGACATCATCCTTCCACCTTTGCTTTGGTAATTAACACCAACAATTTAGAAAGATACATGTATTCACCACACAGCTACACAAAACACTCACAATATTCATAAAATAGCCTGCCTTCCCTCCAAGATGTAGAAATGAGTCAGTTTAAAATGCATTTTCAAGCCTTAAATACCAAAGCTGTGGCTGTCAGCCACAGAGCTCTTTGAAGCTAACAAACAGGACCTTCTCCAGTAAGTTGCAGAGATCACAAAGCCAACTTATTTAACTTTTCCCTAGTTATTGAGCTGGAAAACACTGCCATTATTAAAGACCTGTCTTTAACAGGCAAGGCATATGTAAGGCAGAGGGCTCCACATCTCCAGGAGACAACATATTTAGAACTAACTCTGACGGCTTTGAACATGACAAATGCCAAACCTTTGTTGTCCCCATCTCAGAAACTAGATATTAGAATATCACTTCCTCCAGTCAAGAGCTACAGAAGGGCAGCAAAGCCAAAAGTCTTCTTCATACCTACAAGAGAACTCTCAAACTAAGGCAGGTTGGTTGATCCTGCAAAGAGGAAACTGTGTGTCTCCATCAGCTCATTATGGAAGTCAGGTATTTGTTTCAGAAGGCCTGCTGCACAAAACGTCAAAAAATGTCTTGATCTCATTCCAAGCTCTGTTTTACCTCTGCTAAAGGAAAAGCAGCACTGAATACAGAAAAAAAACTTTTGTGTTTTACACATTCTCATGCATGCCCATGCTGCATCTAAATGGATGCAAACTCTCATTGCAAAAGTGCATGAAACAATTCACCAGTTCAGCTGGATTGGGTTGATGATACACGAATAAACTGTACTACAGTTTCTCCTCTCTCATAAAACTGGAGTACAGGTAGTCCTAGGCAAAGCTAATGGAGGGATGTCTCCAGCCCTCTCAGTTCTTCCACTTCTCTCTGATTAGCTTGAGCTAATGTGGTTGCAATAGATATCTATTTACTTAAGACATTGTTTCATTTCTTGTTCATTACTATTCCTTTTTTTTTTTTTTTTTTCCTTAAAGACCTTAGGCTAGTTTTTATCTGTTTCTCATGATCTGCACTTCTTTTGTTCACATCTCAGCATCTGTTGTGTCCTCACACAAGCACACATTAAGCTCTTCCTCCCACAGTACTGTAAGTAAAGACTCTTGCCTTCCAAAGCTTTCTCAAGGTTGCAACTCATATAAATGCAAAATATCAGACAAAGCTGAAGACTGTGCTCTCTTCTTAACTGGCTGTTTTTATCAAGGCCTTCCAGGTCAGTTGAATTCAGAATTTCTTTGCCAAACTTAGGACCTGGTCACAACTCCTTATAGCCAATTATGACTCATCAGCTAGGTCATTCCTTTCAGGTAGTGGCAAATGATATGAATGGAATTAATCTAAGTTATGCCCCGTGGGCCTTATCCCTAAAGACTTCGGTGAGAACTTGACAGAGCCATTATTTAACAGTGCAGTCATGGATTCTTAATATAATTCTGGCTTATTAATTAATGAACGATGTAAATCACCTTCAGTATAATGATGAGGTAGCCTCAAATCAAATCAGTGTGGAGGTCAAGAAAGGAAGGTGAACATACTCAGGGGTTTTGCAATCTTTATGCAGGAGCTTCCTCTCCTTCTCATCTTCTTTGACCTGACTAGTTCACACAGAGCATTGGCCAACTGGCAGGATCATCTCTGCAAGAAAATAGCCTTAATTTCCTCTGACTTCAGAGAATGGCTAAGAACCCCTGGAACAACCTGCAGTATTACTATCAGAAGCCACTCTTCTCCAAATAGCAAATGAATAGCATTCATTGTATGTCTGAACACCTGGGCTTGAAGAGGATCTGGCAAGGAGAAAGCTTTCTCTTGAAGGTTATTGCTCAGCCTAGTGCTGACAGTTTAAAACCTGTTGGAGCTGGACAGATTGTGCTCTTCAGCCATATGAAAAAGAAGGCAATAAGCATATCCATATCAGAGGAGGATAGCATACTCACATATTTAAGAGGATTCAAATGCAGCAGATCTACCAGAGATGGCACAGAATAAGCAACAGCCTCCTTCCCTCAGGCTGACGGACAGCAACTGAAAAATAAAGCAACAGATGAAAAAATAAATAAAGAAATATAGATTGTGAATTATCAGTCAAATTACAACAAAGAATGCTAGACTTATATCACAAGTACAGCATAAAAAACTGCATGGAGCTCTGAAGTGGTCAATTGGTTGAAGGGAGCGTGGAGGAGCATCTGCCCACCACCCTAGTGCTACAGGAGGGGCTCCAACAGAAGGAAGCTGGAGGACCTCTCCTACACAGACAGGCTGTGGGAGCTGGGCTTGTTTAGCCTGGAGAAGAGAAGAGTGCAGAGTGACCTCACTGCAGCTTTCCAGTACCTAAAGGGAGCCTATAAGCAGGAGGGGAGTCAGCTCTTCACAAGGGTAGATAACAGCAGGACAAGGGGAAATGGTTTTAATTTGAAGGAGGGAAGATTTAGGTTGGATGTCAAGGGGAAGTTCTTTACAGAGAGAGTGGTGAGGTGCTGGAACAGGCTGCCCAGAGAGGCTGTGGATGCCCCGTCCCTGGAAGTGTTCAAGGCCAGGTTGGATGGGGCCCTGGGCAGCCTGGTCTAATAATAGATATGGAGGTTGGTAACCCTGCCCCCAGTGGGCAGCTTGGAGCTTGATGGTCCTTGAGGTCCCTTCCAACCCTGGCCATTCTGTGATTCTCTGATGCACCACTGCAAGGCAGCTAGCTCTCAAAAAGTCTCCTGTTTGAGAGTCTGCCCACACCCTGAGTCTCCTCTGCCCTACAAAACTTCTGGTAAGAACAGACTGCAAAGCCAAAGAGGAGATATTACAGGAGTGCATGAAGTGGGAGTACCTTTGCCAGTCCCAGGCCACAGGACATAGTTGAAAGAAGTAAGCATAGCAGCAATTGTTTTACTCTTCTTGAAAGCATAATCTAGCTAACAGTTTTATGGAGTCTGGCTGTTACTCAGCTTTGCCTGGGCACCTTCAGAGAACAAAAATGTAGGTGCTGAGTGTGACTTATGCCTGCCTATCTGATCCCAGGCAGTATTAGGAAACTGCTACACAGGCCATGAAGGAGTAGAGTACATCACTTCAGCCCATGGGAACAATGTTCCCCAGGAGCATCATAAACTCCAGAGAGCTCAGGGCATATCTGAAGTGTCATTATCTAGAATGGCCCATGAGTAATTTTGTAATATAATCGTGGATCTTTAATCTCAGGTTATTCACAGGGCTATTTCACTAGCTTTTTTTCTTACTATTACTATTGAGTTTGTTGGTTTGGGTTTGTTGTTGTTGTTGTTTTGTTTTTGTTTTGAGAGCAGACAGCAGAAATGATTGAATAATAGAGCTGGCATCAAAAACACTGAGTTCTTATACTGTCTTTGCCAATTCCTTGTGTTACTGACAGCATGTCATTTTTTTGTCTCAGTACTACGCTAGTATATGAGAATAACAAGAGCCCAAGTGGTTTTGAGACTGAATTCAGTAATGTCCCTAGCCTAAAGCCCAATAAACTCAATGGAAAAGCTCTCAATTACCTTGAAGAGCTTCAGGTCAGAACTTGCTTATTCACCACTACAAGAGGCATTTGAAAGCCCTTTAAATAGGTGCCATATGTGTGCAAATGTATTGATTATCACAGGACTGAGGAATAAACTTTTCAAGTGATACAAGAACATATGAATAATATCTTTCCATAGTCTCATTTATAGCCATTTTTCTTCAGAAAAAAATGTCAAATAATACAAATAATATCAATTCTAACAATTGTCTTAAATATTGTATCACACAAAGCACTTGCTCTGTAGCCTTTAGGCTCTTTTTAGTCTGCAAGTAAAGCAGATCTGGATAGATCTGGAGGCAATGAAGTAATGCACAATAGCTGTCATTCTTTACTAGTTTGTAGTCAGTCTTTATAAACCTTCGTGACAGGTTTCAGTTGATTGACAGCTTGTGGGCCCCACAAACAGATTCTAAAGCTCCAAGACAGGCCTAATTTCTCTAATAAGATTAGATGCCGCAGTCCAAGACCGCCCTATGAATAAAAAGTCATCATTTATAAGGGTCTATGTACTGTTACTTCGCACAGAAACGGACAATATCCTCTGTAGCTCTGAAGTCAGTGATCTCCTAGATCTATTTAGAACCTTTATGGTCACAGGAATCAATCTGATGTTAACGTTAAAGTCTTTACGTCAAACAGGTAATTTGGTATAGAAGCCCTGCCACAGACTGACAAGCAAGGGACAAGAAGCATCAGTGCTATCTGTGATGGTGATGTGCAAAGTTATTCAGCTCAGGTAAGGACAAGAAAAAACACTGACTGGGCAGTTCACATTAAAACAAACACTGAGAAGGGAGAAAGATATCATTTTGAAAGAAGTTGGAGATCAGCAATGTTAAAACTCTTGACTACTTGATATTTCTTAAATGAAACCTTTTTGAGAGTACAATCAGCAACTCTAAACTCATTTAGATACTGTAAATTTGCTCATCAAAATTACAAATCACAGTGAAAACATGAAGCTAAACATTTCTCTTTTTTTTACGTGCTGCTTCTTAAGCATTTAATAACTTTATGGGAAACTTCACCTCATCTTTATCAGAAATCTTCCAACCTGATGAAAAAAATTGTAAAACATCAAAACAAAGCACTTCCTGTTGAAGAGAAATGTATCATTCAGAACAGCTTGGTTGTCCCTCTGAATTTTTGAAATGACCAGCGAGTTACAGAACCAAACATAAAACATCCTTCACCCAGTTCTAATACAATAATTGCTTAACATAGTTCTGCCCCAGGGTTCAGACTCTCCAGCAGAGTATAAAAAGAGGCAAAGTCAGAAAGATAAGGTTGGAGGGGAACTCTAACCCAATAACCTAGACATTCTGCAGGCAGTATATGCTGCAGTATTATCATAGTAATTGACATCACAAATGCTCCAAGCTAAATGTATTGATAGTCAAGGTCAGCATTTTAGGCAGCAACAGCAGGCATCCCCATCCATTAGCCCTGAATATTGATTTCAGTCAGAAAAATAAAAAACAGAAAAGGGAAAATACTTGAGCAATAAAATGATCTTTCTCTATCTTTGTCTACCAGACAAAGGAACAGACACCACGGTTCAGGGTGCGTCAGCATTTATAGGATTGCTGAAGATGCACATGGATTTCCCATTCCTCATCCTATTCAACATATTTGTATTTGAAGAAGACCATTTGTATTCAAAATAAGACTGCTTCCAAAGCAGAAACCAGAAAATAGACAGCTGTATTGCTTTGTCTTTGTCTTGTTCACAGGGAAGGGTGTATCTCAAAACTGCAAGTTCTTCTGCTAGTACTGAAACCTGGTAAGTGTCAAATGCTTAATTATATAGCAAATACCAACCATCAAGAAAGTCTCCCATGGCTGGAAACATTCTTTAAAATTGCTTTCTCAGCAATTACTGCCTCCATTTTTTAAATTATATTACTCAAAATGAAAAACAGCTTGATTAAGTACAATGAACTAAGTTTAGAAATATGTACAGAAGTGAAAAAAAAAATCCAAAACACTGAATTCATAGCTTGCTCTTTTTAAAGATGGAAATAATTGTCCATGCTTTCTTTGACTACGTGTGTGCCTAAATGTCATTCAATGCTAACACATATAATTTGCTGAATCCCTGTGGTAATAAGGTGCTTTACAAGGATGACTACAGTCATTTTCTAAATCCATACCTATAAGGCCAAGGTAAGCATGATTCTCAGAAAAACAGACTCTCTGGGGCTATTACAATTTCTTCTCTTTAATAACATCCTTTTTCCCTGCTAGAAATAATAATCTTCGTGCTCCTTTCTGCAACACAGCAAATTATCTTGAGGAATGTAGTATTGCTAGAATATAGCCTTAGCAAAGCAATCGGTATATGCATGTGGATGTGGTGGCCAAAAACCAAGCTGATAAAGCACAGTAATATTTGAAAAAGCAGCTGCCATCTGCGAGAAGGAAACCCTGCATCAAGAACTGCAGTGGTCATAACTACAGTACAAAGTGCACAGCTGAAAAGTGATGGCTATAGCCTAGGAAACATGGAATGCATAACAAAATACAGCATAGATGGAAATAAAACTGCTGACTTTAAATTTGAGGGTATGGTTAGAAGAGATAGTACACTAAGCAGTTTTACAAAACAACAATGAGATGGACTTTTTGATCACATCATTTATGTCTGTGAATTATCCCTGAAACCAAAACAACAGACATGTAGCATGTTTTCTTTTTATTCTAACCATATCACAGAATTAGTCCTGCTTCAGCATGCTTGTATGTTGTTGCATTACAGCTTGGAAACTGAAACTATAATGAGAGATAATAAATCTTATGTTTATGTTGTCTCTTTCTGTAAGTTTCAATTATACATTAGCAGACAACATATGCAGATATAACTGTTTCCTGGAGAAGAAAGTGACAGCTTGGTGTGACCACAACTTGGGCAACAGCAAGGGCAGGAAATTTTGGCCAGCACCACCAGGGAAAAATGCCATGGGAACCTTTAGACTTACGCAGAGGAAACACATTGTTAATGTGAGTGGCCAATGCAATAAAACATTAATATATATTCCTTTATCAGTTTATTCCCTTGGGAAAGTGGAGGAGTGAAGCCACTCACAGGGCTCCCTGTCTGTACTAAGAGTTTAATTTACAGGAAAAGCAGTAAAATAGGAAGGCGGGAAAGCAGGAAGGAAAGAAAGGAGAATTAGGGGAGAAACTACTAAATTCCCTTTCTGCAGAGGAATTAAAGCTTCAACAAAATGGTAGAAATGTAAGAAACTGAGGATGGTATCTACATGGAAGGGCACACGGTCTGTTCCATGTGTGCTAAAGGCAGCCAGGTATACGGCAGGAATGATCTGAACAGTTCCCATACCTGCACGTGTACCTGGCTGGTTCCTGATGAGTGGGAGAAAGCACAGAACTGCATTTGACCAGTTGCCAAGACCCACCTGCAGCTGGTAGCAAGCGGCAATGTCTGGTGCAGAAGTGCAGCTACAGCAGAAGAGAGAAGGAACATTGCCTTCAGGGAGACCTACAATGCTTCAGCCTGGACCATGAGCACAAAGAAAAGGCTGCAATAGCTTTCCTTCATCCTTCCTCAATGCCAGTGCCATCCCACTATCCCCAGAGACCGATGCCCATGTTATCAGAGGAGGAAAATCAGCAGGAGCTGTAATTTCATCAGGATTTTTGTACAGGCTTATCCACAGAAAAGCTGTTTTTATCTTGTCCTTGGTATTTGCAGCCTGCCCTGCTCACTGTACCTCACTGTTCTCAGCAGTGAGACAAGACAGCTTCCCACGGCTCTGATTAGAATCCAGCTGCCTCTCACCCATGGGAAAGCGGTGATTTTTCAAAGCTGATTTTTTAAGCAGGAATTTGAAAATGAAGAGTGGCATATCAATAACGAAAGTGGGTTGGTTAGCTTAACATTCATCCCTAACACTAGCAAACAAAAAAAGGAGCAGGAGAAAACTGGCCGACTGTTACAGCTGGCTTACATGTTCAATCCAAAAGAGAAAAGCCCTGATTAATAATGCTACAGTGATTTGTGTTATGTAATCTTTGTTACATACTGATGTACAGTGCAACTGACAGGACTCTGTACAAAGGAACAGGACTGCTGCTTGTGCATAGGGTCAATGGCTCCCATCTTCCCTTTTCTCAAATGGTCTTAGAGTTATTGATATGTTTCCACTTTTATACTGCTTTCCATGAGACAAACAGTCCTGTGAAAATCGTGCAGGCAGTTCTCACACTACTTTTACAGCAAAGGCATCAGCTGATTTCACTTATATTTTCCAGATGTATGTTTTCATAAGTGAAAGGAAAAAAATCATTCACTGTATAGATATTTGAATTGCCAACAGACAGAAAATAGCCAATCTCTTCTATTAATTTACCTGTCAAACATCAGACTTAAAGTTCAGCTCAGGTGGAAAAAATCTTACAATTCTCAAGCTGTTCTTTGTCTTCAGAAAATCTTTAAAAGAACTTTCTACTACTCTGCATTTCTCCAAGAGTCTTTCTTGATAAACAACACAACCATCTGCAGTATTTGCAAGTGAGAGAAGTGACAAATGATTAAACATTTAATGTCTTTAAATTGCAGTAATTTCCTTCAATGGGAGAGAATGTTCACTTCCCTGGATCAATTGGCTCAAACAAAAAGCTCAGCTTTATCAATTTTACACATTTATTCTACCTCTAACTAACTGCAAGGTACATAGAATTAGTGGAGCCCATACCCTAATTTCATCAGGTCACTATTCCAAGGACGGAAACACATTAATTTTGTGCTGTTTCCAAAGCATACTCACAAGAAGTATATCACAGTAGGTTGAAAATGCCAGAAATCTTTTCTGCTACCTAGCAAAGCCAGAGTCGTGGCTGGCTCAAGCCTCACAGAGGCTTACAGCTGTTTTGCCCTCTCACTCTTATGTTGTGCTCTAAATCAAATGCTATCCAAGAGTCTGAATGTCTTTTGCATATGGAAATGTCAGTGGAAAATAAATGACTTAAAATACAGTAACTGACAAGTATTGGAACTGAGCTAGTGAAAACCTACATAGAGGTCTACATGGCTTCAGACTGGTCTGCTCCCTGGATGGACTGGGAAAATCTAACACCTCCTGGAGAGATTCAAGGACGTCTGAGGACTACACAAGTATTTGAGGAAGGAGCTGTACAGAAGGCACTCCTAGTAACTGCAGAGTTAGTTCTTAAGTAACACATAGAATCACAGAATCATATAATAGCCCAAATTGGAAGGGATAGCCCTAAGGATCATGTATGAGAAAAAACATTCTAGGCTGGTGACAGGTCTCCTGCCTTCTGAAAGAAGCATTTTTCAGTCATTTCCAGATTTTGATGTTAGCACTTGTGTGCAATGTTTGTCCTCTATAAAAATTAGGAAATGTCTGGGTCTTTTGGACAGTCACTATGGCCACTGACGTCTCTTTTCTGGTGTGAGTTGCTAACATCAAAATCTTCTCAGTAGAGCTGGAAGAACCTATACGCATAACTAGGAAATAAAACAACATATTTTCTAATATACCTATCACACATGCAATACCTGCAACTCAAGCATATTTATAGCACTTTACATATATGTGTGTAGATATTGATTCCTCAGTTCTCATTAATTAGATAAGATGGTTGAGGCTAAAGAGGCTGCATTAGTAAAGTTTAACCCAAATCTTTTAAAGGACCAGCTCATGCTACGACAGTACCTAAGGAGCAATCTAATCGTAACTATTCTATTACTCACAGAAAACAGCCATTTCCTGCCACCAAACACATTAAAACAGCACTGTAGATGCCACATGACCAGCTCTCTCCCTTTTTCAAAAATGTCGTCTATCAGCCAGATATAGGCACAACGGAACACTCTGAATACTCTGATCTAGTCCCTCTTTCACAGATAAATGGAAAGCCACAAACAAACAAAAAAATGTACTTGAAATACTGGAAGACATTATGTGTCTAGTCACAGCAATTTTTCTGCTGACAGTCATGAGCAGGTCAGATTGACCTAAATAATTTATTTCCCCAGGTATAATGTCACTGCACATCCAGCATACTCCAATTGCAGGAGCAAGCCCATTTCTTCCTACATTGGCCTTTTACATCAATTGTATTAACTTTCCAGCAGTTCAAGTCTGTAGTGCATGAGATGAGTGCTTTTTCATCGCCACGCACTCCTATGCATGCTCCCTGACAAACCGGAATCTCACATTCTTTTGGAGTATTTATATTTGTTAATCCATCCTGCATTGCCTCTCTTTTGTTTTAAATCTATCATATCCCCATGGAAACAGGATTAGTAGGAAAATCCCTTTTGTATAGGAATGCACTAATTCTAATATTTATTCCTCAGAAAAAGAGAAAGTCACGGAAACAAAGACAGATTATATTCTATTAGGGATTTTATGGTGGAATACTGATTTATGAATTCATGTTTCTCTATGTCAAATTTATTTTAAAAATAGCAATGACTGTTTTGTTAGATATTGCACTACAGGTATTTTCATAGAAATATTGCGAAATTGTAATCTGTACCATATAAAAAATGTGACATCTTATGTCATACGTTATGAAAATGTTTTAATATCAACAGCGTAAGCTATAGTACTGGACCCAGCATCTAAGTAAATGGAATGATTCTCTAGGATTTAATCTAATCCTTAGGTTGGACTTCAACACAGCTGAATAGCAGTCAAATCACTACACTGTGGTGACTGTACCATGTTACGAGTTTAAATCAACTTCATCTGAGACAGTGGTAACTTTTGAATCAACTCAAATATAAATAACCATACATCTCTGATCATGGTGCTTTAATGCAGTACTGTTATTGAGTTCTGTTCATTCTGCTATTCTTCTAAGTAAGATATTTATGTCTATTTTCAATCTGCAGACAATATTCTGGAACACAGACTTCATCTACTCTCAGCACAGCACCACTGGCAAAATCTGTCCATGCTCCAGATTTCTGAACACCTGCAATTCATGTCCCAACAAACTGCACCCATAAATTTGTCAGGAACCCCTCTGTTCCATGAATCTCATCAGCAAGAAGACAGATCAAATCTTTTTCAAAACTGAAGGACAAAAGCAAGATGTTCTGCAAAGAAAGGCTCAGGGCCAGCTTTTTAAAAAGGTCTTAAACAATGTGGTACTAAATAGTTCATCTAGAGCTTGGGAGCCTGGCTCCAGGAACAGAAACCTCAATCTTGAGTCAGATACTTATTGTTTTACACAACATGAGAAACATGAAGTGACCAGGAATGTGACTCAGCTGTAAAGACTGTGTTAACTGTTTCAAATTAGATTTCCTTTTTCAAAAAACTTCTTTGCATGTTGGTACAAAGAAAAGATAAAGCTGTCTTCTTTCTAAAGGAGCACATGCAAATCCCACCTGGGAATGCATGAAACCTAGTATTTCTGAACATCACAAAGGAAGCAGATTTTTAATTTAATCAAATAGGAAGACCTCAGCACAAAATTTTAGCAGCAGTCTTGTTGCCTCATTTGACCCATTTAATTGCATGGTATGTCTTCATGGTTAGAGCAGCTGTGCCGCTCATGACATGTGACATGTCTGCTAGTGTCGTACACCTCTGTACTTGAAGTCATTGCCATGTTATAGGCAAGTTATTATCTGTCAGAGATAGAAGCCAGTGAATACAACCTTTCAAGTCTCTTTATAGTTGTGTTGAGCAAGATGTCTGACACATCCTCCCCATAGCAAGACACAGCGAGACAAAGCATATTGGTGGAGGTGTGTTTATTGCAAAGCTCTGAAGATCATACAGTTCATAAAACTGTTAAAAAAGTGTATAGGTCTGACACAAGCCAAATTGTTTTGAGTGCTTCAAATTAAGAACTAGTTAGGTATAAATAAATATAATAATAATTTTAAAAATCTGGTTAAATAAATACATGTGTTTTCTTATCTATTATTTTAAGTTTGAGGAAAAAAAATAAGTATTTTCAAATGAATGGTAATTAACAACATGTTAACAAGGAATCTAGTGCTTCAGATTCTGACCTCCTAAAGCACATGGACTAATAACTCCACATCACATGGGCTTCATAGCATGTCTGGAGGCTGCTGTAGTCCCCAGCAGTAAAGCATCTGTCAAATCTGCCATGCATTGGTCCAGTCTGCAGACTGTCCCTGGTCCATGTAAGCCAGATTCTCTCAAGGAAAAACTGAACCAGAACCTATGTTCCAGATTATACTAGTATGTAGACTACTGCAACTCCTGGTGGGGATGTTGAGGCCTGAATCAAGAAGTAACAGATAACCCTCCCAAATAAAATCAATCACTTTTTAAAATTGCCCTCTAGAAGATCTAACTCTTTTTTATCATGAGCTTCAGTAGTCACTACTTAGGCTGGATATTAGGAAAAATTTATTCTCAGGAAGAGCGGTGAGGCAGTGACACAGGTTGCCCAGGGAGGTGCTGGTGTCACCATCCCTGGAGGTGTTCAGGAACTGTGTAGATGTGGCACTGAGGGATGTGGTCAGTGGGCATGGTGTGATGGATTGGTGGTTGGGTTGGACTAGATGGTCTTAGTGATCTTTTCCAACCCTAGTGATTCTATGATAAGTAAGCCACATCACCACAAGGTTTGACTGCATTCATTCAATGTGCAGAAGCCTAAGAAAGTCTAAAGTCATCGGGAATTTCTGTGACCCATGTGCAGTTCTGTTGCCGTCCTCCATTGCTCAACCTGCCAGTCCCAGGAGGTGGTTGACCTCTCTGAAGATGCCAAGATGATTGGCAATCAGTGCCGATAAATAAATACAGAATAAATTCAGTGATAAAAAAATGCTCTCACACCTTCATACAAAGCTGCTGATACGCCACCCTTCTTCCTACCCACCACAGCAGGCAGTTTGGAGGACCAGTTTTAATCCTCGTTTTGGCCCAAAGACATGTACATCCCATACCCTGACTCACTCCTGCAGTGCCACCTCCCTTGTGAGTGCAAACACTGCTCTTCCTTGCAGCAGTCTGCTCTTACATTTGAAGACAACTTGGAAAGTAGAAATGAGGGATTCTGAGTCACTGCCTCTTGAAAATCTCTCGGAAAGGCAGCAGGCTTTTGAGGAAAAAGAAGTAAAGATTCTAAAATCATTTGTCTCAACAACAGATTAGAAATATGTCAGCAGTTCATAATAAAAGAGAATTAGGTCTCCCAGAGAGCAATTTTTTAAGGTAATTAATTCTATTCAGGAGACTCAATTCAGGAGAGTCAAGAAAAATTCATGAGGTTTTGTCCTTATAGCACAAGAGGTTAGAAGAGAAAAGACATCTGCTTTATTACATTTCAGATTCCAGAGACAGTTCACAAAATTAATAGTTATACATTAATCAGGAGAATTCTGTGTCTTCTTTGACTTCACATGACCATTCTCATGTGCCAAACATACCATTTTTTACACAAACATAGAATTGCCAGCAGTATGTGTGTATTTGTGAAAGGTAACAACACCTCAGTAATGAGAAAAAAATGGACAAGTGAAGTGAAATAGGCAAGAATGTTCACATCAATCATGCTCCTTCTCACATATGCTTTCCCACCCCTTTGACAACATATTTAAAAATTGAAATTTGAAGGCATCTAGCAATATCTAGCACTCACCTAAGCTAAATGAACAACTGTAAAGAGCACAGCCCTCCCCTCCTTTTCCCTTAGATTTAGCTGATTTACTCAATTTTCTCACAGATAAACAATAGCTAAGGTGTAGCCAGCCATCCTTCACTGGGCCTGTTTGGTTTTCTTATGGTTTTGGCTAGAAAAGCCAGTAAGACTGAGCTGAGGTTTGCTTTTTTTTCTGTAAGAGTGAGTGAAAATGAGGAATGTTTCCTGGGCCTTGCAGGAATGGCTAGGTTGGGATCTGGGTGGGTGATGTTCATGCACATAGAGTGTTCCTAGTTAGCCATCACCTCTAATGGGGAGGCAATGAAGACTTCCTCCAAATGCTGATGGGAAGATGAGGGAGGCTAAATACCTACCAGCATTGGTAAGGCATGCAGAGCAGCCAGGTCTTGAAAGGATGCTTTTTTTTCACTGCTTTTTATTTTGTTTAGTATCCAATTGACCAGGCTGGAGGAATAGGCCAAGAGCTGTGTGACGCTTTACAAAGACAGGAGACAACTCCTGGGAGAATGTACCCAAAGAGCCCAATACAGGCAGGGATCTGTGTGGCTGAGAGCTGCCTTTCTGGAAGTGACCTTGGGGTCCTGGGGGACCACAGCTGAACAGCAGTCAGTAGTCATCATGGGATGTAAATTGGACACTGGGCTGCATCTATGAGAGCTTTATCAGCAGAAATAGAGATGTGATCATCCCACACTACTCAGTGCTTGTCAGATCACTCATGGAGTACTATGTCCCTGCATTTTGGAAAAGAAAAAAAAAAAAAAAGATGTGGACAAATTGGAGAGGGTCGTCTAAATGAGGCCCTGAGATTTCTTCAAAGGGCTGGAGAAGAAGCCCTATGATGAAAGACTGAAGAAAGGTTTTTACACCCATGAGAAAAGATGACTCAGGGACCTCAGCACTGTATTCAGCACTTAAAGAGTTGCTACAAAAGGGGCAGAGTATGTGTCTCCACAGTGAGCAGCACTGAGAAGACAAGGGGCAATGGATTCAAGATGAACCAGGAGAGGCTTCACCTTGATATCAGAACAAAATTTTTCAGAGTGAAAACAGTCAATGAATCAAACAACTTCCCCAAGGATGTGGTGGGATCCCCATCGATGGAGGTTTTCAAGATGTGACTGGACAGGGTGATAGATGGTCCTTTGGCTGTTCTGTGATTCTGATTCTAAACGGAACAGTAAAAGGAATAATATCAATAACTGAATAAGAATGGAGTATGGAAAATAAACCAGCAAATGCCTGGACATCATGGACTAATGTGAAGAATAGTTCTTAAAAACTCTCGCTACTGATGCCCAGAGCTGCCTCCTCCCCCTCTAGATTCGCCCAAGTGCTCTGCTTTGCACTCTCATTTCATTCTCATTTTCATTGTGCTTTAGCCCTATGAAGAGAGAGGCACTCTCTTTGCCTCTTGCCTCAGTCCCTTCCAGCCGCAGCACAACAATAAACTTACTGAGGGAGGCTCCATTCTTCCCCAGCAGGCAATGCTGATGTCATCATTTCCACAAGAACTTTCTGTTTCTTGCTCACAACTTCCTTGGCTTGATGGAAGACAGGAATGATAGCTGCTGATGTTAGCATCCCACTGAGGCCTCATTTTACAAACCTTCCCTCACATGTAAAGTTTTACTTCAGACCTCAGATGAATAATGACAGTTTAACCAAGTAGGCAGATTAAAAGATCAGGCCCATAGTGACTATCATAAACAGAATAAATGTCTTAAATTTTCTACACAGAGTTGACTGAATCTCCTTTTATTTTTTACCATGGAAATACTGAGACCACATGATCCAGGGCAAACACAGGCCACAAAGATTAATATAGAGATTTATCATGTCTACAGTATACAAATGTATATTCTGGGTGACCTGAAAAATAATGAAATCTGAGACGAAAGTATTTCTAATAAGAGAATTTGGATACTTTAAACAGTTCTGCTTTGTTTTATAATATTCCATTACCTCACAAATAATGTAGCTGTCATAACAAACAGTAACAGTGACAGATACTAAGAAAAGCTGGATAGTGTGCAAGGCTCTAGACTCAGCTTAAATGTCATCTGAATCAACTTTAAACTTAATATTACTTGTATTGCTCAGCCACAGAAAAGGATGCTACAGTATTTCTCAAATTACAAAACTAATCTGTATCATATAGCATAAAGTAAAATATAACAGTGGTTTGACCTGAGCACAGTTAAGTTGAGAGCTTTTACATAATCTAATCAGTGTGTTTAGCTTTCTACTTGGAAGACTCATGCTGACCTCACTATCTTGTCAAAAACCTATAAAAAGTAACAGAAGAAGAATTAGGTGTCTCACCATTTGCTCATTAAATGCCATGCATCATTTCTGCGATGACAGTTCTGATCTTAGGAACAGCACATCTGCTTTAGGCACCATCAGCAGCACTACCATTAGTTAAGTGTGCCTTGAGCAGGAGCTCACATCCATTTGGTATGATCATAGGACAATGAATACCACAGCCTCATGTCCAGTTGCCATGAAGAAAACTACTTCGGAACACTTTTAATTACTTTTGTGAGCATGGAACAAAAATGTCTTTGTCCAAGTTGAAAAGAAATCCAGCAACATCTTCTTCCAGCAAGAGTCTTTTGCCAGTTCTTGGAATTCAGGATATGTGTTTTGCCACCTTCTGAGAACAAGCTCTGATAGCGGCCAAGATGTCTGTGAAGATATGCATGATGTAGAAGGTTGAAGGTTAGCAAGATAAAAATGCCACAACACTTTTGGCAAAATAAGCTGTATCATGAAACCAAAATGATTTGTAGAGAATTGGGTTCCTGCAGAGCTTCATGGAAACACCTCAACGGTCTGTTCATGCTGCACTCATTAGGTAAGCTCTCCTCCAGCCATCCACTGCAAAGCACTGTAACCTGAGCAAGACCTAATTCAAGATGCCCCTTTTAGGACTACACACCTCATACTAGGATTTGGAGGGCTGTAGTTCAGGCTTTTTCATTTCCATGGAAAATGAATTCATCTAGAGTAGAAATTGTGTTTCTCATGGTTTCCATACAGCTGAAGGGCTCTGTTTTCCTGTAACATCTGCTTTGATGATAATTCAGCTGTAAGACATCAAACTCTCTTTGGGCTGGAGAAGAATAATTCTTGAATGCAAATAAGGGCCAAGACTTGAGTTCTATAGGAGAGAGAAAATCATCACTCCAAAATCTGAGAAGAAATTATTCAGGTATCAGTAGGTGCTGACCTACCTGGAACGGAGGGTCATCGGCCCAGTACCAGCAGCAAAAGTGCAGCTCACAGAAGTCAGGCACCTAGCATCTGGAACTCACAAGCTGTTCAGGGACTGCAGTAAATAGATCTTAACTCACAAGGGACAGATGCAGCTGGTTGAGGCTGTTGGATTTATGCAACAGAACATCGGGCTATGTATTTAGGCTCTTCAAACATTTGTTTGTGATGCTGGAAAACAGTCCTAACTTATCCTAGGGGTCTCCTTCTGGTATCATTTGATGACATCAGCTACTCATATGGCCTACTTACATTGAAATGTTATAGTAGCAAATTCAAGCTTGCAAAAGCGAGGAAATGCCAAAACTTGTGCATTTCCCCCTCACCTCCTCATGCTTGGGGTCATGTTGTCTTTTACTGCCTACACACTGACCAAAGAATTAATTAGTTCAAGCTATGCAAATTGTTTTAAAAAGCCTAAAAGCCTAGTTTGCAATTTAAAATGGGATCCAGATGCCCTCATCATTTTAGGAGAGAAAAAAAGAGGCATTAAGTGGTAACTTTTTTGTGTTACATGGCATGCATCCAAGTTGAACTTGCATGTAAAAATAAACCACATGAGTTCATTGTTCTGAACTTACAGCCAAATGTCCTGCTTCTCTTGAGTTTAAACGTTTTGTGACTAAGTTGTATAAAACATATTTAAAAAAAAACAACAGGAACAGTAACTAGGAAAACCAAAATAATATAATGATTTATTTCTTTGCATACTTCTAACCATTGCACAACATTTGAATCTTCTGATAAAATTAATTTGAAAATAGCCTAATTATTCATTTATTTCTCCGTTCCCATAGAAACTCAGACAGCAATGATTCATTTCTAAGAACTATTAAGTCCCTAATCATTAAATTCATACCATTTTTCTCTACAAGGCTCAAATATCTGGCACATTGTACTGCAAGGAAGGATAGATTATCTATTTTTGTTTTTCAGCTTCACTTTCTTGGAAACAATCAGCCTTGCTTTTTCACCATGTATGACTTGCAAAAATTCTAAGCACTACAGCTGGTATGTTCTGCCTTGGTAAATAAAGGAATGGATTGGATTTTCTCTGCCAATATGGAACACACAGGGAAAATATAACTGTGCTGCGGATGGGGAGGGACCCTGAAGTCCAGCACAGCAATTGTGTTGTACACTACAAGAAGGGATAACACATCAGCTAGGACAGTTAGGTCTGAAACCATGACAGTCTCCCTCATGTCCCAGGTTGCTCCTTGTCTGACTTTTAGTACAGCATATAGTAAAAGAGTGACTTCTTCATAGCAACTGAAAGAGAGCACGAAAACAGCAACTGACCCAAAATTGTCTGTCTAAAAATGGACCCTCCACCTTCAGTCTACACATGCCTTGTTCTGTGCAATTATCCTTTCACAATAATTTCTCTGGGAGTTTGACTTCAACATCTGCTTTCAAATCTTCTACGTTCTTAGCTTTTCTGTCAAGACCTTCAACAAAGTTGAAGTAATTTTCATAGAATCATGGAATGGTTTGGGTTGGAAGGGACCTCACTGCCCACCCATCCCAACCCCTGCCATGGGCAGGGCTGCCCCCCACCAGCTCAGCTGCCCAGGGCCCCATCCAACCTGGACTTGAGTGCCTCCAGGGATGAGGCACCACAGCTTCTATGGGCAGCTGTGCCAGTGCCTCATCACTCTCTCAGTAAAAAATTTATCACTGACATCTAAGCTAAATCCAATTTAAACTTAATTTTGATAGTCTTTGGTGCTAAAGTACTTGCTCATTGAAACTACCAAAGAAAATTGCCGTGTCCCACAGCAGAACAGCACTTCCAATCTCAGCAACAAAGTTTGCTAAAGGAAAAAGGAAGTAGCTTCTCTAGAAGGAAGAGCGCAGGACCTGAGGTTTAAGCACTCAGAATTACAACAAAAAGACAGAAAACATGTCATCTCTACTGTCTTGCATAACCATTTTCCACCATAAAGATGTGGTAGCAAGGCTAGTTCAGTTGTGAACAACACAGCTGATTTGAAGGAGTATTTTTGCTCCCCAGGTTTATCAAGCAGATATTGGTAAGCAAGAAACAGATGCAGAAAACACCCCACAAGTGCTGTTTGCCAAGCAACTATCAGACTGTCTGGTAGCACTGCACACAGCTCTGACAGTGACATTCACATGGAAACCCCCAATATCTAGGCTTCACAGTTAAGAAACGAATCACACCAGTTATCTTTGATTTCTACACTATACCAGAGAGGGTCTTGCCTTCATATGATGGAAGGCAAAGCTGCACAGGCTCTCCTAACACTTTTCAAGGTATCAGTGTATATAAATAGACACTGGATTATGCTGGTCTTCCTTCATAGAACAAGGGGACAGTTTCTCTCCAACCCCATCAAATCAGATCAATGAATAGATTAAGAGCCTGGAGCATTTCCCATATGAGGAAATGCTGAGTAAACTGGATCTGTCCAGCCTGGGGAAAAGAAGACTGAGATAGGATCTGGTACATGTCTATAAATATCTAGAGGGAGGTGAGAGGCAAATGGATGAGGCCAGGTCTTCTTGGTAGCATGTAGCAATAGCACAAGGAGTAATGGCCTAAAACTTGTACATAGGAAGATTCGTACTAACATGCAGAAGAACTTCTTTATGGTAAGGGTGATGGAGCACTGGAATAGGCTGCCCAGAGAGGTTGTGGGGTCTCCTTCTACGAAGATATTCATGACCTGGCTGGACACCTACCTGTATGACTTATTGTAGGGTACCTGCTTTAGCAGGGAGGTTGGACTTGATCTCATGAAGTCTCTTCCAACCCCTGCAATTCTGTTATTCTATAATACATTGAAACTTTGAAGATTTCATTTTCAAATGACAACAAAAGAAAACTGAAACATATAAAAGGGAAAAATAGAAAAAACCTAGATATAAACAAATAAACAACTTTATTTATTTAAAACTATCATTTGGTAATGATGCTCATTTACATAATGTTACATTTAATCAACTTGTATCCACATCAAAAAATTTGGAGCTTCCATATAAAAATGCAGGGAAATTGTGGGTAACTAAAGATTAGTAAAACTTACATCCATGTACACATGTATAAGAAAACTAATCTATGGGCATAATAGAAACTAAAATAACAATTACAAAGACTCTCCCATTCCAAAAGTCTGAAAATGAAGTCAGAGCTCACTGTCTATACCACACCATGAGTTTTGGTGGGAGTGTCCTATGAGTGACCACCAGCAGAACAAGGAAAGAATGGTAGAGAGACAAGGGGCACCAGCACAGTACATTAACCAGTATGGGATGGAGTGGACACCAAGCACAATGAGCTCCTTATGAGCGTGTCTGTCTCTACACACTCTGTTTATCACACCCATGAAACTGCTTAGTAAGGAGTATCTTCAAAATCAAGAGCAGAATGGATTTGTGAGCTCCAGTACTCTTATGAAAGATGCACAGAAGTGTTTCAGAGCAGCTTTCCTCTTGCCATCATTAGACCTTACTGATGTATCATTTAGTTGCAGAAGGTAATTTACAGCAGGCAGATTTTGTCAAACATAATTCCTGTCACATGATTCCAAGAGCACAGAAGCAGTGGCAGTTTCAGGACAGTAAAAACATTCAAAAAGACATCTCTTGGGGCGTGGGCTCTGACATACAACCACAGCACTCTGCTGATCGCAGCAGACCACAGGAATGCTTCAGGAGTGAGGCATTTTCATTTCATGACTGAATGCAGAAAGGAAAAGCCCTGTGGGTTTGAGACTGACCTAGCAGGAATAGGTAATGTCCAAGTCCAAGTTGGAAGAGCAGTTTAGAGGATGAACACTGTAATTTCAGTATCAGCAGTATGATTTAAACTCTTTGTGGAATGCAAGCTTTTTTTTTTTTTTTTTTTTTTCTTTCCTTTTTTTGGCTGTGCTTGGAGCTAGGCAATGCATTAGAGAAAGATTAAATGAGGAGTGAGCTGTGAGCTATAGTCCAACACGGTCAAGATATCTAATTAGCTGTGTGGTGTGTTGATGCAGCAGTTTCTAGCATGCCTTAGAAATCCAAAGCAAAGGTGTCTGGGATGCTAGAAAACAGTTGGGCTGAAAATACAGAGCTTTTTGTCCTGGATGTGGGCTGCTTGGCTATATCTGTTATACTCCATCAATTACAGTGCCAAGGAACATTCCCAGTGCCTGACAGTTGGTCATCTGCACTGTTTATTTATCAGAATGGTTCCTGGCAAGCCCTGAGCACATATTCCCATCACAGCTCACAGGTGAGTGCTGGGAATAGCACAGTCCAGAGTCCATTCTCCCCTGGCTGTTGCATGCAAGATGGTACAGCCACAAATCATTGTATTTTATTTGCATCCAGTCCACATCTACCTAGTCTTGTAAGCAACACGAAACACAGCACACTCGTGCAATTATGGAGAGGGGTCCATCAGGAAATAGTTCATTAACACTGCTGCCAGAACAAGACTTGGGCTGGCCAGTCGCTGAGTTCAGTGTTGTGCTTCACAGGGTGACACATGTGCCCCTTCATATATTCTGGTTCACGTGACTCAGCAGGAGCAGTCTGACAAAGCATGAGAAACCCACAGCTCAGCCCACACATGGCAGAGTCGCTGCTACAAGGACAGAAAAACACTGGGGACCAGCAGGGCTTGCACTTGCCAGTCAACCAGGACTGTGCATCTGCTGTCTCTTCATGGCTTACTGCGTTTTATAGCAACAGATGCTTATAGTAGCAGCTTTAGGCAAATCAGGGTTTTCCCATCTTTATGTGCTCAAAACCCTACAGACTTTCCTGTCAGGTATGGAACCTGCTGCTGCTGCCCAGGGCACAGCCATCTCAAGAGGAGGCCACCACAGAACTTATGGCAGAGGATGGAGATACATACTGCAGTAAAGCCATCTGAAGATGGAAACTGACAACTGCTTAGTGATGGATGTCTTATCAGAAGCATGAAACCAGTGATCTGCAAGAAGGACTAACTACCTTTCTGTATAAATTATTGCATCTCTCTCCTGCGGTGCTGCAAAAGGCTGTACTGTAGATCTCAGATTACAGGCAGGAAGGGAGACTTAGCAGCGGGTTACAAGGCTGGAATTCTGCCTGCTGCTTTGCTCCGGATCAGCTAATTGGTGATACAACGGTCTGCCGATCTTCAAAACATATAATTCCCAAGCTTTTGGAGAGAGAGGTCAGGAAAAAAAAGAAAGAAAAAATAATCTAAGGGAGAATAGGGTATTGTTACTTGATTATCACAGTGTTTTTCTAAAGATTCAACTTAGTAACCTGTTGTACATAACTCTAAAACAGAAGACAAGTCTTTAAGGGAGGAGAAGAAATGTTAATGATGGTAAGGGTTGAGAGAAGTATACAGAGTTTTTCTAAAATTCTGTTTGAATATAGTGGGAATGAATTAAAATAGCTGGGTCCATGACATATTAGGTTGCAGTAGGGGAAGAGCTGCAAGTCTCAGAAAGTTTTCTTCATATCTCTTATGAAAGACTGATGAACGTCCTTGAAGGAAAGGTATCAGTGGTTAAGAGGAAGAGGATAGCTCCAAACCCCCACATCTCTGCTTGCAGACTGGACAGAGTTGTATTTTTGAAAGTAAAGTTCACGTTGACTAAGCACGTCTTTCCATCCTGCTCTCTCACTTACCTCATCTCTTCCAATCAGTACAGATCAGACGCGTAAATAAAGTTTTGGGGCTGGAACTGATAACTGTCGCCTGCCAAATAGATTTAGACTAAGGCTTTTTTTAGGCATATTGAAAATATAGAGTTGCTTCAAATAAACCACAAGAAAGGCTTTCAGAGTCATCTTCCTTGCATCTGCCCTTCCCGTTGCAGTGGATGACATATTTGGTCTCTGGATAGCCATGGTGGCATACACATCCCAGTGACAGCAAACAGGAGGGGACTTTTCCAACAGGCACTCAGCACATTGCTAGGATTCAGATATGTAGTAGAGAGTAGTATCCCGGGGTAGCTGCAATGGTTACTGGGTTTTTCAGGACACTGCAGAAGAGTATTACCACATCAGGGTCACTGTGCCACTGGTTACCACTAGAAGTAAAACACGGTAATTTAGTAAATTATCTGTACTCCAGGATAACCAAAACCACATTTTCATTTAGTGAATTTCCTGAAGCCTGTAATTGCTCCTCTCCAGCTTTTTATACAATAAACACTTTCGTTAGTAATGTAAAGGAAACAATCTGTCTTTGGGTGTACTCTTCATTCTCTTTCAAGAGCCATCCACAGGGAGAAATTAGCCTTATCCAGAGCTAAACAGTGCCCTGATTTGCAAGGCCACTGAGTCTAGAAGCCTTGATTTCCAAACAATGTAAAGCACAACAAGACAGCAGAGCAGCAAGACCGCAGGCTGCAGCAAGCAAAGATCCACTCAGACACAACAGCAGTAAGCAAAACAAACAAACAAACAAAAAAAAAAAGTGGAGGAAATACTTCCCTTTAGAAGGCCAATGCAGTGTCTCCAAAGAGCTACTCTTGCCTCCACTGCCAGCCCTTAAATGAAGTCTGGAAAGGGGTGGATCCTGGCTCCATCCCTTCTAGTCACTCAGGTGCATTGCTTGTACCTGAGCTCCCCTCGCTTAGCCCTGCCTTCTTACCAGGTGCTTAATCACTAGTTCAAGCCAATACCGCATTTCCACTACACTAGCATCCACACAAATATGAGTCTGGAAGTTAAGAAGCCTTCACTGGATGTCACAAGCTTTGTCTCCAACATTTTTCCCTCCTCAAAGACACATATATCAGTAATTCAGCAAGGATTCTGCAGATGATTGATAGTACGTGCCTTTGTCCAGAAAAGCAAAGTGTGCCATCATTATTACATATTCTTTTAGGTAATTGATGGAACAGTTCACAGTTAGATCTGTGTATCAATGAGGAGGGGCTCCTATGTTCAGAAAAAAGTAAATCATACCTTAAAATCAAGTAGTCCCATTACATACTAATTAAAAGTCTAATGTCTGATGTCCTTCATGCAACATTCCCTTATAAATATCTACTGCTACACAATCTGCTGAATAGTATGTAAAATGCTACTAGAATTTCTGATGAATCAACGTATCATAATAAAAACCTGTCAATATGCTTACATTGGGCTTTCAATTAATACTGGTCGAACACGAAATCTTCTTTCTCATCCTCTTGGAACCAAGAGCCAAATCCAATCTCACAGATTCCTGTTTACATTCTTGGTTTGTTCACTCATTGTTCCCAGATTTACTAAAATCACTTTCTATGGTGAGCACTACTGCAAATACTTTTATAGGTACCACTAATGACGTTTCATCATCCCTCCCAAGTTTTCCCAACTTTTCATCATCCAGCTGTACCTCTACATGTCACTGTGGGACTGCCTCCTCAATCAGTCCCAGCTCAGCTGTATTTATGGAAGTTTAAATTGCAGAATAGCCCATTACAAGTTTCTTTCCGAGATCAACGGAACCATTTATTTTGGCTCTAGGATGCCTTTATAAAAGAGCAATGGGGAAGTAAACAGCATGAACAAAAGAGAAGAGAGATGGGTACAGGGGTAAAGAGATCTCATGAAACAGGTGTTGGGAAAGAAAGGGAGATCCAAAGGGAGATCCAGACGTGGGGACCAATTAGAAAAGCTGACCATCGTTTCCTTGAAAGATGTATACTGTTCAGAAACTGGACTGATCCTTGTGCAAGCAAACAGTCCAGTTACAGCTTTCTGAAGGAATCTGTTGGCAAATAAGCAAACATGGAGAAAAGAAAGAACAAAATTTGGCACTTTTTTCTTTTTAAGCTGCCATGTCAGGGCCCTTGTGTGCAGGCCATTGTTGTCAGAGTGAGCCTCCATCTGTCTCAGATGCACACAGGGAAGAAACCACATTCATCATTATTGATTACTTTAGGTCTTGCAGTGTATTGTAATGGAAAGACCAGTGTCAGAGTAAGACAATAGATATGGTGAGACCTTCCCTAGGCCTCTTTGTTTAGGCTCCATGGGTGCCTCAGTCACTCTATATGTGCGTCCAAGCCAAACATCAGTCAGAAACCTGCCATGTCCATGCGATACAAAAAGCTGTTATCTCAGTGCGTGAGAGAATTTCACAGCCAGGGTCAAGTTTACTTCAAAGACTGTGCATGAGGGGAGAAATGCCTTGGATATTTAATGGCACAGAAGTCAGCACTGCTCATTTCTGGCATCTCAAACCATCTTAAAAGTAGAGATAGAAGCCAGAGAGGTGTTGTAGCTGGGATTTTTACATTATGAGTTCTCACCAACACTGGAAATCACCTGTACTTACTGCTTAGATGTAAATCTCTCTCTGCCAAAGCCAGCAAGCAAAACTATTCCTGAAGAAAAACTCCACAATAGTTAAGACTATAGGAACATCCTGGGATACAAAAAGATGAGATGTAAAACTAAAACACCTTGTAAGACTAACACCGCCTATTTCTGTTCTTGCGTTGCCTATTACAGGCAGCCTGAGAACAACTGTGGCAAGTTTCACTGCATCATAAACTGACAAAGAATCAAGGTTGAGAGGTTCTACTCTTTTGATTCCAAAATGACTTCAGGAAGTCATTCCACTTTGGAAAGTCAAAATGAGTGAGAAGTAAGAACAAGTATTTAGAAGCACATAGAGAAACTTAGCAAAGATATTTCTTGCTAAAATTCATGCCTTCCCTTTGTTTTCTCATAATTTCTTATAAAATTAAGTGCAGCACATGTAAAACTATTATTCATTATATAAATAAGTCCATCATGAGTAACACATTTAACTTTATGATCAGTGAAGCCCTTTAATCATTTCCTACTTTTTGTTTCTGATTTTACTTGAAAATAAAATATGACATTTTTCTATCTTGACATTTCAGCTTAGAAAACGGAAAGCTCCAAATGAGATTCAATAGTAATAAACACTAACAGATAACTCTATTTAAGAGCTCAGTTCTTTCTGCAGAGAACTTCAAATCTAATTAGGAATACAGATCTAGCTCTTGTACATCCTTAGATTGTCACCTGAGATTGTGTGCGTAGCTTGAGCTTAACATAGAAATGTGCAACTGCACTCCTTTAAGCAGGTTTTCTAAAGTGCTTTGCATTACTATCATGGCTAACATTTCTTGGAACAGCCAAGGACACTCAGAGTATCATGTAGATATTGAAATCTAAGACAGAAACCCATATCAAAACAAGCCTCCCAAACCTGTCCTTACTTGGAAGTCTGTAATTATAGGCATTTTCGCAGCTATGCCTACCAAAAAGCCATCTTGACTCCACAGGGCACCTCAGCACTCTGGTGTTTGCCAAGCTGTCATCTTCAAGTATGGTGAGTCTTCCAAGGTTTTCATTAGTAAATGAAAATGGTATACGGGAACATTTCTTGCTACTGAGTTAGATTTGTCCAGACTAATATACTCTGAGGATGTCTCATGGCATGATTTACACCTACATCGACTGGCTTTCTCCCAAGTAATTCCCGAGCATGGTTTGAGAGCTGCAGAGACCTTTCCCAGTAGGCAGCCAGCCTGTTCATGCTCAGGCAGAAGTTTGCTACCATAGATAGATGTGGACTCTTCTATGCAAGTTGACTTCAGTGCCCAAAACATCTTTAATCTATGGAATGTACTGATATAGATCTAGCCAAAGACAGCATAATACAGTATATCATTTGGCTTACCTAACATTCAGCAGTGCTGACGTCAGTGCACTGAAGCCACATTACAATGCAGGAAGGAGTGGTAGATCAATAGTCAGGGAAAGGAAGGAACAAAAGTGACTGCATTTAGCCTGCTATCTAGAGTGCTCCCATGGCTCGATGAGTGGTCTTGGGTTCTTGTTCCTGCTGAGGAGTTGATTGTGCATTTTTACCTAATGACTCTTTAATGGAAATACATTCCTCAGAAGCTGGAACAGCTGTAATTGTGTCAGGGCAGATCAAGCTCT
Source organism: Centrocercus urophasianus (assembly GCF_019232065.1). Taxonomy (NCBI): domain Eukaryota; kingdom Metazoa; phylum Chordata; class Aves; order Galliformes; family Phasianidae; genus Centrocercus; species Centrocercus urophasianus. The sequence goes on along the minus strand of NW_024884364.1, from coordinate 46,988,977 downwards.
GTGAAGCTGTTTCTATTTGAAGGGAGGAATTTTTAATGACATTTATTGCTCCACTCAATATCAAAAGAAAGTATATAATTTAAATATTGTTTGAAACCAATACGGAGGATTCAACACTAAGTGAATTTTTAACAATGGCAAACTTACAGGAATAATTAGCCAGTTTGACTTCTATATAAGAAAATAAAATTTAGCGTACTCAGACTTGAGCTGGATAGCATTTAAAAGGTAATTCACACATTACCCAAAACACAGGGTCAAATCAACTAAGTCTAGTAATAAACTAATGTTGATTCAGCAAATATTAACCACTCTTAAAAGGAGGACATAATTTTTTATGACAAATAAGCTCAGCAGTTTAAAACAAATGGTAAAGCTGTCCAGCCTCTTCAGAAAATTTAATTAAATTTTATATATCAGGTTTAAAAGTACGAATGCAAGACGAAATTACATCAATTCAGGTTTTCGATTTGGAATGAAATAAATGAGCAATCAAATAGACCCTAGACTGTCCAAAACCCAAAATAATTGTTGTATATCTTTCATTCAAATATGCCAGTACAGTTCAGAGTTATTTTTTAGAGCATGGATTCAAAGTTATTTTTGGAAGGCATGAGAAGACTAAAACATGGACCGTGTAAGATCCCATTTCAGTGTACTCACAAGTTTCTATTTGTACTACTATCTGTTTTTAATTATTTATTTTCCATATCTTTTTCAATGTACTACTCATTTTTTTCCAGGATTATTTTTTAGAATGTTGATCAAAACTGCAAAAGAGATAAATTCTGCACTCAAATATTCATATGTAATTCCAGCAGAAAATTTTGTCTATTTTTATGGCATATTTTATTGCAGTGTCAGAAATTAGTGAATATAATATCCTTATTCTAAACAGGCAGGCTGTAAGTAGTAAAAATCTGAGAAAAAGACAAAGAGTGAGAATGAAGCTATTTGCAGTCTGAGGCAATAACAAGTGAGGGAAAGGCAAAGTCAAACAAATAGAAGATTTTCAGGACAACTGTAGAAAAACCAGGAGGCTTTTCAAAACCAGAAATACAGAGGTATTACAAAGTAAAAACAGAAGATATCTCCAGCTGTAATCCATGATAAATCAGTAACTGCCAATCAGGACAACATAATTGATTTTGCTGAGTTTACCTCATGCTAAAATTGAAATACTTTACCTTCACAAAATTTTTTCCAATTGTACTGAAAAGTATGCTTTTTATCCTGAGGAATAGAAAACATCTCTTTCAATAAAAATATTACTTCTGTTTTTTACCACTGAGTTACCATGTGTTCTGAAACATATATATATCCCTTCTCATGCTTTTCCAGCTATTCTATTGATTACTACAGAAAACTACTCAGTTATTTCAGCTGACTCTGTCTTTTGAAGGTTCTGTAACTTAAAATACTTAAAATAACCTCTAGTTTGTCTCTTGTAAACTATCCAAACATTCCTGATAGAAGTACTATTTAATCATCAGTGATTTTTAGGCATATTTAAATACCTGAAAACTGAAAGCCAGTCTGTCCTTTGGGAAGATTAAATTCCATTTCCCACACAGTATTTCTTATCATTTTTAAACTCTGAAAAAAATCAGTCATTAACTGAAGAACATTTTCTACTATTTATGAAAAGAACAAGCCAAGGAAGCACCAAACTTGAACTAGCAATTGGATTCCTCATTCTTTTGACCTCCATAATGACAGACTCTTTATTCAAGAATACAGATATTATGTACAATCTCAAAAGGAGCCTGGAGAAACAGTTGCAGGAGTGGATGCAGTGTAAAAGTGGGAGGTAATGAGCCACATGGTGGAAGGATAATCTGTATCTTAGAACAGGAGCCTTCACCTTTTAACAGGTTCAGGAGAAAAACTGCAGAGTGAATCACAGCAGGGCAAGAAGAAAGGCGTTCATCTGAAACGCTGAATATTTTGTTGACGTAAACAAACAAACTGCACACACAATATTAGATGACAAGTATTCATACCACTCTTCCAAATTGATTAAAAAACAATGAAAAAAACATGTTTGAGTTGGTCCTGTGTGCTGTGATTTAACAGGAAGGGAGTGGCCCTTTCCAGTGCAGCAATCTGAATCTGTGGCCATGGTGCAAGGGATGCTGGCAAGGACTGCAGGGTGATGTCATTGCTGCCTGACAGCAATTTCCTGGCTCTGCTTGCTATTTCTTTTGGTGTTTCCCTCTGGACTGACCGTGTTCCATTTTTCACTATGCCCTGGATTGTGCAGCAGCAAAGCTATGTAAAATTAATTTTCTGATATCATGTTTAACCTTAGAGTGTACCAGCCTGGATGTCCTCATTGGCTTTATTATAGTGCTATTGCTGATATTACATAATTATTATATTTGCAGTCCATATTCATGAATTTAAAAGATTTTCAAATGATATAATTAAGCATTTTAAACCTGAATGTACAAACTCTTTTACAGAAAAAGGGGATAACCAAGAGCTTTGTTCCAATTGGAGCCTAAAGAATATGAACAACTTGTGCCAGAATATCACAGCTTCACCCCTGCATGCTCTGCATATAGAAGAATTTTCTGAACACAATTCTCTGGGCCAGCCATAACCATGGTGCTTATTGGTGGGACAACACTGCAACTTTTCTAATTGTATGCCAGGTAAGACATGAGATCAGAAGGATGGTGATCTCATCTCCCAAGTTACTAAGAACTCCATAAAAAGTATCTGGAATGGCAAAATCAGGATATGAACCTCAGGAAGACTTAAGAGTTATTGTACATCTTTGTTAACCTTATAGCAGAAATTGTTTTTCTCTTGTTCAAAACTCCCATGTCTCTTGAAAAGAAAATATCTCAAAATTGCGTCCTACGTGCGCTGGGAAGATGTCTCCTGAGACAGATGTTATGAAAAGAGAATTGTTCTTCATTTTTCTCTCATAATGAAGTATTTAGATGATAAAGTGAAAAAGTAGAGCTACCAGATTTACATGCACTGCTACTTTAAATATGTTTTCTTGTACACTTAGTGCCAGCCACACCTCAGTGAGTAAGCCAGGACAGTTCACTTCATGCTCTCCAAGTCCTGCAAAGTCATCACAGCTCCTAGCAAAGGGTAAACAATCCCAAACAATGAGTCCTGATGACACGAGCAGAACAAAAGAGTTTGTCATTTAACTCGCTTTTGTTTATTACTAATAACAAAGACATAAAGGAGTAAGAAGATAACATTTGATCCAGTAAGACATCATTTCCATTTATTCTTCTCCCTGCGAAGGTGGAGTAGTTATGTACATCGGGACCTGACAACAAGCATGAGGCAGGGAGTAGTGTTGTTTCTCTGTGCCATTCTCCTACATACACTTAACTGTTCGCAAGTGAATGTAAAACTGGCAGTCTGGGCAGCTTCCCATTGGCAAACTGAATAGTACACGCAGCTCTAGCCCCATGCCATACTTCAAACATGGAGGCTTGGTTAACAGGCTCCTACTTCTTTGTCGCCCACTGTCTCTGCCACACCAATTAAAGTCAATGTTTAAACCTGGACCCCTGCTTCTACAGAATGTTCTACATATAAATCCATTCACACCTCTGAGGCAATTTTGTACTTGAGGGGAGATCAGGATACTGAAACCCAAAATGCACGTACAGCATACGACTATCTTAGTTTGTGTTGAAACTTCTTGAAAAAATGGATGTAGTCAATGTCTTTTAATACCTAGATGGCAAATGACAACATACGTCTAATTCAAAAGCAGAGGTGTTTAAAAGTTTTGGGTTACTGATTTGAAATGTATACTTATATATCTAGTTGTAGATTGCCCACAGTGAAACTCGGGAGGCAGATAAGTATAAAGATTTTACTCAATTACATCATTTTACCTCAGTCTGTATTGAGACAGAGTAAAAATATTGCTATTACTGCACTGGAGGCAAGTTAATTCAGGTTTGGGGGGGTGGGAGTGATTGAGTTTGGCAAGAATTCTATTACTGATGACTTAGTGGACTTTAAACTGCACACATTTTCTTGGATTGCAGTCCTGTAGTTTATATGCTCCATGCTCCATCCTCAGGCTCCATTGCAGCAGAGTTAACACTGAAGAGAGACAATACAAAACAGAATTTCCCACAGATTTCTCTGCAACCTGTTAATATGCTAGCCAGGTATTACCTTTGGTAGCTCAGGTGTAACACTATTGTTGTAGAATACCTTCTCATTTGCAAAAAGCTTAGTGCTCAGGCCTCCAGTAGGAAGACAGCATGTATTCATTGTACATCAAAGGTAGTGCTGGATAGAGTTGGACTGCTAAAATGTTTGTGGTGTCTGGAAAGCAAATGGATTGAGCATGTTCATTTGTTTTGATTTCATTTTCACAAGCAAGAGGACCACTCTTCAGTCAGCAAGTGCTGTCAAGCAGTGGTGCATCAGTTGTTCACTGATACTCAAAGCAGCAGTGCCCTCATGGAGCTCCCCTGGCACACTACCACCACATGACCGCTGCAGCTGTGGCACAAGAGTTGTTTGCTAATTTGATCCCTATGAAGAAAGTGAGGCCGTAATTGCTAATACCACCCAATTGCTCTGAATAGAGCTATCATGCAAGCACAGTCCCATCCTTCATGGAACCATTTTCTCAGCCTGCCTTGTGAATTGTTTCTGGAGTTATTCCTCTGGGCTTCCTGGGCCATGGGGAGCATGCCTTGCAGCGATTTCTCAAAAGATTTTGGCATGTGGCTGGTGAGCTCAGGCAGGTTGTCTGCCTCAGCCTAAATCAGTCACTCACTGTGGAGTCATAACACAGAATGCAAGCATGGATAGTTACCATGAGGTAAAGTGGGATGGTGACTCAGCATATTGCCTCTTCTGAGGCAGTGTGAACGAGTTTATCCCATGGTTAATGGAAAGAAGCCACCCCACTAACATGGAAGGATCAGTTATATTGATTGCTCCTTGCATTCACTGGGAGAGAGGGCATGCAGAAGCAATAATTGTTGGGGTAGCCCACATGGTGAACCTCCACAGTCTGCCCCATCACAAAGGAACAGCCTGTTACGGCTCTGCCCTAAGTGCACAACAAGGGGCTGATAGGTTTGAGTCTGCTACTTAAGATCATTCTTATTATTTAAAATGCAGAACTCTGAAATCACTGTGGTGATCAATACAGTACAACTAAGCAAACTAAATACACAACTATTCCAGATGAGTAAACTTGGAAATGTCCCTTTTGACCTTTTTGAAATGCTGTTCTTTGTCATTGCCAAGTAGAATTCCAAGCAGCTTAATCAGAAGAAGATTTGGAGCAGTGATGGATGTGTGGGGGTTCAGCACAAGCTGAACAATGTTCTTAAAGATTCCTAGATGTCTGATCAACTGAGAAGGTCATTCCCCTTCACCACATTAGCCTCATCATATTTTAAAAAGTTGCAAGTGACTTTCAGTTTTATTCCAGTCCAGTAGTGCACATTTCATCTTATCATGCAAAGCACAAGAGGGAAGGCAAGCGAGACAGAAAGAGAGAGGAGTGAATTTACTCCAGATACCCAAGCACAGAGGTAGATTATGCTTGTAGTGCTCACTGGAACGTGACCCAGAAGAGCACTGAGGTGAAGCAATTAACAGGTGGTAGAGCAGTGGCAATGGGAACCAACATTGCACTAGTGATTTCAGCTTGTTGTTGCACATACAGGTGTCATGGCTAGGCCCCTCAATCTCAGGAGGCAGTCCTGATCCTAAACATCATTTATCAAAGATAACAAGCAGAAACTGTGAAATGAAAATTAGAACCTAATTGCTGTAACAGCCTTTCCTATAGACAAATCACAGATGACAACATTTACCTGTCTTCAGTTGGTTGGAAAGAACAAAGGCAGTTGCAGTCCTGGCTTCAGTCCACACCTAAACAGCCACAAGTACTTTTCCTCTCAGCCAGCAAACCCAAAAACCTGACAGCACAGCTGCTCATGAACCAAGCAGAGGCTTTACACCAGACATTTCCCTCTGTATCTAACTGAAGCATATTGACATCCCTCACAAAGATGCCTTTGGTACCCTGAGCTCCAGGCCTGAGTCCTGTAGATCAATCAATGCACTCCTGAGACAGTCATCACTTGGCACACCCAGCCAGGCCATTGGGACACTTGGAATAAGTGGTCCATGATAAAGCCACTGCAGCTACCCTCTATGTGTGTGTGTGTGTGTTTGGGAATCTTTGTGAAGAAGAGGTGAGCGCCCTCTCCATGCTGCAATTGCTGTTACGAAATCTTTAAGGGTTTTTAAAACAGGAAGAGGTTTAGTGAGTCTCTTTTTAGCCCATATTTCTCTTGGCTGAGGCAAGGTACTTTTGGGCTGCAGGCAGGGAATTCACTATACAAAGTGTTTTCAAACGTGTCTTCTTTTTTCCTTTGATTCAATTCAGAGTCTCAGACTTGTTCGGCACTTAACAACCTAGGAGACAATACAGGCTTCTCAGCTGGTGCTATTAAAGGCAGACAGAGAAACAATTAACCTAGAGCCCTGGGAGCAACATTATTTAAAGACAATGTTAAGAGGAATTTGCCACATGAATTCTATCAATCAGTCATTACACAAGCAGGGTAACTCTTTAAGGCAGATTACTTTTGTACAGTAAGCTCTCCCCCTGCTTTGCTACTGCAGTGTTATATATTCAGTTGAATACAAATTAGGAAAAAAAAAACCAACAAACTGTTTATCTGTTTTGTCTTCCACATGAAGGCAGAAGGGAAGTCATGACAGTAGGTAAAAATGCACTGTACTTATCAAAGCCCTGGTAGATCCTTCTTTAGAAAAATATGTGATTCAGTACTGTAGATTAAGACACATGTACCATTTAGACACATGTACCAAGTAGCCCTCACTTTGGGGCTACTGTCTCCCAACAGCAGCAGCAATTTTGCTGAGCCAGAGAGGAAGGAAAAGGCTAAAGAATAATGTTAATGATCTACTTCTATAGGCAGCTGTACCTCTTAAGAAAACATTAATATACGGGGGAAATAAGCTTTTAGAATGACCATATACGTAATGAATTGTAGGTATTTTACTAGTAGGAAAAAAAAAGGAATTGTACAGTTTGTACTGTTTTTATGGCCCATGCCTCTGTGATCTGTGTAAATTATCAAAGATAGGGAAAAATCAGTTCTTTTTGAACTGCATATACAAATATAAAGAGGTCTTTAGTCAGTGAGCAAAAAGTGAAGAGATGACCTTTCCGAAGAGCGTGGAGAGTACTCATGCTTTCTCTGTTAGATACTTGCTTAAAAGACGTTTTTGTCTTTTTACACTGAGAACAAGTCTTGAAGAGCTTACTTTCAAGCATACACTCTGGGACGGGTCACCCTCTTAAATGATGCAGCTAGCTCTCAACACTTCACATTTGCATGGGACATAGTAGGGCTGTACACAGCAAGAGTACAGAATGTTCTAGTTCAATGATGTAGTACAAAAGAAAATTCTCTATCTATATCTTCTTTTCTGTTTTCAAAACAACTCTGCCAACCTCATACAGACCTTTCAAAAGGACTAAGAGAAATGGAGAGCACTTTTTATTCACTTGCGAATTAAAAAGAAAAGAAAGTCATTTTTCCAATCACCACGTAAACTGCATTCAAATTTTTACAACTAGATGATAACGTATAAGAACATATGAAACAAATGAGCAAATGAAATCTAAGTTCTTCCTTTTCTTCTCAAACTCAGAGAACAGAAAAAGGAAAACAAATTGTCGTTATTCATCAGTGACTTATTATCAGTCCTTTATTTGTGCGTTCCCCACGCCAGTGAAAAAGTCAGGTTAAACTAAACTGGCTTGCAATCAGTGGAAGGTCCAGCTCTGCTGTAGGGCGGTCACAGACAAAGAGAAATTTGTCACATTAAACAAATCTGCCTGTGTTCTCTGAAACTGCAAGATTTACTCAAAAAACAATTCAGTACATTTCATATTCTTAGGCAACTGCACCACACATGATTTCATATCATATTGGTACCATTGTATACTAACTATAGGAAAAACACAATCCTCTAAGCCATCACTGGAGCACAAATTGAGTTGATTAAAGAACGGATAATTCACAGACCTTTAAAAAGCTGTGGGGAAGTTGCAACAGGGTAATCATCATTTTTCAGGATAGGGAATGATCTAACAGCAAGTTCAAAACAGCAGATGAAATACACAGGTATCACAAAGGTTAGAGGAGCAGTCAGTGCAATTTGTCTGCCTTGATATGCTATGTCCATTCAAGCAAAATGCGTTTTCAAAACAAAAGCTTGGGCAGCTGGGAAGAAAGAATGCAGATTAGAGCTCCACAATGGGAACTGCCTCAGGGCTCCACCAGGCAGCTAAGTGAGCAGAACAGTTCATATTTAAGAGCATAAAAGATTGCTGGATGGAGAAATAAGGAAATAATACTGAGTGGCAAGGAGATGGTGCTTTCTGTGCATATGTCATCAGTGAGCTCATTCCTGGAATTCGATGTCCTTTTGGGGAATCCACACTTCAAAAAAGGAGGTCAAAAGTTTGAAAAGGGCTTAGGGGAGAATGGTTAAAGCAGGCTCTTAGGTGGAGACTGGAGAAACTTAATCTACTAGAGTTTATTAAGAGGTTAAGAAATTATTTGATTACAGCCTACTTGCATTTAGAGCAGGGCAGAGATTTAACAAAACCAATGGCTAATGAGACAGTAGTTGAAAGCTGAGATCCAACAAACTCATCCTTCAACTTAAATTCAGTGAAGATAACAAAGAATCAGTAATCACTGATCATCAGAAGTATAAGGTATTTTCCATCTCATGAGTGGACATCACTTTGGAGGACAAACGTGATGGTGGGATCCAGTTTTACCAGCTTTGCCACCAATGAAGCATAGCTTTTCTGAAATAAAAAAGAATGAGCTTCAGAAATGGGCTTCTGCTTGTCCCTTAGGTCTCTGTCAGGCCCCATTTTGGACCTCTCCAAGGAGCTCTCCCCAAAAACGTACACACACACACTCGCCATGGATGGTTCACGACCACATGTAGTGGTTATTGCAGAATTCTGCAATATCATCAGCAGAGAAGTTGTGTGCTTTCCCTAATGGTGATGGAATGATGGAAATCTACCTCATGTTGGAAATGTACCTCATGTTAGGAGCTATTATGCAGAATATATAAAGGCAGTGTTTCTACTCTCAGACAGCCTAACTTCCCTTATCTCTACTCATAGTAACACTTTACCAACTGTTTTATTCTGCATTTTTCACAGTTTTGGCTTGTTGCAGATAATATTCTAATTCTGGCCACCTCCTTAAAATCATTCTGTAAGTCAGTCAGGCACAACAAACTTGGGACCATTTCAAGTGCTAAATAAAAAAAGTCTTTGCAGCAAGGAATCACACTATAAAAACTACTGACTGATTATATACTGTATGCTCCTTGTTTTATAAACATTTATACAGCAGTTAATGGAAGCTATTCTGCTCTCTAGTTTCTAAGATTTTTCAAAAACTGAATTTAAAAAATCTACTCTTTTCTTCAACATGGCACAAAAGCTTGCAATCCAAACTTCCTATGTAGTTTCTGAACAGGTAATAAACGTTACACTGCATCATAAGGAAATGGAGTGGAAAGATGTTTTCGTTCATTCAACAGTTTTCATAATATTTTTATCAGGCTTTTGGTAAGGTAGAAACAGACTTTGTAATCTGTTACTCATCTGGTAAAGACAGGGAAGATATTTGTTTTTCTGTCTGAATCAAATTGATACTTTTCCCTTTCTGCTTTTTTGCTTTTTATTAGCTGAAGAAAATACGAACCAAAATATGGAGCTGTATAGAATGCTGTATAGAATGCTTCAGTCCATCCTATTCAAAACAGGAGGGAAATAATGCTGTTGCAATTTTGTATGTAAAAGTTTTCATAGCTGTTACAGTCTAAAAAAAAAAAAAATGTAACTTTCTACAACAAATCTACTACCAAGACTCTACTTCCATAGACAAAATATTAGGTAAAACCAAAGATTTATTACAAAGTTGCTGCTCTCAGGTGCAATTGTAAAGTGAAGAGGAGAGAAATTGCATCTGGGTGGCTAACAGGGAATGGGGGGAGTTCAGCCTGAAAGAGGGCAAAAACAACAAAAATGACTCTGAATCTTCCACTTCAGTCTCAATTTGCAGAACGGGTAATCAGAAAAACCTTCTATTTGACTTCTCATTTAAGAGGATTGCATAAGGATTCTCTGAGACAAAGAATATGAATATCAAAATTTAATTTAGATGAAATTGCTTGAATCAACATAACTGCACTTCAGAAAACTATGAATATGTTTTACAGCTCAAAACCACCTCTGGACACGTGAAGCATTTTAGCCACATATAAGATTTTTCAGCAATTAATGCTCTGAGCATCTTAGAATGTCCACATAGATGACAGTCTAAAAAAACTGTATACTGTCTGTGGTTTAACAAAAGAGCTGTGAGGCATTATACATGGCTATTTAAAATTGCATATAGCATATATTAGGTAATGCACATTATAAAAAATCATGCGTTTATATTTATAACACTTGTAACACTAAACATTGCATAATACATTTTATGTTATACCTAGGTCAATCTGAACATTATTCCTCCTATTTATTTCCATGGAAACTATGACAGATACAAAGAGCCCTGTAACACTATTTGACAGAGCAGATCCTCTTCTACAAAACACATTTTGCAACACAGTCACCACCATTAGCTATGTGTTTTCACCAGCGATAAACAAGAGAATGCATTTGACACTCATAAAAATCTGCACCAGCAGAGGTGAACCACTGTTGAAATGCACCACCCACTGCCTCACTGTGCTCACATCCACTGTTTGGTCTCCAGAAACGTTCAGCAAGCATCGATGAATGTCAGTGGATGCCATTTTTTCCACATGGAGGAATTCAGTGCCACCCCTTTGCTTCATCCGCGCTCCCACATCAGACACCATTGTGTTGAACTGCCTCCCTGCTGCCATCTGTCACATGGCAACATGTAAAGGGATACTGGTGGGAAGGCTCGACCTCTACTGCCATACCACCAATATCCTCCTCTGTCACTGTGGGCCAATATGATAAAATAGGAAGTACTACTTTTGGAGCAGCCCTTGTATATTATACTATATGTAATATTATCTTCTGAGAACTCTGTGTCAGGGACACTATCTTTTTGGATAGTATCAAGGCTGCTTGTCCTTCGTTAAATAATAAAAAATAAATTATTAAAGATCTTTGAATGAGCCAAAGCCTTTTGAATTAAAACTGTAATTTCATGTCAGAAGGCTTCTTTCTTTCTTTGAAAAATGCAAGGATAAAGAAAATAGATTTAATGGCCTGTAGATTGTTCATATTTAAAAGTAAACAAACAATTCTTGATACTTTTTTTTTTAGCTCACTCCTTGATGCTCATCAGTACTCCCAAGAGCTCCACAAACACTAATCACCAGTCATACATGTCTGACCTGCATGCACTTTTCTGTAAAATTATTAATTTTTTCTAGGCATATCATCTTGATCTTGGGTGGCAATTAATCCAGAAGTCACTGATGTGACATCATAGGAACTGAAACTCATTCTTTGAGCTAGCATGGGACTCTTAATCTTCTGGCTGACATGCACTGCCCTGTAATTGTTTCTCCAAGAGATGATGGCCTATCTTGCAAGTCCATACATTTGGACATATAATTGCTGGCTTGTCAGTATAATGGGCCAGGATATTGGAATTTGTGTTACTAATCATTTAAGGCAATAGGTAGGATAATAATTCATAGTAGGGATAGTAAAAGTCATCACAAAATATATTAATTACCAGAAGCGGATGACAGCCAGAGCTGGTAGGAATATTTTATTCCATTTGTGTTATGGCAGATATATACATATAATCACAGAGAAATCTCTTGTCTGCCTCAGCCTGCAGATTCCTATTCATAGCACTGTAGAGTACTGTATAATGCAGACCACGTTTTGAGACAAATAATCATTAAGTGCTCACTCATATCAACAAAGCTCAAATTCACAGTCATAGAGATATAAACATTCAAAAATAGCAAATATCTTTCTTATAGCCGCTAGTAACTGACACAGGTAGCATCTTTAATTTTGTTACATCTATATCTGATTTATAGGAAATTATCTCATCTGAGCATGGAATGCTCCACACAGTATCCATGCCCAGTTCATAATTAGTTCTGCAGCTCATAAAACTCCATAGGAAGATTGGTTTCCTATGAAAATGTATCCTTTGTTCCTTTATTCCACCATCACTGCAATAGCCCAATTCAGCCTCTAAAACGCTTGCTGCTGTCTCCTCTTGTGTGTGTGCTAGCCAGTCAGCCATGGGCTAATAGGTCAGCTGCTACTGCCAAAGACAGTGTTGGACAGACAGATGCTGTGATCACATAAATCACATTTCCCTCAAAAATCACACCAGTAGTTCCATGGAAGTGGGAAAAAAAGAACAAATACTGTCATAGAACAACTTGGATTGGAAGGGACCTCAATGATCATCAAGTTCCAACCCCCCTGCTGCAGGCAGGGCCATCAGCCTCCACATTTAATACTAGACCAGGCTGGTCTAGTCTTTGAAATGCTGTACTTCCAAAATCACCCCTAACAATATGTCCAACTAATAACTTCATTTAATGTTCAATTAATTTCCTTTTTCCAGCTGCCCTTCAGCCTCAGCATAACTGTCAATTGAAAATTTTTGCTAATGGCTATGTTCTTTTATATGCCAGTCCTTGATTAAGAGATCAAAGACACAGATTCCAAAACTAGTCATTACACACAGCTCTTCAACTTACTAACAAGACTTTCATTGTCAGCCTGGCAATACCTGTCACAGTATGGACGCTAGCTACTTTCAGTCTGTTGATCCCTTACAGAAGTTGGCTAAGTTGAATTTCCTTATTATACATCAGGTGCAGAATTTGCCCTGCTAACAAAGACACCTGTAGAGCTTCCTCTATTCAGTTTATCAAAATTAAGACCCAGTGGTAATAAGGTTAGAGTGAACAAATGCTCTCAGAAGGGAAAAATACAATTTTTTAATGTAAAAGAATGATCTGAAACTAGTAGTTTCAAGTTGTCAAGATAGATATCTCTGAAGAAGTATGTACACCTGTTAACAATGAATAAGATCAACTTCTGGCATGCAGTGAACAAGTTTTGGTTTACATTCCTCTGTATATTCAGATAGAGGACCAGTAACTTTAATGTGGGATGAAATTTGGTCCAGGACGTCATGCTAGGTTCAGAATGAAGATTGCCTCAGTAATGACTTTGAGTCCACATCACTGAAAATGTCATTTTGGATAATCAGGTGGATCTTTTTGACTTTAAAAGCAATTGAGTAAGAAATTAAATGCCAAGTTAAAGACTTCTGAGATCAATATATGTGGTGTAACTGACAAACCTTTAGTTATTAGTACAGGAGCTGGCAACACACACCATCTCTGAATTACAGTAACACATCTTTCTCTCATTCTCCCTTCTTGCTGAAGTATCATTTACAGGGATTCATAAACTGACAAATATATTAAAAGTCTAAAGTTGTGGTCACATTACCCATAGAATGGCTCTCACAAAGGTCAGAGAGGACAATGCAAGAATGCCAATATAAGAACATATGTTTCTGTTGGAATAAATCATAATGTTCATAACAGAAATAAAACTGCAGTGATTAGAAATTGTGGCATAAAACAGAATCTTTTTTTTTTTTTTTTCATGACAGCAAGGCTAGGACTATTCGGGCCCAAACCCATGAAAACAATTCTTTGTTTAAATAGGAAGGAAACTTGGGGGAAAAAATCAAGGAAAGCTGAATACGCTGTGCTTAGAGAGGGTTATGAGGTGCTAATGACAATGTATTATTTTGAGTGAGGAGAGGAAAGGGAAAACAGTGACATAGCAAAGTGATGTTTTAACAATAACACTTTGAAAGTCTTATGAATAGATTCCTGACCTTTGCTGCAAAACAGAAGGGCACCAGGGCCCTACAGAGGTTCACATTTATTTTGCAAAAATAAATAGCAAGAAGACATTGTTGTAACCAGGCAGAGCAAACATACACGTAAGCATTAGCACTTCAGTGTGGCACTTCAGGCAAAGGCCTCAGAACAGAAAAAAAATGAAGCACAATGGATGGGAAGTACTAGGAGGGAGCTTCATGCAGTCCTTTCTTATTCTTCTCATTTCAGTTAACAAGTTTTCCATGTTTTTGGCACAGTGAAGAACTGTGGCTGCAGTGTAACGTTTTCTTAATGTGGCTTACATGCTGCAGGTTTTTCACACCACGTCTGTCCTACTTTGACACACCACACTGTGTCTGTCTGAACAAGGAGGGGAGTGGGTCAATAGTGAATTGGATGGTCGAAATAATGATCCACATTCCCACATGCATGTAAACATATCAGTCATCAGCACATCACTGCCACTGATTTCAGCTAGACCATGCCAGTAGAATACACAAGTGTCTTCTGCTCCATTCTATATTCAAGCAATAGAATCATGACTTCATAGAATGACTTGTGCTGGAAGGGACCTCCCTCTCCACACACACACACCAGGGGCAAAGTTGCAAACCAGGCACTAGATCAAGATGCCCATGGCCCAGTAGTATCCTGCAGTCTCTTGCAGCCCGTGTTTGCTCCTCTCTGGTAGGCCACAGCACATACTCTGGTATGAATTGCACAGTCCCCAGGCTATTGCAAAGATCTAGATTGTCAAGACGAGTGAAACTAAGGGAGATCTTTGTGATTAGCAAATGCTGCTGAGACTACACATTACAAGCTACCATGCCCTCTAAAATAAACAAGGGGCCAGAGGGGAAGGGTTTGTTGAAAACAGCTAGTTTGTTCCAATTGCTTTCCTTGCTGGAAAACAGCAAGGCAAAAGCATCCCTCAAAGCAGCACAGAGAGCTCATTGTGAGGAGCCAGCAAGTGACTCAGAGCACTGGAATTGAAGATGGCACCTCTCACCTCCAGGTCACCCATCTCCAACCATTTGCAGTTAGTGGAGGCAAGAAGTTATTGCCATCAGAGGAGCATTCAGCGAAACGAGCTGGTTGTCTGACGACAGCTGTCCAGTCACACAGACCAGCCTGATATTATTGCCCAACACATTCTACTCTCCCAGGCTATAGCCATGCCCATTCAATCATCCTCTGAATGGCCCGAAGCTCCAAGGGCCACCAGGCACACACTGCTGCCTTCTGTCTCACTCAGTGACAGGCATGGTCACCCACTGAGAAATAGACAAAGACCTTCTCATGTTCCCTTTGTTCCTCAGTTCTTTCTTCCCTCATAAAGAGTTGCAAAAAATGTTGTCCATACTTTTCTGTAATTCCTTTACTTCTGCTGAGCCCAGGCATTGAAAAGTAATTGGCCACGCCATAAAAATCAGGAGTGTTAAACAGCATATTCTATTTTATATTGTTCAGTTCTCCTTTGATTTTTTGCATTTGTTTCATATTTATATTTTTAATTTCTTTTTCTTTTTCCCCCTTTTTAAGAAACTTTGAGACATGAGCGCTTGCGGGGATCCAGAAGCACAGCCTTCAAGGAACATTTCAAGCACTCTCATGCTTTCTTCATAAAAAAAATAGGAGCTGGCAACATTGCCCCAGCGTTGATTTAGCACAATGCGGCTCACATTCCAGGCACAGCACAAATGTCAGTAGCTGATTCCCAGTGGAGCTTAGAGGAGGTTGGTGGGATGGAGAACCAATTGCAATGCACTTGGTTTGGGGCCAGAGAGACTAATGTTGGGCTCTTGTCTATTGCAAGTCTCACAAAGAACCCTGTAAAGAAATTAAGACTCTGTGGTACAAACTCAGCAGAGATGTGGCCTCAGTTGCTTCTCAGCCCTCGCAACAGAGGCTGTTGGAGGTTAAAGCTTTGTGCTCTCCAGGAGAGCATAGATCCCTTCATCATTGCACAAGAAATATGTCACACTTTTTGTTTTGACTCTGAAAGTTAATTTTCTCCTTTGAGCCATCATTCATCCAGCAAGAAGATTAATATAAAATATTACGGCAAAGAAGGCTGTGTCTTCAGGACAGGAACTTCTTGTATTTACACAGATGCCATACAATTTACTTTCTCATTATCTGCTTTCCCCAAGTCCTTGTGCTTCCATCACTTCCAGGCTGCCCAGTGTTGCTGGCCAGCAAGCAGGACCACAGCAAAAGGCTACATCTATCACTTCAGCAGCTTAATCAAACTCTTCCTCCATTTTTTCCCCCTATATCAAGTAAATGGCCTGCAGTTCTCACAGTTTGCTGGAAGCTTTATCTGGCTGATATTGGAGTATCTCAAGCAGGCAAAAGATTTTACCTCCCTTTTGAATCCAGAGATACAAACAGGCCTAGAAATACGTTCCAGGCACTGGACCCTAGGAATGGATGTCATAGGCTAAAACATGGTCCATGCAGGGCTAAGCACTTGGAAATTTACTTTCATAATACGCAAAACCCAGCAGCCAAAAGCAGACTGAAAAGTAATATGTGATCCCAGAAGAAATCTTCTGGCACCCTGTAAGAAGAGTCAGCGCAAAAGAAAGATTCTCCACACAGACCCCAAATGTGCTTGGATATCTGTCATATCTTCGTGATGCAGATCTTTACTGTCTCCTCACAGAGGAGCTGCCGCTATTCACTTTAACCTTCCTGTGCTCAGTCAAGCTCAGTGGCATTCAGAAAAACACCTCTTAGTGCATGAGGCAAAGTTTGGCACTACGTCCTAAGTGGGCATACACTGTATTGGGTGAAATGAAAGAAAAAAGACAGTTTTTAACCCTGCTGAAACTGGGCATGCATGAAGATAGAAATGTGAGACTTGCAGAATCAGAAATAGCATGTATCAGCAGCAAATCTCCCGCTGTAATCTGCAAAGGACTGAGTGCTAATGGGCTCTGGTCTCCACTCCCAGCGTTGTGGATGCATTTGCTAATCAGAGAAGACAATGGAAACAAACACTTGAGGCATGATATGGAATTTTTTATAGACTATATTCACCAAGTGAAGTGTCTACAGTGAAATTTAAGCCTTGTGTCTGAGCCTCAATCAATAATGGGCCTTGTATCTGTCACTACATTACACATGAAGTATGCATTAATGAGTGTTTACGTGCCCTCTAAATGCCTGAACAAGTGTTAGAACCAAAGTTGTTAGAACCAGGGATTTTTCAGTGCAGCATACCGCTGAAAATAATTATTTCAGCGTGAACCAAGATTGGATATTTTTAGTGGCCTTTTTAATAAATGCAAAGGACAATATTTCCAAGGGACTTACATGATGAGGATGAAACCTCAAAATGTTGAAGTTTCAGTAATGCCATTTTCCCGGGATCCAGGAAACTTTGGTTTAATTCTTTCTGCTCCCTGACAGCTGAACTGGGGTAATCAATCCCTAAGGATGTGAACAAAATAAACAGAAAAATAACTTCAGTCTTTCTTCTCACCTAGTTTGACCTGAATTGTTTTATATTTTGTGACCCACTTAGTGACTGTAATAATAGATCTTCTTTATTGTACCAGAACTGCATGCAACTATATTCCTGCTTCTAATAAAATAAAGATTTAAATACAGCACATTATTTTCTCCAGCCTGTCCGACATGAGCTATAATCAGATTTTTTTTTCTCCCTTTCATGAACACCATCTGTTTGTGACCATTAAAATCCATTCTCTATGCTGAAGAGATGGGAATTCAGAGGGATGTGTTTGAGCCACTGTCCAAGCAGTACTGTCATTCCTAAGGGATCCATTACAGCCTGACACACCCAAGTATTTATGAGCCATAAACTGCCTGCCTAAAATGGCGATTCATCACCGTGCACTGACAATGACAGAGTGTGTTGTAGCTGCGAGAGAGGGGGAGGAGGGGACGGGGCTTTAAGAGGATTTTTTGAACCAGCAGTGTTATATAGCATCAGTTTTTTTTCCCACTGTGGCACCTCATTTCCAAGCCATTTGCTTTGACAGTTCTCACAGCCAACGTTAAATTAACAGATGTCTTGGAACTGGATCCCAAACAAGACAGCTACAAGGTCACTCCTTTCTGGCATCATCGTCTGCACTGGGGTCGGGGCTGGCTCAGTGTGCACACAGAGCATCCAGCTGCTTTCCCCACTGCAGTGCTCACCTCAGGGCTGGCTGCTGGACAGGGTGCGGCTCCCACACCAGCGTGACTGAGTGCCCGGCTCTCCGCATCCAGGTGCAACCCGAGCAAAAGGCCACACGCTTTACATTCCTACTAATTTTTCTTTTCTTTTTTTTTTTTTTTTTTTTTTTTTTTTTTTTTTTTTTTTTTTTTTTTTTTTGGCCTGCTATTTCTGAGGCAGATTTTATCCTCATGTTAAAAGAAGCGACGTTAAAAAACTGATGAAAGAAACAGCGCCAAGATAAATGAAGAAGTCAGACAAGGCAGTAAATGGGATTTTCGACAGAGATATAATACAGATAGATAAATTCAAGATTTTTGCTCCACAAGGCAGCATAGTTCTCACACACACATAAGGAACTGCAAAAGAGAACAAAGGAAAGGAAATCCAAATGCTGGCAAGTGCAAAGATTGTCTTTTATAAAAATTGGGTCTGAACACTTCTGAAGCTTTCTGAATTGATTACTGTAAAATTTAGATGGAATTTGTATACCAACACCTAAAAAATCACTACCACTGTAGGAGCTGTCTGTCCTATTCTTAGACTTACCAGCCTAACATTCTAGCTGTGCATCTCAGTGCCTGCCCCCATCTGGAGAATTACAAACAAGGCTCCTGTTTCTTAAGTTCCCTGCTTAAATGCATGAACAGAGAACACCAGCACACCGACTGCATTTTGTTACACAGATAGCACCATAGTCACACTTCTGTTTCATTAAAAAAATATGTATTGAGAAAGACAGGAAAAAATAAGAACAAGATGGATCAGGAATTCTTAATTCTTAATTTTAATAGCCACTATGCACTGAATAATCAAATGACAGACACAGACAGACACTTGGGACTGAAACTGTGCTCCCCATCCTGTGCTAAGGGCTTTCACTAAAGGATTGCAAAGCCTGAGACACAAAGCCTGATCCCATGTGTTCTTGTCTGAGCCTTCAGCTGCCTTTCCTACAGCGGAACAGTCTCACCATTGTCCCCAGCTTCCCATCAAAAGCATGGGTATTCCCCTTGGACTGCAGCTCCCCATTTTCCAGCCAAGTTCTCCCAAGCAAGCAGGGAGATGTGCACCACCACCAACAACAAAAAAAACCACAACACCATCCCTTCTGGTTACTTTGAAAGCAAACGTGAAACCTTAACATCTACAGCCAGTGGGATGAAAGCCTCTGCTGAGTCCTGATCTAAGCATCTGGAAGGAGGCGTGACCTCGCAAAAGGGGTCGACAACTCGCATTGTCCATCACCAAATTTCCAGCTGCCTTCACTGCTAAGAAAGGCATTCACTCCGCAGGGCTGCCCTAGCACCTGGGCGAGCCTCGCTACACAGCCTCTGGCGGGCAGCAATGACCTCGCTGCTGTACGGCGGCCGCAGGCATTAAATACAGCCCAGGGGCTGTACGAAGAGGGTGGATCTGGACGAGCCGCACTCTTGGGTGCCCCCTGCTGGCCGGTGGCCGTCATGCAAAAAAGTTACGCACGGACGACTGTAAGCCGGAGCGAGGAAGGTGTTCTCCGCTCTTCGCATGACAAGACACCATTTTAGTGAAATCTTCCCCTCAATTACCCAGACAATATCACTGAGATCCACCAAAGCTGCCCAGCAGTGCTGTGTTTACTAGGCATCTTCCTCTGTTTATTCCCAGCCCAAACCTCACCTGTGTGAGGAGGGATTTACTCACGTGTTCTTGGAGAGAGAGTGAATATTATCACTGGTGGCCTTCAGAAGAAGTGCGTGTTAAGATCTGAGCAGAAAATAAATGAAAAGAGACAGCAGTCGTATGGTACAGGCTGTTTTCCAAGGGTGACGTTTTCTTGCAAGCGTTGACTTGTGGTACCAATAAGAAGCTAAGATGGGTGTGAAAAAAACTGACTGATGTGAATAAAATACAGACAACAACACAGTTGCCCAGATTGAAAAGCTTATGGGCTTCTTTACGGAATTTCCACTATGTCCTTGTTACACACCACCTTGGAGAGGTCAGTAGAAGACCCTGTCACAAATAAGTTCACGTCATTTATTCCAACTGACCAAAAAAAAAAAAAAAAAAAGCAGAAAAATGCATGCTTATTTTCAATCAGCCATAATGTTTGAATTCAAGCAGAGATGGGAAGAGAGCCTATAAGTAATTTGTCTAAGAGAATGTTGTTAAAGAGAAAGTACATCACATAATGAGTGCAAACACTGGTATCTGAGATGTGTACAACTCATGGCATTAAACCAGGCATTCATTGTGCATATTCCATTTCCCTACTTTACCTTTTGTGTTTGTCTTGTCTCTGCATCTGGGGCCCAGAGGGACATGCTGCACATGGACATGCTGCATCCTCTCCCGTTCCTGAAAGGCACAGCTCATGGCACCGCTCATAAGCAGAGACTGCAGCTCACTGCCAGCACTGAAATGAAGGAGGAAGGCTTGCACAGATGGGCTCCCTCCTCAGCTGGGAAGCAAACAGCCATGAAGCAGGCAGAAACCTTTTCTTAAAACGCTTCTCAGCTATGATTTGCTGTTTGATCCACATGCAGATAGCTAGCTCCCCTCTGAACTCCAGGGTCTGTGTGAGGGCTCCAAAAGCAAGTAAAAGGGGCTTTGTGCAAGGGTGAAAACGTGGATATTATGTAGACATAACCTCCATCAGCCTGAAGCACTGCAAAGAGCCCTACCCTGTATTATGTGAATAAGTTGGAGAGTAAACCAGCAGAGCAAGAGGTTTGTGCTTCATTGCTGGTTCTGCCACTGCCCTACCGTGAGACATTTTTCACTCTCTGTGCTACAGTTGTCTCCATCTGCAGGGTTCTATTACTATTTACCTTTTATTGTATATAAAAATCTTTTTATGTGCATTTCAAGAACCAAACATGCAGGCAGCATTCCCTTTCTGTGGCCACATTCTTTCTCTCTTTAGAAGTACCAGTAAAGTATCTAACATCACACACACTTCACACTGTAACTTAAGTGAAATCACTACAGACATCTACCAGCTCTTTTTTTTTAGTGGAACATTAGCTTTATTCTTGTGAAACATCAGGATATGATGGATATTAATGTATGTGTTTACAGAACTTGTGCACCAGTGTAGTACTAGATGTTATTTACACTTACAAGGAATCAGAAGGAATTTGTTATAGTAGAGTTTATAAAGAAACTAATTAAAATAGTTTGTAACTAAAAGAAAATATTAATATAATCTTGGAAAATACTTTTGCTTTCCTCTTTGTTCTAACGAATCAGATAATAGCAAACACCAAAATAATTAAGTTTTATTAGATAATCTTGATAGTACGAAGGCAGTAGTTAAAACTCAGCTGTATTTTTATAGCACTGATGGGAATCTTGAAATTAAGCCACAAAATATTCAACTGCTTTTTTTTTTTTTTTTTTTTTCTATTTCACAGAATCATTCTTAAGCATCAGGTTTTTCTGACAACCGAAACTTGATTTTCCTTGAACTTTTTTTCAGTGGTGAAGATGCATAAAGTAGAAAGAAAGACAGATGGATCTTCTCAAACTGAGAAGGTTATTGCTTACCAAATATGTTTCCACCAGAGAGACATTTATGTTTTCTGGCAGAGAATTAGAAGCAACCATAAATACACGATAAGCCAGTCAATGTTGTTCAATGACGCTTCTGTTAATTTGCATAGGGCCTATCTAATGATGTCAGTCTATAAAACACGAAGATTATATCTCCTGAATCACTTTCTGTTCTGAAAGTGACTCATAGTTCCAAAAGGTTGGTTTAAACTTAAACAAAAGCAAGAAGGTACAAGGGAAATATTATGAACTTATCTACATTATTTTTGCTTTTCACAATGTATTTTTAGTGAAACTATTGTTTCAGCAAAGTTGCAGACTATCTTCAAGGCTTTGCATAAAACCCTGAGTCTTTGTTCCTTGAGACTATGTTTAAGCTTCCAGAAATTTCTTTTAAAAACTTGATAAATCATTTTTTTGTTTTTTTTTTGTTTTTTTTTTTTGTTTGTTTGTTTGTTTTAATGTTTATTGTAGTGTTGGAATTGCACATTTAGTTGGGCTGCTATAAGTAAAGCGAATCCTTTGTGATTCGAAAGGAAAGACAAGACATGGAGACTGTGGCAGGTCTGCTCTTATGC
This sequence comes from Centrocercus urophasianus, assembly GCF_019232065.1. Classification (NCBI taxonomy): domain Eukaryota; kingdom Metazoa; phylum Chordata; class Aves; order Galliformes; family Phasianidae; genus Centrocercus; species Centrocercus urophasianus. The sequence continues at coordinate 46,966,687 of NW_024884364.1, read as the reverse complement.
AGAAAGAGAAGATTAACAAAAGGCATTCAGCATGTGAGTCTGAACTTTTCCTCAAAAAAATCACTTTCTGCACATATGCTTTTGTCACTGAGTCAGGAGCTGGGGCCAGTAATACCAATATATGTATGTTAAAAATCTTTGGTATGAATATTCTTTCCCTATGCCCTACAGTTCTTGAAAATACACGACTGTTTCTAATTTGAGTATCTTCCAATGAACAGCCTCTTCTGAGTGCAGTAACAATTCATGCTGTAAGGTATGGCCATACCTTAGATCCAGTAAATACTCTACATAAGAAATGTAGCACTCTTTTCCAAACCCTCTTGCTCACTATTTTTCTTTCTTGTTTCTGGATGGACATTAAGTGCATGCCCTCCAAGCCCATTTTCACTGGAGACACAGGAGGCCAATTCATTGTCTGGATTCCCCAGCTTGCCACGTGCTTGCTTTGCAATTTGAACTAAGCCACACTCAGACCCTCCAACACATGGAGGAATTTCTGCCACGTAGGAGTCTGGCACCTCACTGTGTTGTAGAATCCGAGCTTCTCTGTGCTTCTATTCTCTCCCCACCCAAGTAGGATCTAAAAAGAAAAATCAGAGAGCCTTCCCTGTTTCACATGGACCTGAAAAAATAAACCTTAGACTCAGACACTCAAATATTGTCGTAATGGAAACCCGAAGCTATATTAACAACAAAAGTTGAGGGGAAAAAAAAAGAGCCTATGTGGGAAACTGAAGTATGGGTATAAGGACACCTTCTTAGAGGGTTAGCAAAAACTCTGCCCCACTGGGAATATATTTATTAAAATAAAAGACTGAGTGTAGAGTGGCCCATGCAATGGCAAATGGTGGCTACCATTTCCTATGCATGCTCAAAGCTGCTTTTCCAGATTAGATACTGCATCAGCAAAGCAGTAATCACTAGGCGTCCTGTGGAAGAAAACTGAAGTGTAGGTAAGAATTCCTCTGTCTGAATCTACCACTTGGATTATTTTTCTAAAGCAACTCCATGGATTAATTTCCTTCCTATGAGAAGAGAAAATAAATGTGTAAGGGAAATAAAAAATATTGATCTTTATCAATGTATGTGAGACTGATGTAAGGCTTTTCCCCCACAAGTCTACAGGGAGACAAGCACTATCATCTCTAGGCAATAAACTTCTTTCATGTACTGAGAAACTCCAATTTGTTCACTGTTAGCAGCTTGGAGAATTCATTCACTGGTCAAATGATACTTCACTTTGAGATTGACTATGCCTTAGCATTTGACTTAACTTACACAGATGTATTTATTTGCTTTAAAATATTGCTATCTACTTGAATATCAGTCCACACACTATACTAAACAAAACAAACCGAGCTGCACACTACTCTTACATTCCAAATTACAGTAGTCTTACTATAACAGTGGAAATCTGAAAGTGGTGGAAGAAGATAAATACCTCAAACCAGAAGAATAAAGAAGAACTCGTTCACTGTTAGAGGGGCTATGTTGTTTGCTGGAAAGCCTCTTATGGATGCCTGGAGACTTACTTCTGAGCTGGATATGCTAAGCACCAGCTACCACCAAAGTGGCTGCAGTTCACTCACTGGAGGGGAGACATTCAGGCACCTGGATACCTCTGGGGGTCGCAGCTTATAATAATTTATTCATTATGTAGTAGTAACATACATATGCTGCAGTTGGGTATGAATTCCACATTAAACACGGTTTGGTGAATTAACCATCTCATTTAGTGTAATAGCTTTTCATTTATCAAAAACTAAGTGCATCCATCACCTTGGTCCTTCAGCATAAGATAGTACAATTATACAATAATCATTTCTTAAGGATAGCCCAACTGAGCTTGTATTGACATCTACTAAGTATGCTTCCTTGAAAGTGGTACAAATACATTCAGAGATGGCATTCTGTATGTATTGGCAGAATAAAAGTGGTACATATTTGGTCTGGACAAACAGCTGCAGTTTCAGACATGGCATTCCTAAAGACCCCCTAGAAGAGCGAATTCCTAAATAAAAAGCTCATGCACTGAGATCTTTCTGCTATCTGGCACCCAAGACAAAAATCTGTGCTCTCACCTCCAGGTCATCAGCCCATATGAACATTCATTCTGGTTAGAAAGTATGCTGTGCTGCTTCAGTGAGACTTTTAAAGGTCATCTTTCATCCCCTGCAATCCTGTGTAAACTGTCACTTCTTCAGAGCCTTGCAAAGTGTGAATTCAAGCATGCAAACCACTAACAGTATAGCAGGAACTTGCACCATCATAATGCAGTCACTCTTTTAAGGTCAGGCAAGTAGTTCACTGCCATACTATCAGAGATACCAGTCACCAGCACACTGCCAAATAACGTGTTCACTTGGGCAGAAAACAAAAGAAAAGTCATTTCAATTGTAGGAGTCACCATGTGGCTTTTTAAATAAATTTTACATAAATCCAATACCATCAAAGTAGTAAAATGCAATAAAACCTTTTGAAAATGAGACAGGTAGAGGGTCTTTACTTTGTAAGCTGATTTTGTGCTGAGGTCAACAGCACATGGTGAAGCCTGCAGCACACAGCAGAAGAGAAGCCTTTCCCTCCTGTACCTCCCTGACACATAATCGCATTCCCCCCATTCCTAGCCACCCGCACCCCACACCTGCCAGCTCTGAGCCACCCTTTGTGCAGAGAAATTCCCTGCAAGATTGGAAGGGGCTGTGGGGAGCTCAGTCAGTAGACAGAAATGCCTCTCTTTGCTGCTGGGGGCAAAGGCTGGGTTGGAAACACCACCCAGCTCTGTGGGAAAAATTAGGGGGCCAAGCAGCCCCAGGGAGGGGGCACAAGACAAGTGTTGCAGACAGTGTAATGGTAGTCACGGTAATTAATTTTGATATAGCTTGGTAACACACACATTTAAATGGTAACAATGCCCTAATACAGTTTTCTATCACCCCTCTCCAAATCTTTAGTTATGATAAGGATTTGTTTATTCTCTGCTTGAAAATGTTTACTCAACAAGCAGTAATGATTCTGTGCTGCCAGCCCTCCGTGTCATTTGTGACACTTCCACAGGAGCCATAATTTCCTTTCATGAAAAGGAAGAATGCTGGCAGCATGGCTCAGCAAATGAGATCATCTTTTCTGCAAGGCAAACTGCATGGGAAAAAAAAAAATTCCCAGCTCATAAATATATTTGAGATTACTTTCTCTCCAAGAAACACCTAAAGATTTCAACGAAAAGAAATTAACACAATCAAAGATCGCTCAGCGTTTGAAACCTTCAGAAAGGGTACAGGAGAACCAAGTTCAACTTCTTACTCCAACATGTATTTGAATTATTTACATAAACTAAACTAACTTCAACAGCAGAAGTAAAAAATAAATAAATAAATAAATCTAACAAAGAAGTACTCTTGGTCCTCATGGCAACTTTCATGGCCCTTTGCAAACTGCATCAGACAATGGTCAGGCAGGGCAGAGTCCTCGGGAGCTGGAGCCCATCCCTGGTGCCTTACTGGGGCAGGGGTAAGTGGCACTGGGATGTCATGGTGGTCCTGGGCATGTCAGGGAGCCTCAGCAGCAGGCAGGGACAGGCCATTAGTAACCTCAAGCCATAGCCATTAGTGAGCTCAGGGCACTGATAGATATTTCAGATCTTTTCTGGTTTGGCCATAGGTAAGCATGATTAATAAATGCAGACTGCCCACTGTCTTCATTACCGGGAGACTTTGATGAAGAATTATATTTTTTAAAAATTTTAATGATTTCTATGAAACATATCTAGCTTGCCAGTAATCACATTAAGGCCTTATATTAAGATCATCATGCACTCACAGAAGAAAATGCATTGAAAGGGACCTCTGAAAATCACCGTGTGCCACCTCCTACCCCAAGTAGAGCCATCTTCAGGTTAAATAGGTCGTTTCAAAAAGTCCCCTGGCGTGGAGTTTTCTAGGCCTCCTCAGACAGCAGTTACACTCACTGACCTTTACCCTTATCCAGGCAAAACAATCAGTTTATCTGCTTATCAGTTTTTCTCGCATATCATATATTCACACTCTGTCAGTCAATATCTTGCTGTACCAAGGAACCTGAAGCTAGGAAGGGTACTTCAAATATGGTCTCAAACATGAAATGTGAATAATCACTACCTTCAGCTTGATTGATACACTTTTACTAGTATAGTCCAATAGATGGTTGGTCTTCATCATCACAAGGGTAGAAAGCTTCCTTGTGTTCAACTTGCCTGTAGTGTGCCTTTCTGCAGAGCTGTTATTCCTCAGAATGCACGACATCACTCCATCACAGGTTCAGGACTTTGTTTATATTCATGATGTCTCCACCAGCCTCATTTCTCTAGCTGTTGAAGTTCCTCCAAGTGACAGCCCAGCCCTGCAGGGTATTAACTGCTCACTCCAGTTTGGTGCGATTGATGAAAGCAAAATCCTATCCCATCAGCTAAATTGTTGAGGAAGATGTTAAATAAAAAAAAAAAAACTAGCATCATCACTTGAAGGATGCATCTTCAACTGGTTGCCTTTTGAACTTTTAAGTACTGACCTCTACACTTCAAACCAAACAATCCAGTCAGTATATAATCATAGCTTCTTAATCTAGCCATCCAGTTTATACCTCTTTTTTTTGTCTATCAGAATTTCTAACAAACTAGAACAAAAATAGCTAGAATGAAGGTAATCTACAGGCACTACTCTTATTCATAGAGCCAATCATCTCACTGTTGAAAGTAATCAGGCTTGCCAGGCACAATAAATCCACACCAACACTTTCCATATACCTTTCTTTAGGCCCTGGAACGGGCTGCCCAGGGAGGTTGTGGATGCCCCGTCCTTGGATGTGTTCAAGGCCAGGTTGGATGGGGTCCTGGGCAACCTGATCTAAATGTGTGTGTTTGGTGGCCCTGCTAGGCAGGGGGGTTGGAACTACATGATCCTTGAGGTCCCTTCCAACCCGGGTGATTCTGTGATTCTTCTCTTTACATGACTGGAAAAGGTTTACAAAAACGTTTGGATGTGGTGCTCAGGGACATGATTTAGCAGAGGGTTGTTAGAGTTAGGGTAATATGGTCAGGTTGTGGTTGAACTAAATGATCTTTTAATATCTCTTCCAACCTGAGCAATTCTATGATTCTATTATTCTAACAGGCTGAGGTAAGGCTCACCACCCTTCGGTTTCAGGACCTCTTCTACCATTTCTGAAGATGAGCATGGCATTTCTTTTTGTCAAACTATGCTCACCATGACCTTTGGATGATAAAAGATACCTGGTAATGACATCTGCCAACATCCTCAGCACCTTCAAATGCATTAATCCCATCCAGGCCTATCAACTTCGGTACCTCCAATTTAAGTAGTTTCTAACTTCATAGTTCTTTACCATTTGCAATACTCCTTCTCTCAAGCTTTGCTACTGGACAAAAGGAGCCTGATAAATTTTACCTTGCTAGTAAAAACCAAAGCAATGAAGATACTGAACTTTTTTGTATCCTTTGGTAGAAGGCTGCCTATCCCAATTGAGGTCCTCACTGTATACCCAGCTGATACTTCCATATTTGTTATGGTAGCTTTACCCTGCTTCCAGCTTCTAGCTTCTATCCATTTCTTTTCTATGCTTAGGCTTTTTCCTTCTTTCTTTCTTCTGATTTAAACAGAATACCCTTGATGTCCAGCCAAGGATATTTGGTGTATATTTGCCCTTCAACTTCTCATGATATTCTTCCTGCTAATTCCCTGAAAAAGTCCATGAAGTCCTAAGTTGTCAGACTACTATTCCTTTTCCTTAATTCCTTCAACACCTTTTTATGGTCACTTATAGCCAAGTCAGCTGTCAAGCTTTCTCCTTCTGTACCAGTTCTTACATATTCAGAAGGTCAGGGCAGTGGAGCCCTTCTAGTTAGCCTACCTACCTACCTGAACCACAAACTTGTCCCCCATGTGTTCCAGAAACCTCATCAATTTCCTGTTCCCTGATGAGATGCCCATCCAGCAGATGTCAGAATGGTTCAAGACTCCATTTGAGAAGCAGGGCCTATAGGATTTCTTCCAATTCTTTAAGGAAGGCTATGCTCACCTTCTCTTTCTCTTGTCTGGGCAATCAGTCACAGAATCCTATCAATATGTCTGCTTCGTGGCTTCCCTTCTGATCCCATAAATTGCTGACAGACTCGTCCTTTCCACAGCAAAGCTCCTTGCATCCGAGCAGCTTTGTTATATAGAGCACACCTCATCATAGCACTCCGGTCAGGGTAACCGTCCTACAACATTGTGACTGAAGTAGCAATTTTAATGCACTGTTGCAAACTGCCAAATCATTGAGTGCTCAAGTGGTTTTCCTATGAATTTCATCTGCTTTCTGGCTCTGACTCAGTCTCTGATTAGTCTGGTAAATGGGTTTTATAGAACCATGCAGGGAGATAGCACTTTTGTGCTTCCCTCTACTTGCACTGCTGTTAGGTCACTTTTTAGACTAGCATCTCCTCCTCTAGTTCAGGAAATGGGAGATGATCTTATGAAGACTGGAAGAAATTTTCTTGTTCTACAGCTAATGGAAACCTAAATTCTCTCAGTTGCTCTAAGGTTGTGAAGTAGCATTCAAAAAGATCATCTTAATCCACTATTTGGCAGTGCAAGTTACACACATGGACCATCTGCCTCCTGCTTATCCTCTTCTTTCAGACATTCTCTTTCATTCTCATTTCATATTAAATTTCTGGCTGAAGATAAAGCTGAATATTTGGTTCAAGCAGCAAAGCCACCTGATGTCTACTTGCAGAAAACAAAAACAATTGACAAGTCAAGGACTAGATTTTTTTATGTATTCATTTAACATAGTTATTCAAAATAGTATTACATAATGTTTTATAAGAGTAATACCTCACTAATCTGAGAATGGCTTTGTCCTAAACAGACTGCTAACTATCACTGCCATTGTACTCTAAACACTTTTAAGAACTATTACACAACCCTTTCCTTCCTCATATCCTACCAATAATAACATTCTGTATCATTGACAGAAAATAAATCTAATTTTTTATATCTTATTTGATATTGCACCTATACTGCCAGTGGGCATCTGCATACAATCTACAGCTTTCAAGTGGCTCCCTCAGTTTAAGTACAAAGGCATATATACATGCACAGAAAAAAAAAAAGGCCTTGTGGATGTTTGTTCCTAGTTACGAAAGAATACATCATAAATACACATATAATGTAAGGAAAAATGATCCAAAATTCATTATAAGTTAATACATTCAGTATACGGAAGAACAGGAAACCGGAGCTTAAATTGACACGACTCTGACACTGCTCTGACAAATGCTGTTGCATTTCCCTGCACAGCAAATCCTTCAGCTGTAAAGTTGAGAATACACTCAGAAAGATTATTCAAGAGCCTTTTTTAAAAAAGGTAACATGAATACCAACATGAGAGGATGAGTTGGGTAGCTGCCATAGTTTAATAAATTAAATAGCTATCGCCACCTACTGGCTGTTTTGCAATATAAATATTTTAAAAATTGATTTCAAGCATAGGGAATCAAATACATGTTTTATCCATACAAAAATTATGTACACTACTAACAGAATAATTCACTGGTTCAATCTTTTTCAGTGAGGACATTATACTTACAGTTTTCACAGCTTTACAAGGTATGTCAACAAAGCAGTATTGTATATTCACAAATTTCATATTTGGATAAAATTTAACTATTAATAAATGTAACTATTGTTCAGTCTGTACCTGCTTCTTTTTATACATATACAGGATGTCAGATGTAGGAACCTATTTTTGATGTAAAGCGCAATGGCTTCTGATCACTGCATGGGTGTAGGTGTTGGAAATATTACCATATTTAAGCAAGGCTATGGCCATGAACTAAGTGAAGAATACAATAAATATATTGTATCGTTTGCACTGTTAACAATCAATGGAATTAACTGCACTCGATGCCTTTCTAATTCTCCAACATCTAAGCAGCACTGAAGAATGACATCATATTCTGAAGAAAATCATTCCATTTTAGGAGCATAGTTAACCACATTTGCAATAGAATTTTTTGAGATAAACAAAGCAAAATGAGCAAGATGTGTTTCAAGGAGTTTTGGTAAATGATAAGGAGAGGATGCTGTTAATTCTGGTCCAGACCATGCTGTGCTAGTGAAAACAAAAGAACAATGGAGAATGAAGAAAATCACATTCAGTCACAGCAGCACAAAATTTTTATCTCCTGCTTTGTCAGCTGATCTTTACTACAAAATCTAATGCACATTATTCTACCAATTCAACTCATAGAGCACACCTTCTAAGCAAATTATGTGAATTAGTTATTAAAAATTATTAATGTGGTTTGCCTAAATTTGTACTGAAACAGGTCAGAGTTCTTAGATAACTGGCTGTATAGGTAATGACAGCAGCCTTTGTCTTCTAAATGATGATGGTTTGCTTTGGGAAACAGGTTTCTTACCTCAATTTAACCAGAACCACAAGAAGATTTTTGCAAACACCCTCAATTAGAGTCAGTTACACAGCATGGATGTTCTCATTCAGTTGTGAAGTAATTTTGCCTTTTGGCTTACTATGCAACGAAATGAAATCACTCTACTCCAGAAAGAGATTATCCACAGGAGAGTTTAAGATGGAGTAATTTAGGTGTATTGACTTTATGTGTTCAACCCATTTCCTTACTTTTGTGGATTGTTCCTGTGCAGACCAGCCCGCTTAAGTTTCACATATGGATATGACAAGCACAGTGTAGTCAAGAAAATTTACTCATTCAGCAGAAACTCATATTAGATAAATGTCCTGTAAAACTTAGCAGCAACACTCAACATTTCAAGTGGGACACATACCAGTAAGTAATCTCAAACAAACAGCTATTCCCCTTTCAGAAACAGAAAGCTATCCTGCCCTTCCCTCCCATCACCAGGATTTATTTTGAAGATTCCTACTGAAAACAGAAATTGCTGTATTAAGAGTGCACTAAAGCCATTCTGCAGAGAATGCTTGGAAAACAAGCAGGTGATGTCAGCTTATTTTAGAAATCATCTATAAAAATGTAAAAGCTATCATGATTCCCTAAACAACATTTGGTATTCAACCCTCCCCTGTGAGAAACTACAGCATAGTGAAATACTGCAATACAAAATTACTGTGGCACCACATTTTGTCTCTTTATCAAATAAAGATTACTTTCAGGAACTCATTTGGCCATAGCTCTGGTACAGCATTTAGCTATGCAAAAAAACGCTATACATTTAGCTATGCAAACAAATGTAGCAGCATCCAAAATGCTACTTCCATGATACCAATATAACTATACTACAGGTTCACCACAATCTGGCTATAACATCTTTTTGTTTTATTCTTTTCTTGTGCCCTCCTGCCCTCTGATAACTTTTCAGGGCTATGAAAGTTACGTTCTATAAGCAAGTGAAGTTGAGGTTTTTTGGCAGCTTGAGGAGGTTTAACTCGATACACAGCATGTCAGAACACAGCACTGAATATATGAAGGATGTGGTCTTTTGTTTCAGTACAACCACACTGCTTAGAAAGGTGGGTGGGGGGTAACAGTCATTTATCTCTCTGAACAAATCCGAGAACAACCATGGGATGGCGGTCTCGATTCACACAAGTACAACTTAAACACCAACATGCAGGAAGACTCGCATAGACACAAAGTAAGCACATTCAGCCACATGCTCTTCATGCAAATGCACGGTTCATTTCTTCAAACGTATATTCACATTCTCTGTGCTCTTCAAATTCTAATTTGTATATTGCTTTCTATTTTCGCTTGTTAAGTTCTCCTTCGGGCACCAATTTAAAATACAGGTTAGAACAGGTGCAGTCATGCATATCTTATCAGATAGAGAAACTGAGCTGTAATATTAGCAGTAGGCTAAAGGAAGAGAACAGTTAGAATCTTGGTGATATCACTATGATTGCCCTATAGTTCCCAGTACATAAATCCAGTTGTGATGAGTTTAATAAATCATGAGCCAAACAATCTTCAAGTGTGTCACAGACAGCCCAGAGTCTCTATGCAAAGGTAAGAGGTCAGGCAAATATGAATCACATCAGCAAGATCACGAACAAATAGTAAACAAATAAAGCACAGTTAAAATATCCCAAGTTTCAGGTCTACATTCTAAAACCTTACCAAGTTTCTCAGATTATTATTATTTTTTTTTTTCCAGTTCATTCTGTGAAAGAACAGCAGGCATTAGAACAAGAAAATTAAATAACTGCAACTGCGTGGGGACAGGCCATCAGTCTTTACAGCACTACAGTAGGTCATACAAACTATGAAAAAAACTTCATGATATGCTGCCAAATCATTGACTTGAAGGAACATATCTCAGACTTGCTTGATCAGACCCTGTATCCTAGAGGATATGAAAATGTTTACATTGAGACACACAAAATTAGTTAAGGCTCTAGCAGATTTGAAGTCCAAAGACTTTGGTTATTCTGTATCTTTTCAGTCATTTGGAATTTCCCTCAACTTTCTCTGAAGATTAATGCAAGTCAAAACAAACACTTTCATTAACTTCTGAGACTACACTCAGCCTCAGAATTTCCCCAAAGGGGGATTTCCAACACATAGCACCAGCATAAAAGCTCAGTAAGTTGCAGAACATATTTCTCTAATGGCCACTGGATGCTCTAAACTGCTAACACTGCATTCAGAATTTCAGAACTGCACCTATGAGAAGAGTTCCTACAGAGCAGACACAGCTAATCTTATCAAAGAACTGGTTTTACTCATAGCATCCTGCAGTTAGAGAATAAAAAACATCAGAAAGGCTGATTTTCCCAATCATTCCTTCATGCTTCATTTTTACTAAGCCTCCAGTTTCTTCAACAAGCACTTTTTTTTTTTTTTTTTTCATTATTCACACAAGAAAGTTAAAATACAGGTAAGGAAGTGTGTGAATTTGCAGCTTGTTATCTACCGTATGCTAGAAGTAGCTGTCTGTGCTTTCTAGTGTAACTTACATGATACAGTGCTCTGTAAGAGTTCAAGCAGAGAGATGGTGTAGTGCCTGGCTGCCTGTTAACAACTCAATCTGATGTGCTTTGATATCCACGTGTGACGAAGTCCTAAAACTTGAGCAAAATCAAGAGAAGGGTACTACTGATCTGCTGAGGACAGGAAGGCTCTGTAAAGGAATTGGGATAAGCTAAATCAATGGGCCACATCCAGTTGTATAGCATTCAAGACGACAAAATACCAGGTTCTGCAATCTCAGGAAGCAGTTCAGATTTAGGGCAGAGTGGCTGGAAAGCTGCCTGGCAGAAAAGGGCCTGGGAGTGCTGGTCAACAGTTGGCTGAACATGAGCCAGCACCATGCCCAAATGGCTAATGGCATCCTGATTTGTACCAATGTATCTTCATAAGCAATAAAGTAGTATATGAATTGAACAAATTTTGAGTAAATAAGGAAAACTTCTGTATATTCAAGCACAGGATAATAAAAGCAAACAAATACAATCATTCCCTTTTTATTCCATGAGTTCAACCCACACCATAAAGATAATTTTCAACTAAGCTGGTAACATGTTCATGCCACAGAAAAAAAAAGTTTCATAGTAAGATAATAAAAGGTGCAATTTCCAGTCATTAGATTAAAAACCTGACTAAATTCCATTAATCCACGATGAAAGTTTTCAGTTGCTGTGGGAAAAAAAAAAAAAAAAAAAGCCTCTGCTCTAATCTGGTAACCTAACTATGAAATACACTGCTTTAATATGCCTAAGTCACGTTGCCTCTGGAGACTAGAAAATAAACATTATAATTGCTCTAAATATGAATTGCTCTTTTCTACTTGCCATGTTTAAATTCTAAAAGCTTAATCTTCACATTAAAAGACCCAGTCAAGACATTAAAAAATCCTGCCCCTGAGGCTAAAAAGCCATGCAAGAATCCGTGGAGTACAGTACAAATGATAGTGCGTGTGTATATATATATATATATACACACACACACACTTATATACATATATAGTATGTTTTAATGCTTTATCAGGTGGCCATAGCAGATGCCATAAAAAGCAGAGTAGAGTCAGATATATACAGTAGTATTCAAACAGGACACAGTTGTGATTTGTAGAAAACCCATAGTAGCCTGCTTTAAAATAGATGAATCATGCTAATACTCCAGATTTCAGAGTTCTCAAACAGCTTGATTCAAAGCCTACTGTATACTCACATCATTGTTTTACAGCGTTTATAATAACAGGATCTCGGCAGCACATTCAGAAATCGTGATTTTTGACCTACATAAGGACACGTAAGTACTGCTGACGCTCCTCTTCAAGCAAAGAACTGAAGCAGTGAAGCATCAGATCCATCTTGACTCTCAAACATGCTATTGGTGTCCCATGAAGGATTTTCATTAAAAAAAAAAACAAAACAAAACCAACAGAAAACCAAAAAACTGATGCGAAGTAGGATATTGATACATCAGCAGAAATGCTTCTTGTTTTTTCAAGCATTATCTTCATTCGAGAATTGTGTAAGAAAGATAAAGACCTAAGTGTACACAAAAATAAGTCATACAATCGATTTAAAAAGATTATTTTGTAATACTATTTTATAAGTGGTTTTAAGTTCATCCTCCTTAAGAATACTATCCATAAATATATTCCAAAGCATATTTGATTAGTGAGCAGGATCAAAGTGCATGGAGTGAAAGAGTTTTGCTATGCTTATGAATTAAAAATTCCTCACGAGGACTCAAACTGATTCAGGAATTGAGAGCAGAAGATGAACAGAGACCACCCAATAGCTCCTACCAGTCTCTCCAGTTACTTCTTTGCAGGTCTTTTAATTTGAGTGTAGTTGCTTCTTTAGGAAAGGCCACAGAAAAAACATGGAAGCCACTAGTGTCTTGATGGCTCATGTTAAGCAGGGACTCTGCCCTACGGCCACCTGACAAGATGAGGGCTAAGGGCACCAGAGAAGTCATGAGAAAGGACATCATGCAAGAAGACCTCAGCAGTTTGCACTGAAGCTCCCACAGTTTAGGGAGGAGTGCAGCACCAGGTTTGGCTTAGAACCATAGAATCATTAAAGTCGGAAGAAAACCTCTAAAGGTCATCAAGTACAACCACCAACCCATCACACCATGCCAACTATGTCCCTCAGTGTGGTTCTTTGAACACCCCCAGGGATGGTGACACTACCTCCTCTCTCTGGAGCTTGTAACAATTATTCTGAACACAACAGGATTTTGGTGTTGTGATTTTCGTGATAAATGATCCTAAATCCACCTATGATCCTTGTGATAGAATTTCCACAAGGCATTGATGAATTTCAGAATTTGAAGCAATAGTAGTCTCTTAGCCAGGATTGTATTAACCTGGGAGAAAAAATGAAATGGATTTCCCACGTCCATAGCATGAAGCTCTTCCCACACTTACCTACAACGCTTCCAGAAACACCTTGTCACAACACAAGACCCCTGCACCTACTGCAGAGGCAAAGGGCAAGCAGTGTAAACTACTCCAGCCACTGAGCTGGAAACATGGAGATCAAGAGAGCCTGAGCAACAGGAGTTTTACAGTGAAGGCACGCACAGACCAGGATCTTAGTGAGCCAAGGAGTATAAATACATCTTGTTCAGTGTCAGAAAAAGAGGATAGCTGTATTTGAAGTCATGGTGCCATAGAAGCACAGGAAAAAACAGAACAAATGCCCCTTCCCCTCTTGTATGAGATTGGTTATTCTTTACATCAAGGTGTTGGTCGACACAGTGCTGTTCTACTGTATTCATACAGCAGTGCAGTTGTTGGCAGTTCATTTCAGAAATATTCAGAACTAGATGAGCATCTCCTGAGGTCCTTTTCAGCCCATTTTCTTTGATTCTATGCTGGAGAATATGCACTTTCTGATCCCATTCTTTTTTAACTGACACTCAGAATTTACTTACCCACTTACTGTGCCTACTCAAGGCAACTGTGGGCTAGTGAGCTTGAGAACTCCTGAGAGCTCTCACATTTGTAAAGCCACATGCAGAGCTCTTCACTGGTGGAAAGTCACACGTTCACAGAGACACAAAGGAGTTAATGGTTTCTTTCCATTACATATAATGGGAGCACAGAGAGTTGAGATATAATAAAACTCTATTAACAGCATAGCAGAATGAAGGCTGGGAATTGTTTCAGTGTACTGCAGTGAGGACTGCAAGTTTTGCTATAGTGAAATCCAACAGAGTAAGTTCAGTCTATGCTTTGTGAGATGAGGAATGGAAAGCAAAGCAGGGGAGTCCTTACCCTGCTTACTTCTTCAGCTGATACATTTTTGAGTACTTCGATGTGTATTAGGTTATTCTCCTCTTGGCTGAATTTTTATCCAAGTCTTCTCTGTCCTGCAAGTTTTCTGTGTTAGCTTTTTCGCTTCTTACCATTTTCATGGTTTTCTCTCTCTCTCTCTCTATGGTTCATGCTCCACAATCATCATATGTTCGTGAGTGTTAGAGATTCTTGTCAATGACATGACCATTTCAGAATGTTATTGGAACACGGAGCACAGAGAATCATACATTTGACCCTCCCAAACTGCCTAATTGGGATCTCAAACCACTTTCTACTAATTAAAGAATAAAACCACCACAGATATCAGTAGGAGCAGAGCCAAAATCCATAGCTGAATAGCAAGAGCACAAACTGAACCTTTCACATATGATTCTGAAAATATGGAGATCTGTCATTTTAGCATTTCAGTCTTTGAGGTAACAATGACAGCAAGTATGAACAAAAAAAGATAATTATAAACAAGGTATTTACTATCCTATGCACATACTTTTCTCTTTCTTCACCTCCCAGACCTTTCATATTTCCCCTTCTTCTTCCAAATTTTCTTCACAACCTGTTCTGCTGTTAAAGCAGACTGAAAGAAGGTTGAAGGAGAAGCGAGAAGAGGCTTTATGCCCTTTGTTTCGTATTAATGTCAACTTATTATAAATAACATTTTTACAGGATGTTTGTGATACTTGCCATCTGGGAGGCATAAGTGGGGCAAACATGAGAAAAGGGGAAATATGCAAAGTTGTAAGATTTTTAAGATTTTGCTTCCAGATCAGGCCACTGGTCTGTTACAAATATTAACATAAATTCTTTAGAATCTAATGAACTATCTAAAAGGGAAAAAGTAAATTAAACAAGCAATGGAATGGAAGTGTTCTTTCACAAAGCACCAACACAAACGGATGTAGTAGAAATTAAACTGACAAAAGATGAGAGGCTTTTCTTTGGGGCCCTAAGG
This sequence comes from Centrocercus urophasianus, assembly GCF_019232065.1. Classification (NCBI taxonomy): domain Eukaryota; kingdom Metazoa; phylum Chordata; class Aves; order Galliformes; family Phasianidae; genus Centrocercus; species Centrocercus urophasianus. The sequence goes on along the minus strand of NW_024884364.1, from coordinate 46,951,417 downwards.
GAGTTTAATTAACTGATTTTCCTGAAATGGATTGAAGCATCACTCTGATTTTACTGTCACATATTTGGCTAAAAATCAGGAGTTTCAAAAGACTTCAATGGGGAAAAAAATGTAACATCTGATGATGAAGCAGGCAGACTCACATAAACCACAGGCTCCTTAATGTAAGAAATCCTGAGAACATTCTGAGAGTAGACAAGTGATGGACTGCAAAATAGAGTCTGAAGTAAGTACTGATGAAATGCACCAAAAAGAGATTATCAGAAAAACAGCAATTTCCTTTCCATGTTCTAAGAGCTACTATGTCTGAAAAACGAGCAATAAAGCTCAGAAAATAGGTTACTGGGTTTGCTCTGACCCGCCATGTCTGCTATAGGATTCAGGCCATCAGCTTATCAGCATTCTATGTAAGTGATTGAAATCATTACCAGCACATAGGCACTCTACTCATTTTCATTTATTGCTTTTCAGCCAAGGTCAAAAAAGAATTTCTGATGAAGGTGCAGCATTCCATATGATGTTATAATTCAGAAAGCAGGCTATAGGCATTCCTTCACTTATTGGATATTACTTTCTCACTGAAGTTCTTTTCAAAGCTGAATTTCGGTGTATTACCTTCAATAATATTCTACTTTTTATTACATGTCAGAGCCACCTTCTACGCTCAGAAAAAAATCCTTCATCTTAATAAATTTACCATATATAACCTAAAAGCATGAAGCATTGTCAAATGTACTGTTTTCTAAAAAAAACGTCAGAAATGGAACTGTATGCATTTCTCCTGTTATAATAAGCTTTCTATGGGAATGAGATTTATAAATACTGTACTGTAATTTATAGATCTGGTGAAGTACAAACTCTTTCCAAACCTAAATAAAATGTAAATTTATGCATTGAAGTTCTCAAAGAACATTAGGCTTGTGGTGATTAATTCAAAAACAAGGTATTTCAGAACTATGATGGAACTACTCTAGTTTTAAGGAATACATCTCAAAGAAGTATGGAAATTAATTTTTCTGTTATGAATCAGTTTCAACTAGATCTATAAACAAGAGATGATTCTCCTAATTATAATATTTAGGAATGGTCATCGGCTTGACTTTAGATGATCATTTTCATCCATTTCCATTCAACCTGTTTATGGGGCATTTCTGCTCTCTAGTAGTACATTCAAAGTACACGCCGCATTGGATGCACAAGACAACTACAAAAACAGAAAGCCCCCAACAGCAAAACTTCTGAAAGAATTAAGGTTGCCTCTGTTAGTGTAAGAGCCATATCAGGTAGTTCCCTGCTCCCTCGATTCTCTCTTACATTTCACTTTCCTGTACAGATGTCGCCACACCCTTCAACGTGCCAAACTCTAACTCTGTCATTTCCATAGCCATAATGTAACAGAGGTGGTAAAAGTAAGAGAGACAACAATAGGAACTAGATTTAATCTTATCTAATCAGGTGTGGGGTTTTTTCCTTAAGTCAGTGATAAGCATTGCTCACAAGAACTAATAAATATTCCTACTTTTAATAAATGTAACTCATTCTAATACACAATTTTCAAATAGCTCTATTATTACCACCACAGCTGGTAGAATTTCAGCCCTCTATTTGTAATCAAGTGTTCATGCTGCTTAAAATTTCTAGTTCTCAGACCAATAGAACATAGATACTATGTAAAAGAAGATCCCTGGAGACCTGCAAAATCAGAAAAACACTCAAGGGCAGAAGTAAATGTGCATTTCATACTATTTTCTGTATTCAGCAAAGTAATCACTTTAAGAGAAGAATAAAGAAGAAATACTTTCAGACAGAACCAATATATATTTAGTTTTTGTTTCAGAAAAGCAAAGTAGGTTATAGAAATAATACTCCTATTGGCCTCCTCCTTAAAAAGTGGGGAAAAAAAATAGAGAGAAGATCCAACTCACTCTTATATCACAGGTCACTACAAAGCAACAACTTCTAAGATTAAAAGGATGCACAATCTACTTACAACAAACAAGCCGTTAACTCAGCAGGTGTAAATCAGTGAAGCAGCTCTGACATAGGTGGGTGTTATAATGCATGATTTCTTTCAGGCTGATTCTTTTACACACCTGTAATTTTGTTAAACTGTGAAACTGCACAAAAGCTGAGGAATAAGCTGTGTGTGGTTCTGCTCGTAACTATTCTACATTTTGCAAATTTTGAATTACTGTTCATCACTGAGTGATATGGTAGAAATCACTGAATGGCTTGACTTCTCATCCTCACATTCTACTCAGGAGACAGGTTCTTGGTAACTTGCCCAGAGTTACACCATGCCTTTTCTCGGAGTAGAAACCAAAGACAACTTCTTGCCAATAATTCCCTTAAATAACGGTCAGTTTTTCATTTTCAAGACAATTAAACTGCAGTTTCAAAACCACTTAGCCTTGAGCATTCCTGGACACACTCCTCTGCACCTGGAGCTGGAAGGATGTTTGTTGTTAAAAAATACATTCTTTCCAGGCTTTAAATTTCAGGATGATGTGAATAGTGATAAAAGATCATGTCTGTGAGCAACTAACAACTGCTAACCTTGCATCTGCAAGAGTCGTACTTACAAACATGGATGTGAAGCTGAAAAATGTGCTACACATTCTCATATGTGAAATACTCGATACTCCATTTGCCACTCTCTCAGGAATCCAGCCATGGTTAGGCAACAGTGCAAAGGAAAGAACAGCATAATCACAGATTGCTGCATGAAAATGAAATTACTTGACACTTCTTTCTAGTTTAACTAGTAATGATCTTTCTAGTCACAGGCAGAATTGCCAGGTCCATTTTTATGTTTGCCTTCTCTGCTTTACAGCATCAGTTCTTCTCAGAATATTGACAATCAAGCATCATCAGGATCTCACGATGCCACTGGTGTCCACATTTGTGAACATGACTCTGAACAGATGGACTGCCAAAGTAGCTGACAAAAACAATTAGAGAAGCAGGAGGCACAACGGTTAGGATTCGATAGTTCCTAAATAATGATTTCTGTACCTGCAAGTACAGAATACAGAATAGCTATGAGCTATTCCAGAAGTGCCTAAAGACAAAAAAGAGCAATGTGGAAGAGGCTGGGAGAAGACATGCAATACAGTAAAAATGCGTGCACTTTTCAACTCAGAGCACGAATATCAAAGCCATAGTTTCATCATAAACTTATGCCAAAAATCAACTAAATGCACATAGGAGTCATTCTCTTGATTTAAATGAACTTTGGTAAGGAACAGGCTGCCCAGAGAAGTTGTGGAGTCTCCTCCTTGGAGATCTGCAAGAGTTGCATGGACCTGGGCCTGGGCCCCCCTGCTTTCGGTGTCTATGATGGGGCAGGATTAGGACAATACAAACTCAGAGGTCCCTGCCAACCGCAGCCATGCCATCATTCTGTGAACAATCCTTTAAAAAGTTCAACTCATCAACAGCTCTTCAGGTGTGGTGACAACCTGCAGATGCAAAATTCAAAAAGAAAAGAACCTTTTTCACCTTTGTTTTCACATGGAAGAGTCCCAAATGTGGTTGATCTCAAGGACCACCATAATAAGGATTAATAACAAAATCTCAACTATTTCGTGCTATTAATTAAAACTTTTTTTTTTTATCAAATTTTATGATGATATTTCTTTCCATAAATGTTTTAACTTTCCTAATCCTGACCTTAAAAAACAACGCTAAAATGGAGGTGTATGATAGAAAAACTAATACACCAACATATTGGCTCTTATGACTAGAGCTGCAGCAAAATTTCTGTCTCCTTACAATTTCACATAAAGTGGTATATGTTGTAAAGTGCAGTCCTTTCTAACAGTTGGTCAGATAACAGTAGCTTGAAATGGACACATTCAGCCTTATCTGATTACTTGAATGTCATATCTGAAATCAGACTGCTGCACTTAGACTGTAAACAGGCCTAAAACACAAGTTTCTTGATAATATTCATGTATGCACTAGCTCAGCAAGCCAATGAGGAAGGCTAATAGGAAGAAACTGTTTTGTCCAGAAGGGGTGTATGAGCAATTACAAATCTCACACCAGTAAGGTACCTTCAAAACTAAGATCTATTGTTCAGACAAGCAAGTTAAATATAGCCAGCCATTTCCTAAACTATGCAAAAGATTTTATCAAAGCTTGTTAGGTTTTTTTCTTTATTTTTTTTTTGAAATGCTGAGCTGAATCAAAGAAGCATTTCGCATATCGGGATGGTTCGCAGCTGAAGCATGCTGGCAAGTACAGTGCTGAAAATACATTCTCCATTTTTTAGAGGTACATTTTATGCTGACAGTGGGCAATAATAGCCAGACTTTTTCCAACACATTCTAAACGTCATATTTTCCTCTCTAAAAACGTTGAGTGTTACTGACATCTCTAAGCATTTGATTTGAAATTCAAAGACACGGTTTCTGTATGTAATTTTACACTCTCAGTAGAAATTTATCTTCCGCACCGACTAAGCTTCCAAGCAAACACGGTATTGACTCAGTGCCCAGGAAATATGACGGATTAAGCCACAGCTAAATGCCTTAAGTTAACACAAATCTAATAGGGCCAAACCTGCATCCTACAACATGTGGAGCCACTCCCAAGTAAAACCAAGTAAAAGGTAGCAAATCTTAGTCATTTATCTCCAGAAAAGCTACTACCAGTCTGCTGGCACAATGCAGTAGTACTGGGCTGCTTCTGTGCAAGCTCTTCCGCTCAGTGTAACTGCTGTGTATCATGTGTATAAATTCAATACTTTAAAGGAAGAAGGACCTGTCTGTTATGTTTCTTTTAACAGTGTATTAATTATGCAAGTCTCACTAACATTTCTGGTATACCAAACTAAGACACACACAGGAAAAGTTGCCAAAGTTTCCAAGAACTATAAGAAACATGATTTTATTTTCCAGAACAGAAAAGAAGAAACCTAGATAGTATGGAGACAGAAAAGCTTTGGAAGGAAGGGAAGAAGAAATGTCTAAAACCCTTTCACAAAGTTAGAGAACAGATTATTGCACAGATGAGCAGAGAGAAACACGTTTTGTTTTCCAAGAATAGTCCCACAACAGGAACAACAGTTTATGAGTTCATCTCAGGAGGATAGTCACAGAGCCAGGTCTGAAAACCTTGCGGCAAGGCCAAACTATTCCCTTGCACACATACATCTATTTCCCCCTGAGAAGGCAAACAGCAACATATCAGACTAAGATGTGATCCTTCTCTGTTCTCCAGTCTCACGGTAGTTATTACTGGGTCAACTATAACCAGAACACCCTTTGCTATTTTGTCAGTTTTCTACTTACGTGCCAGACTAGTGCTGAATTCATACTTTACAATGATAATATTTCATTTCCCCTAATTTAAAAGGCTAATGCGAATTAACCCCGATTTGGTGAAGCAAGCGCAGAGAAATACAAATGCAGACACCCTTCACCAGCATAGTATAATATTACAAGTAGTAAGCATTGTACTAATGCACTGAACTAATCTTCATGCATTTCTATATTCCCAACTCAATAATAGTATGAACACACTCCTTCCTGTCCTTGTGCTTAAGCATTACCTTGAGAGCTGTATTTTACCACAGAGACACAGAATTACAGACATTTGCTGTTTTACACCTAGGCTAATGTGTTTGTAATTACCATGAAACACGGTTTCCTTATAGCTGAGGAATACAGCATTCCCCTTTTCCCTCTGTTTAAAGACTTTGTTCACAAGATTTATTGAGAACTCTGGCAAACCCTGATTGCAGCAGAGTTACTCTTCAACAGGGGAGGGAAAGGAAAGAACATAGCCACATGTCCTATTTTACCTATAGGATGGCAGGTTGCTTCACAGTGGCATTCTCCTCAGGCAACTCAGCATGTATAAAACGATTCTGACTACAACTAACAAGTATAACAACTTGGCTCAGATTTGGTGTGAAATGTGTCACTCGATAATACACAGGCACTATGGTCAGACATCCACAATCTGTCCCAGCAAAGAGGAGAATACAGGATCTTTTTTTTTTTTTTTTTTTTTTTTTTTTTTTTTTTTAAATCATCCACAGCAATTTCAGCCATACTTTGGATATGCTGCTGCCATGTATCCTAAAGGAAAGGATATGACTTCAAACCTGAAATACCAACTTATTTGGTTTTGACTGGGGAATATGATTTAAAGAAAACTGACAGCTTTGCAGTCCTCATAACTATTATGTTCAACACATTTTATTGGCAAATATTAAAATAATCTATAAAATCTCTCTTCTCATTCACACAGAAAAAGGAATCTCAAGTTTTGGTGCAACCTCAATTTTTGACGTTTATGGACACAATTCACCATTCACTAACTTTAGTACACACTTACTATAACATACTTCAGATGTTAAAAAGGACAACATTTCTGTTCATAGAATTATTGTATTTTTTTAAATTATAATTTACATTCATAAGGCTACTTTTTTGTTGGAAGCTATCCTCTTAGGCTGTTTTGGAGATACTGTAAGAGCAAATCTTACAATGAATGTATTCTCTCTCCCTTTCTTGAATTGGAACCAACATTATTTTAGCTCTGAGAAAGGAAACAAGAAGAGAGTACACAGTCTATGTAGAATTTAGACAATGAAAGTTTTTAGTGTAACCATGCAATCATCAACTCTTGAACCAAAAAACCAGACTGTTCATTTCTTAAATTATGAACTTCACCACATGTATTATTCCTGCCCTAAGTACAACACAAGCACTATCCTTACATTTCTTTTTCCCCCACACAGAAATTTCTGTTTCCTCCACATAAGGAGGAATTTCCTCATGTGGTTTTACCAGCATTATAACAGAAAAAAATTGGCAGAGCTGGGTTCTAAAACCACAAGAATTCTGAGATTCTGTTCAAGAGCTTTAGCAAGCCTTTTTCTAAAACATACATGAGTCTGAATACCCTTTCATTCAGAGCATATATAAGATCCATTTTCATGATCTTAGGATTTTGATTTGAGAACATAACACAATAGCATACAATCAGCTCTTCTATGGCAGGTAACCCTAGTTTGTAGAAAAGGCTAAAAGGTCTCTGTACCTTGGGAATAGTGTGTTGACCTATAAAATTCAACAGCTTCCAGCCTTTGTTTACTTGGTACAGCCCTATAACTCTCTCAGAGATAATCCACACATAGATAAGCAATAATCTAAGAGCAGGTTTACAAAATTCTACTAGAAGGTGGAGCACATATTCAATATGCAATGTCCTGATGGAAAGATCATCTCATTTTGACAATTTTAATGTTATAATTTTGCTGTTATGAAATGTCTCCAATTTTACTAAAGCAACATTTACTATATAAACTCATTTTGAAAGTGATTGCTCTGTAGTTGTAATAATCCTCTTGGCAGATTTAATGGTAATTTTCAACACTGTTTATTCCTTTTACTGTTAACTTGAGCAGAACATTTTAAAAGAAATGCTTTCAGCTTAGTATCTCTCAAATTTCAAGAGAATTTATTTACAGATAATACTTTAACAAAAAACCTTAAAAAATGCATTTTGAGAGTGACGTGGAAGGTATTAGACAATAATTCCCCCTTTAGCAATAAAGGGAACATAGCCTTCCATCTCTTCTCATTCTCACTCACATCTTAGTGACAGTCTCCAGTGTCTCTCCAAAGTGAAATAATGAGAAAGACGTATCTACTTGGAGTCTATCAAAAACACAAAAGCAAAGTTAATAAATAGATGTCCACCATTTTGCTAGATAAACTAGCATGTTATGACAAAACTAGTATGACAAAATTAAAGCTGTAGTGATAGTTAATTAAGGCCTTATATTTTTCTATAGTGTAAGAATCTTCCATGCTGTTATTAGGGAAACCTTTTAAGTGTAAAACACAGTTTTCCTTGCATTTCTGGTAGTTTTCCCTGCATCTTTTAGTAACAAAGCTGAAAGTCTCAATTCAAAATAGACAAATGCAGATGTTCCTTTGGCTGGCTGCTTTAATATAAACGCCTTCAAGAAGGAAACTTGAAAACAAATCTCTATTGAGTTGAGACCTGAATCTCTATGCAGTTCAACATGGATGGGGAAAAAGGTCAGATATTCACAGAACAACTATAATGGCCCAACAGAGTGACACCGTGGACAAGAATTAGCAGATAAAGATAGAAAATGATTAATGCAAAACTTCTGACAGAGAAACATATGTGAAATTACTCTTCAAAAAAGTGCATTAAAAAATAGAAGCCTCGCACAAGCCTCAAGAGACTATGGCTAGCATTTAGGACATTTTGAAATCTTGCCCCATGAATGCAATCAAATTGGAAAGAGAATATGATTTACCTTCCCTGTTTCTCTGATTTAATGAGCTAACATCTAACTCTAGACTCTGGATTTCTTTATGGCCTAGGAATGAAGAGTGCCAAAGTGCTCTCTTTCTCTGAAGACTACAGATACAGCCAGGCTCTGTATTGGGCACATCATACACCAGCAGACCTTTCTGTAAGTCCACTTACACTTGTGAGATCATATCTGGAGTGCCGCATCCACCTCTGCACACCTCAGTGTGAGAAAGACTAATATATTGGAACAAGTTCAGCTGATCTGGCAGCTGGAGCACATCACACACATGATAAGACAGAGAACTAAGGTTTCTCAGCCTTCATAGGAGGAAATAAAATGAAAGCCTTCTTCATGACTTCCAATTAGCTGACTGGAAGATACAAAGAGTCAGACTTTTTTCTCAGAGGTACATTGGAATAAGACAACAGGCAACAGACAACTTGGATCATGGGAAGTTCCAATAAGATCTAAGGAATATATGTATATTTTTCAGTGACAGTAGTTAAATACTGGAACGTGTCCAGGGAAGTAGAGGGATATTCATCCTTGGAGAGGTTCAAGAACTGGCAGGAAACTGCACTCAATAACCTTATCAAATCAAAGATGGTTTGAGCAGGGGAGTGGAACAGGTAACCTACAGAGATCACTTCCAAACTAGCTTATTTTTATTCAGTCCATGTACCTGTCTAAATACTAACAATGTGCACATGCACACAATTTATATCCTAAGTCTGAAGATGGATGGAGTATGAATTAGTATTATTCTTCCAGAATAATAGCTGAGGATTTTTAACATGACTGCAAATAACAAGTCTCTGAAAATACAGAAAAGTGATGTTCAGCTGCTCCCTAGGATCCCCTTTTAATGTATCTTTTCCTTCCCTCCCTCAGAAGAGGTTACTGCAAATACTTGAAAATAATCATTTATTGTTCACGTAACTAATCAGTAGGGTGCTACAGGAAGACAAATCATTGATACATGTTGACTTGCCTCTCATAAAAAAAATGAGGCAAGGGAAATAATAACCCAGACCTTCCCACCAGTGGAAAAGTCTTCAGTATCTGAAGATTTTGAGTTCTTCCTTTACTGTGCATTTAAGACTCCACACCTGGCTGGATGGTATGGTTTGACTATGCGACTTGGCCTATCAGTTACTGGTAGAACTGACCCTCTTCAGTCTATTTGAACTGACATTCTGCTAGGCTATGGGGAAACCAAAAGATGAGTGATTTCTTTGTTCCAAGTTATTCACTCACATTGATTTTTATATGAGTTTAGTTTAAAGCATTTATGCACTGTTCTATATACTATGCCATCCTTAAGAGAAATAAATTCAAAAATTAAGTCAACTGCTTTTATGCCCTGTGGAGACTTTCCCTAAATTACCAGAACAAAGTTTTTCTGCTGCTCAAGTCACTAATGCATTACTGCTGCAGCAGGAAAAGACCAAAAGCCTTTGCAAATCATGCTGAGAAATTTCTGCTATGACAGATTAGAGGACAAAAGGCACAGTAACATTAAGACATCAAACGAATGCCACTTCCAAACTAATCACTGCATGCTTAAAGAATGCCACTAGTCAGTGTGAAACAGAGACAGAGATTGGTATCATGAGGACCAGAAAGTTTGGGTGAAGTTGTCCACTGAATGCAACAGACAGCTCCCAGCTGTCTTTGATGGGGCTATAAGCAGGACGTGCTGGTGAAAATCCACACATTATCTCATAAGCAAGTTAACACAGAACGCAGAGTACACGTAGTAGATTATGCTGCCATTCGTACACAGAATATCTACAAATATACAATATCTACAAATTTCTAATATTCAGTATTCAGTGAGAATAATCCCCAGGGTGGAATCCAGTCTGCACGTAAGCTATGTACCATCACGAAGAACTGCGCGTTTCCAAAACTATGCCTTCATCTATTTCTTATTTTCTGTAGAAAGACTTACCTTAGCTTGGTGCTGCCAGTTTCACATCAAATTCCAAGATTATGCTAGAAGCAAAATGCTATGGCTGAGTAGTTTATACTGAATTTAAAATTCAACGGTAGAATTTATGTTGCTGGTCTGACTATAGAAGCCTTCACATGCTGCAATTGCCCCAGAAAATGATAACTTCAAGTTGACTTCATTCCTTTCTGCCATCTAGTCCCCACACTGATCACCTGCATCTGCGTTACACTCAGCACAGCTGACACTCCTTAGTTACCAAACTTCCAAACTGAGCAATAAGAGCTCATCATCAGTTTAATTCAGTGGGTTTTGGTTTAATTCTAAACAAATAAAGTACATACAGTTATCAAACAAGAAGAATGGACAGAAGAACATAGGTTTTGTGGTTGGGATAGCTGGGATTTCTCCACTTTGTTCCCTGTCATTTTTTCCCCTCACATGGGTTTACTTTATTAATTAGCAGCACACCTGTAAATAAATTTCAGTTAAATAAGTAGAACCAGCACAAACATGCACACTAAAGTCCTTACAGATGCTGGCATTTATTCAGTATTATAATCCCCTTTCAGAAAAATGAATAGGACACAAAGTCTCCCATAAGCCAGATTTTCCTTATAAATAAGCAGCATATAATATTATCATTTAGCTTAACACCACATACTTTTTACTGACAATAGTATTGGAAATAGAAGACTGCTGTAAAATGTCAGAGAGTTTCTGAAGCCTCAGAATTATACAGGCAAGGAAGGGTTTACCAGCTTCTAGTCCAATTTCCATCATCATATCATATTCTAGTAAAAAATAATCCCTTTCTTCAGTTTGCTGATTTAAATTAATGATAAAGAACTTAAATTCCAATTCATCAAGCAAACAAGATGACTGATATTGCTTTCTGGAAACAAGCCGCTTTCCTTTTCAATCTCCTGTCATTCCCTATCATCAGAATGCTATCAGTGGATTTGTAACTAGACTGTTTCCCAGGGAGTGGTACTAGGCCTCGTCCTGCTCAACACCCTCATCAGTGACCTAAACGAAGATTAAAAAAGCACTCCCAGCAACCTAGCTACCAATACTATCAGGGAGACTGCCAAGGCTCCCACCATTTATGGCATAGGTAATAGACTCAGCTGCTGAACCAGATGTTTTCTATCAGTTCTTTCAGCATCTTGTTTGAGACAGTTGTGTTGCTCTGTAAATAGGGCCTTAATTAGAGGCTCTTTTATTAGGGCTGTTGGGATATTTTGAGTAAGGTCAGTTTGAAGGAGAAAGTGGGGTGTGAAGAGACAGGGTTTTTTTTTTTGTTTGTTTGTTGGTTTTTTTAATGTCTTGCTTTTCCATTTTTATATATTTCCTATAAGAAAGAAGGAGAGAAGGTTTTCAAAATGTGTGTTTATTCAGTAATGTAAAAGGAAGCACTGGGTGGTGCTGTAATCTCTTACAGCTAATAGAACTTTCCTGTCCTTCTTCTTTTCAGATGATCTTAGCTGTGGAATCAGACAAGCAAGCAAGCAAGCAAAAAAAAAGTCTATCTTACACAACTCAATATGTGACACTAGTGCTCTTTCGTGAACCAAGGCAGTATACAAGTGTTTGTAAGCTGATTATGGCTAAATGTAGATTATTAAGTCAGTAAAAATTCAAAGATACATTCAGTTTTCAAGCTTTGATTTTTGTGACTGAGTTTACTATTAAGTTTGTTTCACTTCAAACCATTCTTCTCAAACTTTTTCCTTACCCACAGTTTCATTTTGTAGGCAAATACTAGAATTTCTTCACTTTTTCATTTCAGAAAAAGAATAAAAAGTTACTGTTTCTTGATGTGACAATTGTCAAGAAACAATACTGTAGTGCTAGTATGTTAGTAAAACAAACTATTACCCATTTCATAAGATATACATATAGTATAGTAGAAATAAGTCATTTCAGCTTGCTGCTGCAAAACTGTGCTTCTCCTGATCCTATTCCACACCTGCATTGGAAGAGGCTGTCAAAGCTATACAGGAACACTATGTTCTGCAGCTTGGCTCTCTCACACACTACCAGCATGCAGCAAGATTTTTCTCTCTACTTGCCCCTCAATTATGTTTCCTATCCCATCCCTTTAAATATCATCCACTCTTGTAGTTGATAAATTTTCATGGTATATGATTTAAGCGTATTCTTCATTTTACTGTATCTCTGTAACATTGTACACTATCATGATAATTCCTGCAAGCACATGAATCCCCATTTCCTCTAGCAAAATAAGACCTACCTACTAAACAAAGAAACTCTTCGTTTCTGTATTAGTTCTATATTAGCCTTCTCTGAAAAGTCAAGATATCCTGACACCTATGCTACTCTGAATAAACAAAGGGTTTTCATCATGTTCCTCAAATCCCGTATTCTGAAATTCTATCATAAACATTTATAGGGCTCTTCTACTTACAAAAGTTTTCGATTAATGGAATAGCATAAACCCATAAGTAAGATTGTTTTAATTTTCCTCCATATAGTCAGACTGCTTAGACAGAAAGTGCAATACTGGTGCATAATGCCATAATGCAATGGAAAGCACTGCAGTGATAGTGGAATAACCAAGTCCTAGATAGCAAGTGAGGATACGCTTAATGGAGAAGCTATGACTGCAGAAACAAAGAAATAAATCTGCTTACCCTTGAAAGGCCTCAGGTAAGCAGAGATCTCCAGTGAGATAGTCCTCTCTGTGCTGCCAGCTCTTAGATGAGGTCTGGGAAGGGGTGGAGCCAGGATGCACCTGGTCTCTCCGTCACATTGCTCCCCTGAGCTGGCCCTGCCTTCCCAACAGGTGCTCAATCACTGGTTCAAGCCATGGCTCAGCATTTCTGCTACATGGTGTATGACCACAGCACTGAAAACAGCAAAAAGAACAATTTCATATGTAGAAAAATGGTGCGTGTGTGTGTAGATACACAGAACTAAGTACAAATATTTACTTTTCAAGTTGCATAGATGCCCTTAATAAATACTTCCATTCCCTGCATAATCTCAAACAATCCTGGAGGTTATAGCAATAATGCTAAACAATATTTAGATTACCCCAATGCTATAATCATCATAATATTAAAAATAAAATCATATTTTTACATTTTTGAAACTCCTGTATGCAGTAATAAAGTCTACAATTGTACTTAATCTTATTAATTATTTATTTAAGGATTAAAAATGAAGACACATAAGTTTTTTAATTCTTAAAGACAAAAATCTTATTTAAAAAAAAAAAAAACAACAAAAAAAACCAACAATATCTGCTATATCAGTGTAAGCAGTAAGAAGCTTCCATATAGATAAAATAGCAAAACTTCTAATACATATTTACATCAGAAAATTAACTGTTTGTTTTATAATGGATGAAAAAGTCGTTTTGCTTGACTTCATTTGGCTAAAGGAAACCCACTGTGGTAAGTCACAGAACTCAGAGCAGATCTATGGAAAGGACAGAAGAACGTGCGCATGTTAAAGAATGAGTGGAATTGTTTTGCAAGCACTGTTTCTGCAGATTTTCTTGCACTGTGTACTACTTCAATAAAATGAAGATTCCATGGCCTACATTTAAATAAAGATGTGAAAATCACAATGCGATACATAAAATACCCCTTAATATATAGTTTAATTTTTTCAGTGTTAAAATTGTGCATCATGTGACATTTGAATATGCTATAGGCAGATTCCCCAAATGCATAACATGTGAACACTACTGCCTACAGTAGAATACATTTTTACTCAGAATGATGAGGAGCCAAAATACAACATATGCCCGCAGCTGTTACAGCTATGCTTATTTTAGCATTGCCCCAACATACATTTATAAATTATGCATTTTGACTGCAACTGTGGGTTGAACCAACATCTCTGGACTGTGTAAAGTGGACATAAAGGTTCATATAGTTTCATATAGTTCTCTCTTGCTAGAGAAATGCAGTTTAACCCTAATAAGATGGCTTTGTGTGAGGAGAGTGAAAGCATGCTGTGATAATGGAGTGACCTTCACTGAAGTCAATGAAAAAGCTTCTGGGGTTGGGTACACAACTTTTATCACAGGGTGATGACTCCATCCATTTGCCAATGCCTGAATGCTTTGCTGGAAAAGGACTTCAACATAACTGTAAAGGTAATCTAGAAAGTATCTTACCAGATATGGCAATAATCAAGAATTAAGTTAAATGATTCTGATAATTCTTTTTGTTTTCTTTTGTATAAAGTTAGTAATAGTTTTATTGCAATCCTTTCAACTATTAAACATGCAGCAGTGCAGTTTTAGGATTTCTCTCCATGCTCTGGTTCATGTCTTGCAATGTATTCTATGAAAAATGGAGAGTATTCAGGAGATTGGTTATAATTGAAGGAGAAGTAAAAAATAAATCCCTTAGGAGTGTTATTTAATTACATTCTTCTACAAAATAGATTGAAACCTAGGGTATGGATTTTCCTTGTAAGAAATATTGGTGCTGCTCCAAAAGCAAATCTGAAATCACTGTGCCTGATCAAGAATGGTGATGCTTGAAAAGCACAGTGCCCCATAACACCCCACTGTGGCACTGGTTGTAACTGCTGATACAAGGGCTGTGAGTCTGGTTTTGTTGACAGCACTGCTGAGCCCTGCTGACAGCATCATGCAGATTTCTTCTATATCTAGCCCCCATTCTGTCATTCTGTCTGCATGTATACTTATCCACCTCCACCTGGGGGGGAGGGGGAGGGGGGGAAGTCAGGCAGTGTATGAATCCATTTGTATTGGATTATAGAAGGGCTGGACATTAAATGCTTGCAATGGAGAAGCACTTTAGATTTCAAAATGGAACAATTCCTTCTCAAGAAGAGGGAAATCTGTGGCAAGAACAGAAAAACTGAACACATAGTTGAGAACAGCAGATACCAGTGAGGGACACTATCATAAAACAAAATATACAGCTGTCTGTTCATTCTTACTATCAGCTAGGAGTGTCTACTGTTAATCTGCAATGTCTGCTTTCTTCCAGCCTTTGGAATGGGATCTCCATTTCCTCAAACACAATGGTATCACAGTCCCACTGTTTCTTGTCAAGGGACAAAAATGAAACCAGAGGGGAAGCATCTCAACAGATGAATAAATCAAGTTTTTTTTTCCCGCACTGAATAAAAACTCCAAAGCAGGCTAGTGCTGAAAATGTTTTTGTTTTGTTTTCATTGTGTTCAGGGATAATGATATCATTCTTATTCTGCCCAAAAGAAAGATAATCCTGAAGCTCAAAGTCGAAAGTTTTCTTTGTCCTAGCATTATCACTCATGATCTGGTAGTATTTTAATGAGACACATGACTTCTCCTTGTTAAATTTTGTGTTCACACTACTGTATTTTTTCACATATCAATAAGTTGATGTGGGTTTGGGTTCTCTTCTGCTTTCCCACAAGCGTTAGAGTTAAGCAGCTTTCTGAGATGAAGAGTTTGCCACAATGTATTCTCAGAGCAAACCATGTACAACTCCAGTCTCCCCTATGGGGAGGAGAACCAGTTACTCAAGATGCTTGAGCCTTGCACAGCTGTAATTCCACAAGTATCACAAGAATCACTGTGCTTCTGTGAAATTACTACTCATCAATACAATCTTATTAACTTCTTTTTCCACTGAGGAATTTTTCCTATAACATATATTCCTCAACAGTTCTTGGCCAATGACAAGGAGCAGAGCTTTTCCATCTTCCTGAACTCAGACCACACAAAATTGTAGATCAAATGAAAGAACAGCTATGAAACAGGCAGAATGACTGATTGCTTACAAACTTCACTTAGAATGATACTATCCATTCATAGGAATGAACTGCTTGGTGGTGGCGTGAACAACAAAAGCCTGAACTATTGTAAGTTAAAACAACAGCTATTCTTCTAACTGAAGCACCCAATGTGACTTGAAGCCTGAAGAGTATGTGAATGAGATATTTCAGAATATTGAGCCTCCAGACAAGCAAATAAGTCTCACGGAAAAGCACTGAAAGCTTTTTTGAGAGTTTATGGTGAGAAAATAACAATGCTATTCACAAAAAGGCTGGGAGGTCCTTTTGCTCTGACAGTTGCCATGCAAAGATTAAGCATGGAAACTTCTTAATGAGCACTGTAATTGTTTTCTGTTTAACAGAGTAATCAAAAGCAGATGTTTCCAAACCTCCACCTTGAATGAAGGGAGAAGAAGGATGGGTGAGAAATGCAGTAGGACATGAACGCTGTGGCTTCAGAATCCAATTCTATTTACATTAAGAAAAAGAGAAGCCACAAAATGCAGCAAAAATATTTTGTAGGAAAGAATTAAGGCACACACTTAGCTTTATATGCTACATATTAGCAACAGATAGATGTTAAACAGATGTTTGTTGTAAAAATATCCATACTATATCCCCAGATATATATTTAAGAAATAATTGGCTCACATACATAATTTAAAGTAGAGGGATACATGTCGGAGGAAAAAGTTCCAAGATAGACTGGTTAAGACCAAGGACATAGATGTTTACATACTACAACAGTGTGGAGCAATAAAAGGTCTCTATCTTACCAGTAGAAATAAATAGTTTCCAATTTCAAAAGCCTGGCATTTCAAGCACTGTGGAAAAAAAGAAAAGAAAGAAAAGAAAAGAAAAAAGATAGTAGATCAATGTAAGGTAAATAGCTTTGATTCTGCATTAAGTAATCACTGAACTCTCAGTTATACTTAGATCAGGCTGGGACCAAACCGAGTGATAACAGTATCAAGAGCATTGACACAACGAAGAATGAAAAGTGTGCACTAGTAAATATAAAGCAGCGTCAACAGAATGTTCATGTGAATAGTCATTAATGAAAAACTAAGTTTTATAAAATGTTTTGTTTATAGATTTTTTTTCATTCAACTTAGTTCTGCATTGCTTGTCTTTGTTGGATATTCCCTAAATCTTACTAAGATTTGTATATGGGGAGAAGTCAGAGCATTTATGACAAAGAGGTAAAGGGCACTGACAAATATTGAGGGAATTCAGAAAATTCATGTGAATAGTAAGAACACCTCCTCCAGAACTGTTACTTAACATTTCAGTATCTTATCCTACTGGACTCTAGAGTCCTGAATGATTTCTGTATGGCAATCAGTGCAGTAACAGCAATAAAATTCATGTAAGATTCTTCCTTTCCAAGTACAATTCTCATCAGGAAATGTTCGCATGCATTTTATTTTTTTCTATCTCATAATTTATAGACAATGCAGAAAATGTTGGTTATATTACAGTCAGCTTTAAAAGCATCAGAAAATGGCACCAGAAAGATCCCAAAGTATGTTGTAATTGAAATATTACAGTTGCAGTACTCAGAGGCTGAGAAAAATCTTTGCAGAAGCCCCTAGAAGCCCAGAAAATTAGGAGGTATAATTTCTTTTGTCTTGCTTAGTCTTACCAGAAGGAGAAAGCATGTATCAAACATTGTCTTCTGTTCTGCCTACAAGAAATAGGAACAAAGAACTGAGCACCAGTCTGAGAAATGCAGCAAAATCATCTCGCAGTCATCTTCTGACCAGATGTTTGGGATGGCTTCAGTGATATCAGCAAGGAAAAACAAAACAAAACAAACAAACAAACAAAAAAGGAAAAAATTACAAGCATTTTGTTTGCAGAAGTGGGATATTAATATTGTAAGTATAGTGATCAGAAGCATAAATCATGGTGATTGATCATTAACAATGAAAGCTATATCAAGGTTATGTAGACTGATAAAGGAAGCAACCAAAGCAAGACATCAAGTTACTTGTCACCCAGAAAAACCAACAGTGTACTCTTCATTTTCTGAAAGACAGAGTGGAAATAGACTAAAGGGTTCATTTACAGGCTTTCCAGAACTAAAATACAATTTCCACACACATGGAAATTCACAAAATGGTTCATTTAGGAAAAGAGATCAGTAAGGAGTTCTGGGGTTTGGGGGTTTTTTCTTCATTTGTTTTCTGTTTTTCAGAAATACAATGATAGATAACTTTCTGAGCATAAAAAAATGAAAGTCTAGAGAATAGGAAATAGTTTATAATAGGAGTCACAAAAAGATAAGGGTAGAGAGTCAGGTTAAAAAAACAACTGAGGAGTTCCATTGGAAAGATGTTCTTCAAAAACCAAGTTATTTGTTATATATATCAGTACTGTCCATAGTGCATAATGCAAAGACAGTGTGTCGAGGTCTGCATTTTCTTTAAAGCAAAACTGCACTTTTAAAGTAAATCTCCTGATTGAGTGTAATTAGAATACTTGGGTTCACACAAACCTTGTGAAATAGACTCCATGGGTTTTAGCTGAAATGTTAACATGTACTCCAAAAGCACACCTAATGCAACCAAACCAGTGAATAACTTTTGTACCAGGGAAAAGAAAACACTGACTAGACGTTTCCATGCACATTTTTATTTTTACTGTCTTCCCTTCCTTCTCTTGCAAAATATTTCTCAGCTTTCACTGAATTCTTCTTCGGGTTCTCTTGCATAAGCCATCAAATATGCATCTATGTATATCCTCCAGTTCAGCCACTTCTGCCAAATACCTTTCTAACCCCACTTGGAAATCCATACTGTGGTATGTACATCTAACATGTGAAACCTCTTACTTAAATGTTTAGAAAAGTATACTACTACCCAATTATGTCTTTTCAACAGTACATTGTTATTGTTGTATCAGGCCACCCACCATCTTGAATGCATGATCTTTAATTATTTAAATATAACAAAATGCAAAGCACTTCTTAAACACTAAGCTTTTATGTCAGCCACTATTTTGACCAGAAATAAAGATTCCCTCATAGAAACCAGAATTAACTAAATGCACTGATCCCTTCTTAGGGTTATCTGAGATTCATGGTGACTGTACCAATAGATTCAAATCCTCTGCTTCACAAAAGTCAGCAGGTGTTGCCCCATGAACTACTGTGCTGAATTTAACTATCATACAATCACAAGAAACATTATCAAATATCAGAATAGCACAAACACTCCGCTATTGAGGATATTTTATGATTTCACCCAGAAAAGAAGGTTGAAGTAGTTCCAACTAAATATTACTAGCGGCAGAGATTTGTTTATACTTGTGCTCTACCTATCTATCAGCTTTTCCTCAAACACACCATGTCAGTGAAGCAGCAGTACCAGGTCACATAAATCTCTGGTTTTTTTACTGTTTTCCTAAAGGCCTCAGATCTTAGTTAAACGAGTACAAGAATTTCAGCATTCACATATTAATTTTTATAATCCAGATAGCCTCCAGCAGTACTAATTATTTCTGAGACTTAAACAGGCAAAACAAAAAACCGATTCGCGAATCATTTCATAGCCATGATTCTAATCCATTTCAGAAATTCCATTCATGACTTTTGTGTTTGTAAAGACACGTGAACAAGAAATGAATGGTTTCCTCTTATTCTTCTGTCTATTCAGTTTATTCATTACACTGCACAAGAACTCTGCAATGATTTGATCTGAAGTTACTTGGCAAAACAAATGGAAATAGCAGTAACCTATAAAAATACATAATCAGAATGGCTATTATAGTTTTATATATATATATATATATATATATGTATACACATGTGATCTCTATAGCAAGCTCTGGATCTTCAGCTGAATAGAAGCTGAATGTGGAGGCTGTGCCAGGAGCAAGTGCAAGTGTAGTTGGAGACTTGACATCTTCTGTGGCAAAGATGCTTGTACATTTTTTAATCATTAAGGCAAAAAGAATTGAAATGTGAATAGTATCCATGGCCTATTTCACTCTGTTCCCTCTTTTCAGGAATGGATCATGACCTATGATGAGGACTTCTCATACAGCAAAATGCCACATGACAGTGAATCTTGGGAAAGCTCAGAATCTTGCAGACTGCAAAGGCTAAAGAATACAGACATAGAATCATAAAATCATAGAATCATTAAATGCCTCTAAGTTCATCTAGTCCAATCACCAACCCATCACACACCTAATAATCATGACCCTCAGGGCCACATCTACACATTTCTTGAACACCTCCAGAGACGGTGACTCCACCACCTCCCTGGGCAGCCCGTGCCAATTATATATGAATATCCCAGCAAATAAAAACATTCTTTATGAAATACATTGTTCTATTTTCTTCTGCAATTATTATTCTAAACACAGCTTCAGTTCATCGTTTTATTATCTATCCAAAGTCACTCTTTGTGAAAAAGAAAGATGTTAAGGAGATAATTATAGCTCTTAACAGAATACAAGTAATAATGTACATAACTGAACTTTCTTCTGAGCAGTAAAACTTGCCTTGAGTACCAACAATTCTTGAATGGCAAGTCCAGCATCAAACAACATATTCATATCCATTTGGAATAAATGTGCATAATGAAAACCATGTGTCTTTGAATACAGACGTAAGAATTGGAATGCTGATTTAACTAAAATACAGGAAGGCAAATCTAATGAAGAGAAGTCTGAAGGTACTACAGTGTTTCAGAAAGTCAGCAGAATAGCTGAAGAGTGGATTTTCTGCCCAGCAGCCAGAGGAAGAAATGCCTGGGCCATCCTTTACAGCATATGATCAGCATAGCATACATTATTGTTTGGTTGTTGGGTTTATTGTTTTTGTGTTGGATTGTTTGTTTTTTAATTACAAATATTTTGAATCCCTTCTTTTAGTAGTTCCAGCTTTCTACTGCTCCACTCTCTAAAATGATCTAAATTCCTTCAGGGAGGACATGTATACTTTCAGGAGTCTGAAGAAATCCATGGTAGATGACAGTTTGACACACACTCAAAACCAGTAGTGGATGGGCAATATGGGAAAATGTCATTTTGGATCATTCAAGCACTGGAACAAGTTGCCTAGAGATGTGATTGATACCTTGTCCCTGGAGACTTTCAAAGAGAGGCTGGATCAAGCCCTGGACAGACTAGCTGTGGTGTCCCTGTTCATTGCAGGGGAGTTGGACTAAATGATGACATTTGAAAGTCCCTTTTAAGTCTAAGGATTCTATGATTCTATGATTCTAGAAAGAGGTTCTAGATACTAAAATTCTGGCAAAGAGTTGTTATCCCCTTTCTTGATAATCCCATGGTAAGGATGATAGAAGAAAAAGGTGGCCAAAGACTTGTGCTTAAAAAACTAAATTACACAGAATCAGAATCACAGAATCACCCGGGTTGGAAGGGACCTCAAGGATCATGTAGTTCCAACCCCCCTGCCTAGCAGGGCCACCAAACACACACATTCAGATCAGGTTGCCCAGGATCCTGTCCAACCTGGCCTTAAACACATCCAAGGACGGGGCATCCACAACCTCCCTGGGCAGCCCGTTCCAGGGCCTAACCACTCTCCTTGTATAGAACTTCCCCCTAACATCCACCCTAAATCTTCCCTCCTTCAACTTCGATCCATTTCCCCTAGTCCTGCTGTTGTCAGCCCTTTTTTTGTCAGCTTACAAGTCATACAGTTATTAAAGTTGGAAAAGACCACTAAGATAATCTAGTCCGACCATCCACCCATCACCACCATGCCCTTTAAAACATGTCCCTTGGCACCACATCTACCCTTTAATACTCTCTTTCAGCATTCCAGGTAATCCCTGGGACAGAAGACAGCTGGCAGCACTGACTGTGTCAACCATCCCAGCTTCATCTGCAGAGGAGTGCATGTTGATATCCTCAGAACTGAATAGGATAACCCACGTGACTAGGCTAGAGGAGCTGTTTTGTTTCCCTGCATTTGTCACAATTTCCTGGGTGATACCTGATAAGTCACTCACTCCACAGCTTTACCTCTGCTGAGGTGTTGCTTTCAGAAGGAACAATTATCCAAACCTCAGGATTTGGAAAATTGTTTTTAGTACTTTTGGAAATTGGGACTGGCATCAATACTTCAGAATCATAGAATCTTTAAAGTTGGAAAAGATCTCTAATATCTAGTTCAACCACCAACCCATAACACCATGCCCACTAACCATGTCCCTCAGTGCCACATCTACTCATTTCTTGAAAACCCCATGGATGGTGAGACTACCACGTCTCTGGGCAGCTTGTGCCTCACCACTCTCTCAGGGAATAAAGTTTTCCTAATATCCAAATTGAACCTCCCCTGGTGTAACTTGAGGCCATTCCCTCTCATCCTAACACTGCTACTTGGGAGAAAAGGCTTACCCCCGGCTCACCACAGTCTCCTTTCATGGAGCCTTAGAGAGTGATAAGGGCTCCCCTGAGTCTCCTCTTATCCAGACTGAACAATCTCAGTTTCCTTAGCCACTCGCTATAAGACTTGTGCTGCAGACCCCTCACAACTCTGTCACCCTTCTGTAGACACACTCCAGGTCTTCAATGACACGATATTTTGACACAATATTCTTGACCGTCAGAAAGTGTTTAGCAAGTAGATTAGTGTGAACGCTGCTATCACAAAAAACATCTCCTCCTGCTGAATGCTTTTATAGTACAAGGAAAACATCGAGGGATACTATTAATATGGGGGGGGGGGGAAAAAAAAAAAATCTTTTTTCTCATCTAAACCCCACCCCCCTGCAAATACAAGGATTATCCTAGGGAACACACGGGTTGGAAGGATTTAACCGAAGGCACACGCCCGCAGCTCCGCGCCCGTCCCGGGGCCGCTCCCCGGCCTCCTCCTTCCCCCGGCTCCCCTCGTCCCGCCCGGGGGTCGCCGCCCGCCCCGTCCCGGGCCGTGTGGGCCGCGCCAAAGCGGAGGCGGGCCCGCCCCTCCACGCCAGGTTGATCGGCTCCGGCTCGCCGCCCGCCGCCTTCCCGCTAGCAGAGCCTTCGCCCGCCGCGTCTGCCGCCTCACCGGCCGCGGCCGGGCCATGGTGCCGGCGCCCGGGGGAACCCTGCTCGCCGCCTTCCTCGCCGCAGCGCTGGCCGCCGCGGGCAGGTGAGCGGGGACGGGTGACCGGCCGGCGCGGGGTGCGGGGGCGGAAGGGGCTCGGCGAGGAGCTGGCGACCCCGCGGAGGTCGGATCGGGAGCTCCGGGCACGGTGAAGGCACGGTGACATCAAAGCTGTGTCTCTTCCTTCGGGAGAAGCGATAGCGATAGTTTCAAGACACTCTTGAGGATAGAGACTATGACACCAAGTGTAGAAAGGTGTGAGCTGTTGAAGTCTTTGCTTTGCTTGTGTAAGTAGGTACTTGACAAGGCTGACAGGGCAGGTGTTTGTTGTATCCCGCGGTGACAGGTACGCGCCAGAACTAGAATAGCATTTCGGCATGGAGCTGCGACAGGGGAGGGGCAGCTGGGGGTCAGGGAAAGGGTCTGCACCACAGGGCGGTGGGCGGGGAACGGCCTGCCCAGGGCAGTGGGCACGGCTACCAGTGATGGAGTTAACGCTCTCAGACACAGGGTTTGATTTTGGTTAGTGCCGTGTGGAGCCACGGGTTGGACTCAGTGGTCCTTGTGGGTCCCTTCCAACTCGGGATTTGCTATGGTTCTGTGGTTCGGTGAGAAGGGGTATATAAAACTCTACTCCTGATGAAGCTGTTCCAAACTTTCACCTTGCAGTGTAGATAAACCAAACAAAAACCCACAAATACAACAGCGAATAAGCAGCCAGTAAGAGGAGGATTGACAGCAACTACAGCAGCAGTCTTCAGGATGCTGTGTGGCTTCTTTGCTTAGCATCGAGGTTTATAATCAAGCGGAAATGTGCTGTTCTAGCATCTTTGAGGCCAGCAAGTTGTCCACTCTTCAGGAATTCCAAACCTGCTTCTGTAGAAAGTACGTTTGCTCCTTACGGTGAAAACTCTCAAATGTTCACATTGATTATTTCTCGAGATGTTGTGTATTTGCATTTCAAACATACTGGAATATGTAGAACTGTAAAACAAATGCTGTGTCTTCTGTTGTAAGAAAACATAAGCTTTTCACACTAAGTTGGAAAATCCTACAGGAAACCCTGCGTAAGTTTGCTGCACAGCCTGTTTTGGCCACGGTGGTGCTGTGTGATCACAGAATCACGAAACTGAAAGAGTTGGAAGGGACTTCTGGAGATCATCAAGTCCAGCTCCCTGCTAAAGCTTGTTCCTTACTGTCTATCACGAAGGAAAAAGCATCAGATCTTGCGTATATCCAGAACAGGAAACTTTGCAACTTCTCTGGGCAGATACCTGCATCTTCTACTAAGACCATCATTCCCCTTTTTGTACTGGAAGGAAGGGGAAAGAGAGAGCATTTGAAACATCTTGATAGAAGTCTTGGATGACAGAAGATTCTAATATAAGTGAACAAAGAAATTATATTCACTCTGAATAGCTAGGAAGAAGGAACAGGAAATAGTAGAAATTAGAATCGGTTTGGAAAAAAATGAATTAATTATGCTTATTTCTGTTTCTTAGAAGAGTGCCTTTCACATCTGGAGTATTCACTTTCCTGCTTTGAGCACTGCCTTTAAGGAATGTGGTGATCACATGAAGACTTACAGGAACTTCTGTGAGCCTAAGCTGAGCGTTTGTTATTTTTTTTATACTTTGGGAGGGACTCCCAGAAATGTCATGTGGAGTGCCTGAAACTGCCCAAAGGGATTTCAAAGGTAGCCATTAAAAGATAATAGGGTGCATTTTAGTTTTACTTAAAAAAAGAAACTGTAGGGAAACTTTTTATTCTAGAAGGAAGTCACCCTTCAAAAAAAAAATAATAAAAACAAACAAAACAAGCAAACAAAATGTTCTGTCATCTGGCAGAATGTATGATGTGAACTCATAAGAGAGTTTTTAAGAATTTTTTACAAATTCCTAACTTGTAGGAGAACATCTTTTGGTCCTGAATAAACTTACTGGTCAAAATGTTAGGTTTGATGCTAATTGTTCGCTAGCAGCAATATTCAGAGTCTTTTAGAAGCAAAATTAAAGAAATGGGTAATATCCTGTCTTTAAAGTTAACTGGAAACTGCTAATAATATAACAGACTTTTTTTCCCATCAACAGTGGGCAACTATTGTGTGTGCAAGAGCTGGAAAAAAGTATCCTGTAGAGATCTTATGGAAATAGTACACTAAATCTATTCAGCAGATGTCTTGGAGAGAAAAAAAAAAAAAAAAAAGTAAAAGCTCATAAATGTTCCTCTCCACAGAAAATGTTAGTAAAAGACAAGATTAATAATGGCTGAAAACAAACAACTCTATTTTAGCTCAAACCACAACTGACTGTTATATCAGTGTTTTAAAGACTTGCTCTCTTTTCATCTGCAGCTGTTGCTGCCATATAATTTTGTTCAGATGGAATAGATCCCTCATTAATGCTGGTCAGGAAAACATGACAAGAAACTTTTTCCATTTTTGAGATTTTTACTTCCATTTACTTTAATTGTTATTATTATAATAGCTGCTAATGAGAATTAGAGTCCAACACAGCTATTAGCCCAGTTACTATCATAGAATAATAGAATGTTTTGGATTGGAAGGGACCTTTAAAATCACCTAATTCCAACCCCCTGCTATAGGCAGGGACACCTCCCACTAGACCAGGTTGCTCAAAGCCCCATCCAGCCTGGCCTTGAATTCTTCCAGGGAGAGGGCATTCACAACCTCTCTGGGCAACCTGTTCCAGTGTCTCACCACAATATTGAGGATATTAGTCCCAGTGTATCAACTAATCCAGATCAACTGACGTTAGAATCACAGAATCATGGAATGGCTGGTGTTAGAAGGGACCACCAAAGGTTATCTGGTACAACTCCCTGCAGTGCAGAAGGAGCTAGCTCTCTCTAGAGCTGGATCACGGTGCTCAGAGCCCCATCCAGCCTGACCTTGAATGTCTCCAGGGACCAGACATCCACCACCTCTCTGGGAAACCTGTTTCTTCACAACCCTATTTGCTAGTGAAGACTGAAGCAAAAAAGTTACTGAGTACCTCAGCCTTTTCCTTGTCTGCTGTTACTAGATCAGAGTTGCTGTTTGCATCCTGATCTGTGGAGCAAATAAACTTTCTGAACCACAGAATCATAGGTTGGAAAAAATCTCCAAGATCATGAAGTCCAACCCAACTCAGCCTCACAAACCATGTCCCTCAGTGCCGCATCTACATGTTTCTTGAGCACCTCCAGGCACACAATGCTCAATGCTTGGAAGGAAGCTGTCAGATCCTGTCTAAGCTTTTGGAATGTTCAACTGAAGCCAAGTTCTTCTTATCTCCTCTGAAGTTTTCATTCTTTGTAGCTTTTATCACCATGCACACCATATGTAACTCACATTTCTTGGACATGAATGTAAAGAAGTATACATAATATAACCTGATAAAGCAGCAGTTAAACTTTTCTATCGCTACTGGAATGTCATCTGATATACCTAAGATTCCCATCTCTCTTCTTAGAGCTGTGCTAGTGGCTCACAGTGATATTCTGCTAGACAAAATGGCCAGCTCCTTTTCTGTCACCTCAACTAGTGAGGCCCTAACTGTAAAAGTTCTTATAATCCATCTTGAATGTACTTTACTAGATGCCATCTTACTAGTGTCAGCAAAGTCACAGTCCCATAATACCAGTTTGCTGCAGTTTTGGCCTTCTGTATGGCCAAATTGTCCCAGTGCTGTACATTACTGAGTCTGAGGACAGAATACTTCAGCAGAGATGTGGAGACTGATTTTGCCAGATGATCTGTACAATTTGTCTTCACTCACATATTTAAACTGCAAGTTATTCAAGGCCAGGCATTGTTCTTACATCAAGTGGACAGTGCCAAGCACAGCTATCTCATTTAGACCTCTCAGTGCTCCTTATGAAATCATACAGAAATATCACTTAGGAAGGGATCGGACATCTCTGGTTTGTATTACTTCTCCCAGCGATGTCTGGAAAACTCAAAGTGATGTTCTCGCTACCAGGATCTATTTCTTTGATTTGTACAAAATGCTGAACTCCTGACAGCAATAGCTGAACTGATGAGTGATATTTTTTTATGGATGGGCTAACTTGGCAAAACTGTTTTTGCTCACAGATTTTTGAGATCTGGGTGATTCAGTTTACCTTTCCCACTGCCAAAGGCTGGCTTTAACTTGGTGCTTTTTGTGGAAGTCGGAGCAAGTCAAAGGCCTTGTCCAGAGCAGTATCTAATAAAGTTCAGCTGCATTTTTTTTATTTGCAGTATTATGGAAGATTTCCCAGTTTTAACAGAAGTTCATACTGAAGTTCTGTGGATATTATATACTTTGTAAAGGCGTTTTTATTTATCTGCTTCTGAACTGAATCATTAAATAAAAAGTTCCTGAGTGAGTCTGTCTTCCTGTGGAAATGAGCATCTTCTGGAAAGTAATAAGATTCAATTTCCTCCATGCTTCAGGCAGTTTAACCTTCCAGAGGAGTAAAAGCACTATCCACTTGAATTCAGAGGTGGCTTGGGAATGAAAGCAGAACACTTTTACTATTACAGATAAAGTTCAGGGGAGCTTTCTAGCCTGTAAGCAGAACATGATAGTTAACTTGCATACTCACAAATGATGTAAGCCAGCAGCGTTTGGACGAATAAAAAGAAAAAGGATTCTTTTACTGTCAGTATATCTAGAGGAGTTGTAGCTTTTACATACACCTTTTCTCCTGCCTCAAAATGGGTTATAGGTAGTCATGTAACCATGGGGCTAATCGTGAAGGCTGTGTGGCTTGAAGTGTGTGTATATGTTCACTATTTTTAATAGTTTGCATTAATGCTGTTTGCAGTAACTCTCCCAATAAGAGTGCAACTCTTACAGATAAGTGCAGGAAGATATGTGTGAAGTTCTGCTGTTAGGTGTTATCACCAGCAATACCATCACTGTGCATTAGATTAAAAAAAAAAATGCAAAAATTCCTGGATTGTTGATTTTTTGTTTACTGTGGGAGATGGTGTTGCTATATATTGCCCTCTCAGCACCCCCAAATCACTTGATGCAAAACCCTCACAGAGAAGGTATTTACTGTGTCAGAAACAGCACTTTGGACTCTGAAGAAAGTACATTTTGAGTTACTGCCTGGAAAAAGCAACAGAGATAGAGGATTTGGGTTAAAGAAGAGAATTTTATAAGGGGGACATGCATGTGGTATGGACAAGTTAAGCATCAGCGACCAGGGAGATAAGAAAACTGGGATCATCACACACCTTGCAGCATAGATTACACCTTAGGCTGCTGCATATTTCCATCAGACTTATAATTTTGACAAGCTAACATTGCAGCACTTGATCTGAAGAGCAATTTTGGGCCACACTGAAGTACTGAATGACTAAAATGGCTGTATGGGCAAGGAGTTGTGTGCAGCCAGAGCACACAGTGCTCTCTGCGTTTCTGTATTCAAGGAGCACATATGCATTGGCTGTGAGCCTGCAGGGCACTGAATTTACGGGGCTGACTGGATGTTTGGGAAGGTGCTTTTCTGTAGAATCAGTAGTTTGTCATCTGGAGCAAAACAGCATCATTGATCCTTCTGATGCAAGCTGGAATAGCCCCGCTGACTTCACTGAGATTAAAAAAGATTCATTCTAGCAGGGGACCTGGGCCTACTTTTTTGCCTTTGCCATGTTTCTCATTAGAAGAGATTTATGTTGTGCAGCTGATTTATTGCAGGTGAGGTGCTCCGTTTGCCCCTTTCTCCAACTGAGTGCAATTTCACCATCTTGTCAAGAAATGCTATTAAATGCTCCAAGGTTTGGTGAGATGAAAATGCCTGACAATGGATAAAACACTAGGGAAATGCACAAAGGACTGTAGGGCAGGATGGACTAAAGTGTATTTGCCTGCTGGAACTCATCTTTATCCTTCCTCATGCAGCTCAAGAGCTCGTGGGCAGCTGGTGACCGTGAGCCAGCCAGGAGTGTGTCGCTATGGTTCTAGGCTGGATTGCTGTTATGGCTGGAAAAAGAACAACAAGGGCCATTGTGAAGGTAATATGAGCACTTTATGCTTGTTTCTTCTCCATGGCTGTGTACTTAGTATTAATAAAGGGGTTTCATGTAGGGCTTCCAGAAGTCAGAGGAGGAAAGCTTGTGTGGGATTGAATGTGTTGATTATTTGGCAGAGTGAAAAAAATGTGTTTGAGATTTTCTCTCCTTAAAAAAGCAGAGCTTTAGGTAAATGGCACCAGGCAGTAACATATAGATTCAAAAATTCTTAAGTCCAGAAGGGACCATCTGTTCTAACCTCCTGCATACTCAGACTGAGAGATTGGAAACATTCAATGCCTCTGCTATTACAGCTGTCAAATAAATGCTAAACATGCAACATCTTCTGGTGCTACATATGGATGCGTGAAATCAATTGATTCCCTTTTTTCTTCAGAAGTACACAGCCTCTGAGAACCAGGAAGCTTAACTTTCTGGAAATATAAATGTTACCTAAGCAGTAGGTGCATCTGATTTGATCTTGGGTAGGCAACCAGTGTTCTGATCCGTGGATTGTTGGCTTAATGGAGAGGCAATGAGTAGACTTTTCTAACCTGTTACAAGTCCCAAGAGGAAGTTAATGTGGACTCTCCTAGCTCTACTTAAGCAAAACACAAAAAAATCTTAAAATACGTGTTGGAGGAATCTCAGATGTTGCATCTTTGCACCAGTTTGACGTTATATATCTAGTGATTTTGAACATAGGCTTAGAATTAGTCACTGCTAAAAATCAACATCCTGATGTTTTAAAGGGAAAGGTGTCCCGAAGTCTCTTCTCTGTATAGTATGTCAGTTGATAAAAAAATGTGACAGATGCACTTATTAATGTTACCGTATTGTTTAATAGCAGCTTAGGTTTGGTGCAATTGAATCAATGGAGGGACAACTCGCAAATGTAACTTTGAGGAGCCAGTGGAGTAAGCTGTTCTGTTTTAAAGCAATAAGTTACTTTCGTACTAGAATCCAGATTTCGTAAGTTTTTAAGGTGATTCTTTGTCAGATTTCTTTGAAAAGCTGTAGTGTACTCCTGCACTGTAAATCAAAACATAATGTTGTTCTCTGATTCAGAGCCAAATATTCAACTGATCCACATTTGTTTTCCAGGGACGATGTCAAAATATGTCTATCCTTCAGACATAGTGCTTCAGTACTTGTGAATGAACCTTTAAATGTAGGGAAGGTGCTTGAATTAAGCAAGATGAATTTTGTGGGTTTGAATTATGAATTGTGAATTTTATCTATACAGCAACTTACATTGTGATTTTACTGTTTCCTATATTTCAGCTAGCAGAGTAATTACAGAAAGTGGCAGGATGCACAACCTGGTGCATACTTGTTTGCTGATTTTTGCTAGAGCTCGTGCTGATTTAAATACATTGGATTGCTTTTCCTAAAGAACACTCATTTTGATCATTACATTGACTTTAGAAAGTCTAGCCTTAAGCCTTACAAAAACCAGCATTTAATTTCTGGCTGATCATGAGGCTGAGAAAATTTTTGCTCTTTAACACATCCAGAGTAAGCCCAGCCCTCTCATACAAACTTGATGAAATTGTGAATATTGGTATGTGTGGTAAGGACAGGTGTTTGATCATTTGACAGATGTGCTCTGGATATTCCTCTGTGGGATAGACATGTTCTCAGATGTAAGTGAGGAGATCCCAGAGCCACTCTAGCATCAATTGACTGATTTTCTGGCTGCAGGAGACTGCTCCTGCCTCTTGCCTGCTCCAGCAGCCAAATGGAGCAAATGGAGCTCCTGGCTAGCTGCTTCCCACAGGTGACTTCCCAAAATAGGAAATGGGAAAAGAGCAGAGTATGTACAAAGTATGAAAATGTGCATCAGAAGTATGGCAGAAAGGAGCATTGGAGAGGGTGCTAAAAGGAGCCCCTTCTTTTCCAGGTATTTACGAACTGAGAAAATTCACTCAGGCAAGCTGTGCCAGCATCCCTGTTCTCCAACTGAAATAAAGCATTGATCGGAAGCTATGATGTCCAAACTAGAGGGAGAGGTCTGGAGGATGCTGAATTTCCATTATAAATGTCTGGACAATTAAGCAGAGGAGGAGTTCTCAAGTAGAATATTTCTAATTTTTTCTTTTTCTCTCCTTTCTCTGCCTGATCCCCTCAGCTATCTGTGGACATGGCTGCAAGTATGGCGAATGCATGGGACCAAACAAATGCAAATGTTTCCCTGGATTTACAGGAAAAACCTGTAATCAAGGTTTGTGCACATGGGGATTTTACTCCGGAAAACAGACTGATAATTTTCTGTCCTCTTTTTTTTTTTTTTAAAATACGGATTGTCACTTTCTGAACTTTTAAAATGAGACCTTTTCTTATTTATATAGCAGAGTTTAGACTAGTTTGAGGCTCTTACCTCAAGAGGGGTGCTGGAGATGCAAGCTCTAAGCCTCCTTCAGCAAACAGGAGTTTGAACCTTCAGGCTGGTAATAAGGGCAAACTGTCTCAGAGGACTAAGGCATCGAGAGATGATACAGAAAACAAGAAGAACTGAAAGTCAAATCCAGAAGCCATGCTATTTTCTTAACTAACTTCCTCAGAAAAAACGTGCAATTATATGCTAGATGTGTTATTTCTCAGTCAAATTTCAGATGCCATATTGGTGACAACTCTGCTGCTTTGTTGTTACTGTTGGAATATTTGAAACCCGTGATTGTGATCAGATGAAAAGAGTGAGTCACTGTGGATGGAGAGGCCATTCTACTGCGCTGCTGATGAGTGAAGCATGGCATAAAGACCAGAAACAGATGGGGTCTATGCATGCTGCCTTCCTAAGCACCTGCAGGTGCTTAAAATCTAACCTAAATTACCCTCTTTTAATTTTAAGGTATTCCCCTTGTCCTGTCACTATCAGAACATGTAAAAAGTCAGCCCCCTTCCTGTTTATAAGCTCTCCTCAAGTACTGGAAGGCCACAGTGAGGTCTCCCCAGAGCCTTCTCTTCTCCAGGCTGAACAAGCCCATCTCACTCAACCTTTCTTCATAGGAGAGGTGCTCCAGCTTTCTGAGCATCTTCATGGCCCTCTTCTGGGCTTGTTCCAAAAGCTTTTCATCTTTTCTGTTTTGGGGGCCCCAGATGTAGACAGAGTTCTGCAGATGGGTTCTCACAATGGCAGAGCAGAGGGGTACGATCCCCTCCTGCTCCCTGCTGCCACCTCTCTTTTGTTGCAGTCCAGGACAGTGTTGGCCTTCCAGGCTGCAAGAGCGCACTGCTGGCTCATGTCCTGCTTTTCACCTATCAGTACCCCCAAGTCCTTCTCTGCAAGGCTACTCTCACTGAGTTCTTGTCCCAGTCTGTATTTCTGTGGGGGTTGCCACAACCCAGCTACAACACCTTGCACTTGGTCATCTTAAACTTCATTAGATTACTGTGTGCATATTTCTCAGGCGTGTTCAGGTCCCTCTGGATGGCTTCCCCTCCCTTCTATTGCATCAACTGCACTTGCAGTACTACTTCACTTGCAGTAGGTTCAGAGACTGAAACTTTGTGGAAGTAATGTATACACCTACACGTGCAAATTGCCTGTTATTTCCCTGGACTGTCCTATCTTCATGGCCAGGAAATTTTTAGGAAAGTGGAGGCTAGAAATGCCTCAGAGCTGTTTCACTTGTTGCAAACCTCAGAGGTGTTTGTGTCCCAGTAGCCAGGAATACTCAGAGACACTCAGTGTACAGGCAAATGTAGCCTTGGTCTGTCCTTACAGTGCAGTGTCCCATTGAACAAGTTCATTATGAACTAACTTAAATAAGAGATAGGGACCTCTATTAGTCTGCCTCTGAGTCTGAGCTAAAATTACCTTATCTCAGTTTCTCTTTTAGGGCTGTGCACACTACCTCTACTTTACTGTGCACTGTGCAACACAGGTGCAGCTAAGCACTTTTGAAAATGTGTGGTTGAAGTGGAATAACTTCTATTCCCTTCTGGTTTTTTTGTTATGAGGTCTTGGTTTGTTAGTGGAACTAAAGTAACATCAGAAGTCCAATGTGATTTCCAAGCTGATAGATTGTTGTTTTTCAAACAGACCCTATGTTTAAAAAACAGTACACTGCTCTTTTTCTCCCCTGATCTAAGCTGTAACAAATAGTTCTGTGCATATATAGGTATCACAAAGTTTATGAGTGGTCTGGAGTTCATTTTCTCTGATCTGTAGGGTGCATATATGTGAGAACAGCTGCTTCTCCTATTAGATCTGGAGCTGCACAGTCTCAGTGCTTGGAGAATAGCATCTCTATTGAAGTTACACGGTTGGTCATTTGTGCTGTTAAGTGCCTGCTGAATAAGCTGTATATGCTGATGTGTTCTGCTATAAGTTCTGTCTGGTTGCAAACCATGTGTCAAAATATTAGAGACAAATGTGTCAGTTCACAGAAATCACAAGTACAGATGTTGTTCCTTTGTTCTAGGACCAGTGGCACTGACAGCACGTAAATTGAACTTGGTGGGATTCTGGTTTTCTCCCTGTGAAAGATAACAATGGGAGTTTGAAATCAACTTAGCTTCTTGCAGAATCTTTTAAATTGCAGATTGTGAAAAGCTGTCGGGATGCTTTTGTTCTCTGGATTTTGAGAAACTGAGATTTCTTGTACTTTTATTCTTAACATAATGTGATTCTTTTTATGTACTGAGTTTCGTCTTGACTATACATCCCTGCCCCGAAAACCTTGGTGCCGACACATGCACTCAGGGGAAAAAAAAGGAAATCTTTGTTTCTTTGTTTCACTTTATCTGAAGCTGATTTGCAGTTCTTAGTCTAATGTTTTAGCTCTTCTAGTACAGAGGTCATCTGGAGAGCAAAAATCTCCAGCTAGAATCAGAG
The DNA here is from genome assembly GCF_019232065.1 of Centrocercus urophasianus. NCBI lineage: Eukaryota > Metazoa > Chordata > Aves > Galliformes > Phasianidae > Centrocercus > Centrocercus urophasianus. The sequence continues at coordinate 46,917,458 of NW_024884364.1, read as the reverse complement.
AAGCCTGGCAGAATAACTCCCAGAAAACATAGCAACTGCCTTTCTCCTGACCGTTTCACCTCTTTCTAATGGGCTGCCAGATGTGGCCAGAGTTGCATTAGTTTTTCAGGTGTAGAAGTTTATGCGCAGAAGTCTATATGTGATAGTTTTCCAAGCATTCTTCCAGGCAGATGGTTTGCTACATTCTCATTTTGCAAGGGGCTGGCTCATTCTCAATCTAGGCTCTTTTACTGTGGGGAATTAAAGGCATTAAGCAATATTATAAGCCTATACACATTAATATAAACTTATACATACTCAACACTCACTTGATTTCAATGTCTTCTGCAGATCTGAATGAATGTGGACTGAAACCACGTCCCTGTGAACACAGATGCATGAATACACATGGCAGCTACAAGTGCTATTGTCTGAACGGGTACATGCTCATGCCAGATGGCACATGTGCAAGTAAGTAACAGAGCAGACAGGATAGGCACACCAAGATCACCTAATCACATTGGACTCCAGCAAAATTTCATTTTGTGATAAAAGGATTTTGCTCATTTAGGATGGGATTTTTGCCTCAGCAATTTTGATAATGTAAGCAGCTGACAGAGGCTTTCAGTTTGACCAAGTAAATTAGGTCGTAACTGTATTTCTGGGATCCAGAGGAATTTTTGTCCTTTTAGAAGTAAAAATATTTGATAGTGCTAGCTCAAATGAAAGTCATTACATAAGCTTGGTTCACAGCCTTGCTGTTTCATCTATTGAATGAATGAATGAAGCAATCCAAACAGTGCATCAATACTGAGTATAGTTTACTGTGCTGAACTTCATGCTGTTACTCTTTGTTTTAAATTTCTGCATGCCCTGAATAATTTATTTTCTATGAGTGCTGATATGCTTCCCACAGTTGCTGCTGGCTTCTTGCTAACATTTGTCTGCTGTGCTAAGTCTTATCTGAACTGAATTTCTGCCTATTGTCTTTGTGGCTGAACAAGTATTCTGCATTGTCAGCTAGCCTAATTTTCAGACTTCTTATTTTTCAGTGATACTGTTTTGTTTCTGAACAATACTTTCTTTTTCCACCTTAGCAAAACCACTCCATACAGGTAGTTTTGCTTTGAATTTCACAAAACTCAAGGTAGCACAGGGGCCTTTTTAGAGTCTGTTGGACTGAAGCAGATACATCAGTGAGACAAGAAAGCAAGTTGATCTCAGCAACTGAATAACCTGTTTTAGAGATCTGTCCTCAACCAATGAACCTTACTGCATCAGGTGTTGCACAGTCATTCCTGTGGATAAGAGAGACAACCCTAAACTCTGAAAAGATTTAATCTCCAAACTTTGTAGACAGCTATTCACCAGACAGAGTGTCCGTCTGGTGAATTTGCTGTCAATCTTGAGATAATTAGAAAAATATGCAGCCTTGGTGAAAGCAGGACTGCAGGGTCCTGCAGGTCTGGGGCAGACAGAAAAGTAAGATCTCCTGGTTTCTGTCTTTGTTATGGCAGGAAGACTGAAACTGCAGCAGAATGTGTCTGGGGCCAGAGCTTTTGGAGGCTTCCCCTTCCCTGCAGTGATTGGTGCATCTTACCAGCAGACAGCTGCTGTGGATTCTTTGAGATCTCTAAGAAATGGATATATATATTTCTTCTGTTTCTTCCAAGATAATCTGTGTATTTGCTGGCATCATATAGTGAGCTGTTTTCAGCAAGGTCACTGTATTATGGACAGCTGAACTTCAGAAGCTGGAAGTACTGTCAAAAGCAACCTATCCTTTGAGCCCACTTCCCTTTGAACCCAGAGGGTACTTGATCTTATTTTGTGCCATCCATTTCTCAGTTTCACTACTCTGAGCATGAATGCTCTGTACAGCTGCTTGACTGAACCAAGTCAGAAAACTAGATCCAGATTGTAACTAGACATTTTTGCTGAATTAGTTTTAAGTCTTAGTTCTGGATGGGTTTCATGATTTAGGAAGCCATGTTTGTACCAAATTTGTACAGAAATCAGAGATACGCTGTCTCTTACTTAAGCCAGTACAAAACACTGAATTTCTCACCAACGGTGTCCAGTTCAGAGTATATATGAAAAAACTGCCTGAACAGCTGTGAGCCCAGAAGCTTGTATTTCATTTTGGCACATAAACATTATTTTCCAAACAGAACAGTGGAACCTGACAAATACTGATACAGAACGAAACTAAATTTCAGGGGAAAAAAGTGATTTTTCAGTGGACAAGAAGTCTTCATGACTTAAGGAGACAAACATAATTGAGGAGACAAAGACCTGTGTGTTCATCCATCCTGAGCTTCTTTAATTTAATCCATCTTCCACTTCCAAAGAGATTTTGTATTTTTTTTAAAGCAGAAACTATGAATATGAAATGAAATAATAAACTGTTTATTCAACTAGAAGTTATTCTTGCTTAACTCTACTTGACTCCCATCTCACTTGATGTGAACTTAAGATTTTACTCTTATGAAATGCTGGTTTAACTCACTACTCAACTAGCTAACTTACTTTTTATTATTATATTATTAATAATTTTTATTATGATTTTATTTACTATAATTTTATTCAGGCAAACATTTTGAGCAAATGTTGTTCCTTTTAAATCAAAGTCTCCATGATGTTAATCTCCTTAACAGAAGTACACTTAGTCTGAGCATTCAGGCTGATGGGGGAACCATACCAAGTACTGTGGAACCAGATGTAGAAGGGTATCAGAAGTGTTTGGGTTTTGACTACAGGGAGCCACTTCCTCATGCAGAGAGTAGGTTAGTGCCTAACACAAAATCATCTGAATTCTACAGGAATTACTGTGCTAAATCATAGCAGTAATTTGTCTAAGCTAATACTCTTGTCTTAACTTGGCAAACAATAGGACCTTCAAACAAAAGAGGAAGAAATCAGAATGACCAATTAAAGAAGGATACTTAGTAAGTTTCTTTATTGTCACTTAGGAGGTAGATAACTGTGACAAAAGTATATCCATGTTTTTTAATCTTACCTACTGCTACTATCTTCATCAATACTAAAATAAAACCCTTTTTCAAATATTGTCAATTTTATCTCTTACGCACAGAGCCTAAGCAAACCAGCTTAAGAAAAATAATTTAGCATCAATTTAGTGTATGCATTCTATTAATACTATATGGCAGTAGCTATAGGTTCACCTGCACACATCAGTGGCTTTTCTATGCACTTCATTGCACACATTTTGAACCTTCTTGTGCTTCCACCAATGAACAAGTTGCATTTTAAAATAAAATTATCTTTTTCCACTTAAGTGATGCGCCAGTCTGGCAGTTGGTTTTGTCTCAGATTACTTCGCAACTACTCCAGATCTCCCAGTTAGAAAGAACCTATATAAAGCTGTGTTTCCCTGAATGCAGTAAAAGTGATGTAGTAGAAAAAAATACCTTAGCATACACCTCCAACTCTTCTAGTAAACACTTCCAAATGCTGCTTGTCTTCCTGGCATCGTAGTACTAATGCATGCAGGATATTTTCAGGATTTTAGACTTAACTTCTTATATACCTACTACATTTAGTCTGCTTTTCTAGCCTCTCATAACGCGCTCTCAGACGAGATCTAAACACATTTTTCTGTTTAAAGGCTGATCAAAATAATTTCCAGTAATTCACACTTCTAGCCAATCCTGGACAAACAAGACTTATGTACTGACTAGTGCCTCTTTAGATTCAAGTATCTGTTCTGTAAAGGATCAAAATAAATTGCACTTTCAAAGTCCATCAGGCTAAGTAATTTTTAAGTAATTTTAGGAATCAAGGTCTGTATAAAAGCATGTTAAATGTTAAGAAATGAAAACATTTCTCTACTGTACTGCATGATAAAAAGCTGAAGTGATGGAAAATTTAAAAAGCCTTTTTTCTAGTTTGAGCAGTTTTGTCTGTATTTAAAAGATAATAGCAAATCAGAACGGATAATGGAGAAAAAATGAGGAATTTGAGCAGACAGGAAAACAACAAAATGAAGGGGAGAGGGGACAAAAGATCTATCTCATGAATTGTATTATTAATATGTTAATGTATAGACAATTTGACTAATAATGAATGAGATTTTGTTGTCCTAATTATTTTTCTACACTCATTCAGATCTAAATTAATAATGAAGTATGTGTTACCAGCCTAGATTTTTGCTCTTTTTGTTATTTTAAAAACTGTTTTCAGGCTCTAGGACCTGTGCCATTGCGAATTGCCAGTATGGTTGTGAGGAAGTCAAAGAGGAGGTACACTGTCTTTGTCCATCAGCTGGCCTCCGTTTGGGACCAAGTGGGAGGACATGCATTGGTATGGTTAGAGAGCTCACTCTCAGCTTCTTTTCTATAGGATCCCCAAAAACTCGAGTTTGGAGAATGAGTAATAAGTATTTATCCCTCCTCACTAGCTTTTCTAATGCTTCTTGTTATTTACAGTGATGCAAAATGTGCATGCTTTTTAAATAATAATTCTTATAATATAATTCTTTGGACTAGTTCCTTCCACAATAAAGAATCAAGTGTTTTGACATATACTGTAGTCATTAAGAGATTTTCTGTTTCTCTGAAATTGCTACATACAATATAGGATGTATATGTCCCAGTGACATAATGCGTTATAGGATTTGGGAGTCACGTTTGGTTGTTTTTTCCTGTATTGTGATGACCCACAATAGGAACTTCTGTATTTTTCTACAGAAAACTCGACATCATTTTACGTAGGGATTTCCTGTGATAAGGTAGCATTGCTTCGTAACACTTGGTACTGTTTAGTGACAACAGTTTTACACTGCTATCTGAAAAGGCAGGACTACAGTTTTGCAATCCGGTGCTGAAATGGTACCCATTTTAATATTGAAACTAAGCTAGCATCAAAACATCAGTGGGCATGAAATGAACCCTCCAAAGCACAGACCAGCCCAAGATGGAGAAGAAGAGGCAGTGAAGTGCATGTCAGGGAGCAGCAGTAGCAGGCTTGTTCCCTGAAGGGGATAAGCTGAGAGCCACAGGTGACCGCACCACTAGCAGTGTTATGTCTGCACTGACCAGTGTCCTCTCCCACAGCATTTGATCACAGTGGCTGACCAGTGCTTATAACAGGGCAAGTGACAAGGTCAGGTGATAAATCAGGTCCAGTGTCTGTCCAAGGGGTCTGGTCAACAGGAGGAATACAAGATGGGAAATAAAGCTTTAATGTACATCCAAGGAGTCCATCCAGGATCTGCAGCAAAACTACCAACAGAGTAGTCCTGAGGTCCATGCAGGGACAGGACTGGAAATGGACGTGATTGCAGCACATTTGGGCAGGAATTCAAGGCCCAGGAGCTGAAATGGGTCCTCAGTCCATGGTTGGGTGGAAATCTATGATGAGGTTGGTTCAAGTGTGCGAGACCTCTCAGTATGTGCAGGAGCAGCACAGAAGCATTTCCAAAGCTGGAATATTGCTGTTGTTGGTCATCACAAACAAACCTGAAAGGCTATGGAAGCATTTATTTTTCAGATTGTATGCTCTCTGCTAAATTGTTTTAAATTTAATAGAAAATTGAAAATTGTAGCTGGGAAATGTTTCATTTTCTAGAGTTGCCCAAAATATAAACAAGTTTTTGCAATGAGTTCTAGTCAGTACCATGTCTTTAACAATGTACCTGATTTCACATTGCAGTATGGTATTTCTCTAACAATGTATTGGTAATCTCCAATGGTATCTCTTACTGTATTGGTAATATATAATTGGTAAAAAATATATAAAATTGGTAAAAATATTTTAAATGTTGAGGAGTTTGACGTGTCAGATATAGAAATGAATTTCAGCTCTAATGGCCAAAACAATATTATGCTTAACATTTCAAACAAATTAATGCATCATCCAAGAGGCAGTGCTGCATACAAGGACAGTTACTATATGAATTATTCTCCTTAATGTACAGCTATAGTATCAAGTCAAGTATGAATGTCATATAGCGTGAGGCTGTTTTTTCATTTTTAGGAATTACAGAGTAAGCCCATATGGATATTTTGCTTAATTTCTAAACTGTGAACACTCCAACATGAGAACATTATTTCTCTCTTTTAAGTGAAATGAATTTGTAATTGGAAATATTCAGCTTTGAAGAATCAGCAAGGCTCTCTGACTAACAGCAAGCAAGTTAATTTTTGTTTGAATTGTTTAAGAGCTACTTGAAGGTGAACACTGTTGAAATATGTTATTAAATAGAATCAAGAAGTGGTTCTCTTCCTGAATTATTCAGGCAGTTATTTTTATTTTCTTGTATTGAGTCTATTTGCATTTACCTTGCTTACCCAAATGGATTTGGAAGATCACTGGTACATATTGATAGAATGTAAAACACACAAAAAGGTGTATCCAGTGGTTAGAAATAGCATGCCCCTTCTGGCTATACAACTTGTGTTTGCTCACTCTTTTCTATCACGTGTCCTCTATCTCTAAAATGAGAGAGCGACTTCCTGCTGTATAGCATACTGGATGTGAAAAAGATTCTAAGATACTCTTAATACTTGAGTATTAGTTACAGAAATGTTATAAATAGGTAAATGTTTGAAGATCCATGGCTATTTGTCTTAGCTGAATCCTCCTAAGAAGCTGCATTATTCATGAATTAAATTGATAACATTTAATTACAGTGACTATTTAACAGTGTTCATTTCCTCCCATACCAAGTTGCCTTATTAGTCCAGAACATCTGCCACTGTTACCTCCTGCTGGGCAGACACTTGCAGTCTGCAGTCTCTGCCATGACTTGGCCCAGCAAGGGACGGTGCGAAGATTCAGCTGAAAGAGCTGCTGCCCCCACTCCTTGCTGCTCTGTTTCCTGTTTCTGAGGCCCTCTCTTAAACTATTCCCTGATGTTTCAGGAGTCCCTCCCTCTCCTATTTTGTGACCTTATGGGAAATCGTTGACCTCAGTGGAGAGCCCGTACAGTCAGTATGGCTTTTGCTTGTCAAGTCTCAAAATCTTCCATTAAGTTAGTGGACGTTTTACTGTTTCATTCATATTTAGACATGCAAAAGCCATTCCCAAGTGTATTCATTATAGGACTTATTTATTGAATGCTGTGTGATAGCCAAGACCAAACATGATCCCGCTTGACCGTTTTAATTTCTTTTGGATCTGACCAGCATCCCTATTCCTGCTCTAGATATTGATGAATGCTCCACTGGCAGAGCTGTCTGCTCTTTCAATCGCAGATGTGTCAACACATTTGGAAGCTACTACTGCAAGTGCCAGCTTGGTTATGAACTGAAATACATCAGTGGCCATTATGACTGTGTAGGTAAGACTTAGCCCATGTAATTTATTTCTCCATTTTTATCTTTTTTTCATTCCCACATAATGCAACTTTCCATCATTGTCTGAAGTACATTGGCCTTGTCTAGAGATGCTACCTTAGAAATGTCACTAAGAATATTTTTTATGACTTTTGGAGCTTTTGTTCTCGGTTTTCTCTGTGGCCTTATTAAAAACTTGATCACTGGTACTTGGAAATTACATTGCCTCCTTGTACCAAGTCATCTTTAAACTTTTGCAAATGATGTACAAAAGGGTGTTGTACGTTAACAACAGTTGATGAACTCCAAGAAAGCGCTAGTTTTGGTATAACTGTAGTCAAAGAGCTTGTTCTTTTGACTTTCAACCTTTGATGACTAAACAGTCTCACAATCTTTTTCTATTTTATTTTCTGTGTGTAGTTAATGAGCAGTGTGAATCAAGACAGTTCACAACAGTAGAAATAGTTGTTTGGATGGATAGTACAGAACCTAAAAAAAAAATAAAAATGTATAAAATAGTAGGTCTTAATTACTTTTCAGGTCTTTTTTGCATGTCGGCGTTTCTCACAAACAGAAATAGAGGAAAAGTTGTTATCTTGATCTACCCAATTAAACAAACATCAAAAGACATTTATTTCTGTTTCAGACCATTAGCTAATGGTGAAAGAATGGCAAAGGGTAAGGTTCTGCACTGGGCACTGCAGTTCACTAACTGAGAGCCAGCAAGAGTTAGCACAACAACACATCCAAAAGCAAATTCGTGTTTTCTGATTTATTTTTTTTTGCTTGAGATTGGCACTTTAGGGTGGGAGGGAGATCTCAAAGCAGGTTTTGGATACTGGGTATTGGAATTAGAGCTTTGTATTGTAAGTAGCTCCAGTGTTAAAGAGGAAAAAGTGCTTAATTTTTTATACAGTATGTGTGTATGGGGGAAAGATTGAGAGGTCTCAGTTGTCAGGATTTTATCACTTTATCTGGAAACCTGGATCTTGCTCTCAGAAATTCTGTTTTTTTGAGTCAGTCTTCCTGCTACTTGTGTCCTACTTGACCTGCCTGGAATCTATCAGCTGCTAAAAATGAAACAATCTGGGTAAAATGCTAATGGTTCAAATATTTGTACAATCACTTGACTCCCTCATGTGGGAGAAGTCAGAAACGTGTTTGTGATGTAGCAAAATAGTGATAAAGGAGAACGAAATCTGTTACTCTTTGTGTTTGTACCTTTTGTTGTCAGCTAAACATAGAATTTTCTACTGAAAGTCTAATTGTACCTTTTTCATGCAGCATCATTTGTATGCCTCGAACATTAGAGGTAGAGAGAAGATCTCAAGATCCTGTCCTTTGTTAGTTTCAGTTTCATTTCTAGAGTGAATAAAAGAGTGGGGAAGACTTGGTGAATTATTTTCATTGACATTAAACATTTTGCAATGCCTTTTGTTAGCAGAATACAGTGCACAACCTACAGTTTGAATCCTGTTCTCATTCAGAAGACAGTAGCACTCTTCTGGGATGCTTGGCATAAGCCTATAGCTGTATGGCTAGAGCTGAAACTAAGCATATTCTCTTAACGTTAGTCCTTCTGCCTCCAATGGCCTCTGGACCATCTTAGCACTATTAACTCTAGTGCTTACAGTACAGCTACAAGCAGGTTATCATGAAGCATGATTATCAGCCCAGTTCTAAGGCATTTCTGTCTTTCCCTAGATGTAAATGAATGTGTGACAACCACACACAGGTGTAACCTCCATGCAGAGTGCCTCAACACAGAGGGATCCTTCAAATGCAAATGTAATCAGGGCTACCAAGGAAATGGCTTTGATTGTGCTGGTGAGTACCTCAGGAACAGTACTATCTTCCTTTTCTGCAGTAATTTTTGGTTACGAGGACTTTTCTAGGAAAGACCAAGCTGAAAAGTACTATAATATCCACCAAAGCCAATCTCCACACAAAATCATTTATTTATTATATGTCATTGTGTAGTTAGTTCAAGTATTATTAGCTCAAATGAACTTTGCCTGTGAACTTTGCCTTCCCCATAGTATCACTTGAAATGTCAAGCAGATTTATTTATTTATTTATTTATTTATTTATTTATTATATAATTATCATGAAGAAACAGGGAAAATAGCTTTAAACAATTACTGTTTTTTTTAATTTTTTACAACTAGCCTCTTGGAGGGCTACTAAATTTCTTCCAGAAAAGATTCAAGGCAACTTAGAAAAAAATGAGAGAAAGGAGGAAAGCCATGACTCCTCTGCTAAATTATTTCCACTTATAATTTCCCCTTTGTCTATTGAATATTGAAGACTTTCTTTAAAAATATCATTGTCTGTTTCTAACTGCATGTGACCCTTCAAGAAGAAAGATGGAAAAGGCTGCCCTTTATGTTTAAATAAATCTCTTTACTTACTTACTCTACTTATTTTTACTAGAGTTAGCAGAGATTTTACTCACAGTGTTATTTATTAGAGATGTTTTCCTCAGGAGATATTCAAATTTTTTTAATAAAAGATGTGCAAATAATTTTAAAGCTCTTTTCTATAGAAAATGAAGTCTACACGATATATTTTCTTTCCTCTTTTTTCTTTTCTTTCCTCTTTTTTTTTTTTCCCCCCAAGTAATCCATGATCAGATATGTATTATTATTATCCATGAACTCTGATGTCCTATGAGTCTCTCTATTACTCATGTTCCTACTCTCATCATAATGGTAGTTGAAACCTCCAGTATTGCATCAGTGTTGACACTTGCAGCATTTGGAATACACTTTATCTGCATGAGAGTTTATCAATCCTAATCCTTTCTGCATTTAATTTTAAATACACTCACTGTGTATTGGCATTGGTTTGAAATCAATGGTTCCAACTCCAATGAAAAGTGAAGGGAGCAATAAGCCCAGGGAAGGGGGTTCTATCTGTTATTAGTATCTGAAGTTATTTTAGCACTGTAACTTATTAACTGTATTTTAGCACTGTAACTTATTATTATAACTTAGTTACTTTATCACTGTAAAATTGAAGCATGTTAACATATGTTAAACACAAAGCAAGCAGTTGCCTTAGTAGGGCTAAAACTGTATTTGGGAAAATAAGAAAAACACGAAGTTTAACTCCTAAGTTAATTTTCTGTTAAATTTCTACTTCCAGTGAAAAATGTTGACTTTTGATGAGGAGAACTAAATACACAAAAACTTGGCTGATAATGCAAGTCTTGATTTGGACCTCAGCAATGTTGTTTGGAAGGATTGCCATTCTCAAATTCCAGTTATGTGCCAGTTTGCTTGCTAGACTGCATCCCTTGTGATTTACCACTGCAAGTGACTAGGAAAGAAAGACACAATGAGTCTTGAGAGCTGGGTGAACATCAGGACAAATTGATAATACACATCTTAACGTGGTTCTGTTAAAACAAAGTACATCGTCAATAAGTGTTGATCAAATATATCTCTGGGCAAATATATCTTTGCATTATTCTGGTTTTCCTTTTTAATGAGAAGCTGAAATTTTCAAAGGAAAATTTCATTTTGCCCTAGTTATTCTTTCCTCAAGCAGAAACAATGCAAGAGGAATGCTTGCTTAAATGTGAACAAAGGAAATATTTTGCTTATGGAAAGGCTATCACACAGTTTTTAATGTCTGGCCCTATTTAAAAAAATTGCTGAAGATGGACAGTTTCTTGTTTTCCACTAGCATTTCTATTAAATTGTTCACTCTCTGCAAACTTTCTCATGTCCTATTTCTAATTATTGTATTCCATTTGTCATTTAGAAGAGGAAGAAGCTGTGAACTTAGAACATGCTAAACAGAAAATAAATGTAATGCAGGAGAGGATAGAGGAATAAGACACAGTAATGAGAGCCATTGGCAGAAGGTCAAAAAGCAGGGACCAACTACAAAGAAGAATACAGTAATAGAAAGAAAAAAAATCAGAGGTATATACACGTGAAAAGCAGCAGTGCTAAAAAGAGACTGGATTCTCACGTGGTACTTCCCACACAAATACTGCCTTTCTTTGAGGGAGAAAGCTGACTTTGAATGTTTCAATGGTTGATTTATACTCAAATTGTCAAAAAAAAAAAAAAGCAATGTAACAAAGGGGGGCCAGATGAGTTTTATTTGGGCAAATGTTTATTCAAACAGTGGCAGAAACACCAATTAGATATAGCAGTATACACTGAAATGCAAAGTTTTCTCCATGTTATAAGACATTTGTGGAAAATCTTTGGCTTCTCTGAAGTCAGAGGAGATTTTGCTATTGGATTTGATAGACTGAGAACACTGTCCTCAGAATGTGGGGGATTGAGGCTGTGGCAGTGACTGCAGCTTCTGCAGCCAATTCCAGCTCCCAGCAGATGTGCCTGGGGTTCTGCTGCAGATAAAAGAAGGGCTTCTCAAATATGCCCTCAGTACTGTATATAATTACTCCCATAGGGTTACAATCCCATTTCCACAAGGAACCATCAATTCTTCATAGCAATTGTCTGAAGTATATAATGAACTGGTTACCATGGCAGCAGCATATAACAAATGAAAAACATTTTAATATATAGCTTAGTTTTCAGACTATGAAATGAGAGGAGCTAAGCACATTGTTCATAATGAAACTTCTGTGACAGTATCTCCTCCTGCTACCAAATAACATAATAAGTGAGATGATGTGAGATTCATCTTTGTACAGAAGTTGGGGGTTTATGCAATTTATATATCAATATGCCAACTTAGCAGAAAGATGCTGAGACATAAGCTGCAGTCAATGCTGCTTGTTTGAATATGACCAGAGGTTGTTCCTTTTATCCATCCAGTGTGAAATGTTGGACACTATTTCTGAACTATCTCTAGCACACATTTCATTCAACAATTTATAGAAGTGTAAGTTTTCCAATGCTCCCTAAAACGGTCCCAGCCATTTCCACATTTGGCCTCTATCTTGCTGCAATCTGTTGCTTTGCTCAGGTTCATATGTTTCCTGATTTCCTATTGTGAATTGAAAAACCACATTTCCCTCACCATATGGTTCAATGTGTATTCCAGCTTTTATTTAAGATTAGGGTCCCAGAAGGTTCCATAAGCAATTAAGATTCCTGGGGAAACACGAACCTATCTTTAGTTCACTTTACTTACAGGAAGCTACAGAATAACAGGAAAATGCAGAACTATCTTAAAGCCTCCATCCTTCAGGCATTGCTCTTAAAATGTTGACAGTGGCACTCTTTTTAATGCCCTGCTGCAGACAGAGGTTTCTGTTCTTCATTATGCTTTGCTTTGCTGGATATCTAAATGGCAATACAAAACCACGACAACTCTCTTTGTAAACCATTTGTAAATGGTTGTCTGTATTGCTCATCCCCTCTCCCACTTTTACATACAGAAGCTACAGCTACAAAAAAACTTGAAAGTCAGTCTCAAGGCTTATCACTTACTAGGTTTTCAAATCTGTTGCTAGGTGCAAGGTGAAAGCATTGCAGTGTCTGTGTGGGCAGAGTAAACCATCTCCTGTTGCAGCCCTCCTGCACTCAGAGCCCTATTCAACATCAGTTGCAGTCACAAGGTGTGTGTGAGGAAAACAGATTACTGCCTGACCCTCTCCTGTACCATCCCCAGAGCATTTCCCTTCACACAATACAGCACAGAGGCAGGAGGTTGGCATCTGTTCTCCATATTTTTTCCAGCTCAGCTTTCACTACTTAGTCATTAGACATACCACCTATCTGTGGTCTCGTAGTCCTCCGCAGCAATAGATGTTGGAAGATTTATTTCTAGCCCTCAGCCACCATTTGCCTTTGTTTTTCCACCTCTTACTGTAATTCCTTCTGATTCAAAGAAATGAAATACCTTTGGAAACTGAGATATTTTTCATACAGTCTGTATTTATAGACTGTATAGGAGCAGGAGGTCTTGGTCTGCATGCTTCCCATCAGAAGGTGCATAAAGAGGAGCTGGGATGAAATGCATTACATTTCTTTTCAGTTTCTAAATTCTCTGTGCAGTCACAGAGATGCATAAATGTGCAAATGTCTGAGAAATACCTGTCTATTTATGTAAATATAGTGGCACAAAGGATCTTGAGATACTTGTGCCTCAGCTGTGTTATCTCAGCAACCTGCAAGTGCTGCGGTTTCTGCAGGACAGACAGAGTTTTATGTGTCCTATCCTTAGACTGTTCTGTTCTTACTGCAATTTATGGGTAGACATAAAAAGCCTTAAATCCACACCTCAGGCTGTTCTTTAGCTGAATACAGATTATGATACCCACAATATATCCTGAACTGTGCTTGGTGTCTGGTCCCTCATTGTCCAGGATATAAAATATGAACATGAAGATTTTCTTATTTCCAGCAAACTGGAGTCTGCAAGCATGAGGGGATTATACGCTTTTGTCCCTATATTTTGTCACACCTCTCAGTTGATTTTCTACACTGCTTAGTTTTGCACGTACAAGAAGATTGGTTTTCTGACATCACAGAGATTATTATGTTAAGCTGTAAGAATTTTTCATTTCACTGGGAAGACTTCAAAGTAGGAACTAAAAGCAGGTGTTCAGGTTGCCAAGCAGTTGGGCTGGCGTGAAAACTTCCATAGCATGTTTATCAACAGCCTGCAGCTTCTTGTTACTGATTGTCAAGAGGAAATTTGTTTGGAATGAGTTCTTCCTGATAATTTTCACTGCTGCATTCTGAGGTTAGACTCAGAAAACCACAGCAGTTAAATCGCATATAACCTTGAGAATGTCATCCTCCAGAGTTAAGGCTCGCTTTGTGGAGTGTCATTAACTTGCAAGTATCTGGCAAGCAAGGCTATGAGTTTTATTCAAAGGACAAGAAAAACAAAATTTTCAGTTTTCGTTTATTTCATGTTTTATTGTCAATTATTTGTTTTATGCCTCCAATTGCAATTTCAGAGAATCTCAGAAACTCTGAACAATCCAGTGAATTAACCAAGAGTCAAATTGTACTGGGATACTAAGTAGAAAATGTAGCTGCATTTCCTTTAAATAAAATCTGACCAATTAACTTTTATCAGGATTATATTATCCAGGAATTAATATAAATTCTGGGATTTTTCATCTTTTCCTACTAGGCTGCAGCTTTGTTTCATTAAGTGGTGTTTTCTCTTCTGTTTGTCTTTGCTTATTTGAAAAGAAACATACGGAAAAAAGTATTGGTGAATCATAGAATATCCCAAACTGGAAGAAACCCACAGTGATCATTGAGTTCAACTCCTGGCTCCACACAGGACCACCCAAAAGGAGCCCTTTGCACTGCTTCTGGGTTTCATCACTGCTGGAAAATCAGTTCTGGCTCCCTACATCGATGGAATTGTATCTTCAAATGGGATTCTTTAAAAATAGGCCCTCATTCAAGCATCCCAACATAGTTTGATGATCGTATAGAGAATAATTGGATTTGAAAAGAAACAAAATGTTTTTGTCTTGAGACGCAGTTTATAGAGAAGAAAAGCATAATATGAAAATCATGGCTGCTAAGTAAATTAAAAAATACCCTCTTATCACTAAGTGTTTCGAAGTTTTCTGTCTGAGTGTAGAGGATATTTGACTTCATTATGCTGTATTATGGATTATGTATTATGTATTCTGCTGTATCATGTCTGTGGACAATTTTTAGTAGTCTACCAAACGAGGAGTTATTTTTTTCCTCCAAGCTCTTGTATATAAATATAGACTATAAGGAGCTGTGTAGCCTGTGTTACACAAGAGGCCAAGTGATGTTGTAAGAGAGGGAACTTTTGTGTTTTCATTGTAACTCATCGTAAATTCTTTACTATGAGAGCAGTGAGGTGCTAGTGCAGCTGCCCAGGGAAGCTGCTGTGCCCCATCCCTGGTGGTGCTCAAGGCCAGGTTGGATGAAGCTATGAGCAGCCCAGCCTAATGGATCATGGGAGCTGGAACTAAATGTTCTTTAAAGCTCTTTATCAACCCACACCGTTTGGTGCTTCTACGATTTTGAATCAGAGAGCTGTCTGTACAACAGAGGTAAATGCATACATAGTACAGTACAGAGGTGAACTTAATGTCATGGTAGAGAATTTAGCTGTATGAGTGTCTGGGTATTATCAAGGACAATGTGATGCCATTTATAAACGTGTTTGCTGAATGGTTCATTAGGTGAATATTTACTACTTTCTTCTGGTTTTTAGCTATTCCTGAAAAATCAGTGAAGGAAATTCCAAGAATCCCTGGAACAGCTAAGGACACAATAAAGAAACTTCTTGCACATAAAAACAGCGTGGCAAAGCATAAAGCAATCAAGAATGTGATCCCAGAAGCAGCCATGACGCCAGCTTCTAAAACCCACTTGCCGTCACTGCACTATGAAGGCGGTTTTGATCTTGGTGGGAGTTACATTGGGGGAGAAAAAAGAACTGAAGTCACCATAGAAGAGGAAGTCGATGAGACTGATGAGGAGGAGAAGGAAGATTATGAGAATCAGATTGACCATGAGCAAAGCCTTAGAGGAGATGTCTTCTGTAAGTTTCTCGATTTTTATGCTAGTTTTAATTTAAGTATATATATGAACAAAATAGTCACCAGACATTGTAGCTGCTCTATCCTAATTTACTTGTAGAAACTGAAAATCAAGCTAATAGACCTACTGTAGGATTAGAGCTAGTGATTCTCCCTTTTAGAGGAAACTATCTGCAGTCAATGTTGACAGAAAAGAGTGTGTTATCCTGGGAGGCACTCTTCCAGCTGTTGGAATCATAGAATCACAAGGTTGGAAAGGACCTACACCAGCTTACATATAGCTTTTTCCCATTTTCTTCGCAGAAGCTCCAACAAAACAGGATATTTTGCTGTTTCATTATGGTTAAGACAAGAACTATCTTTGATTTGTGATAGACATACTCATCACTCAAATAGTGTGTATTATTCATACGAAAAACATACACTTTGGTGCCTTTGTGTTTCAAAATATAAAGCATACAATAGATGCCATTGTTTTTTTGTGTCATTCCACCAGAAAGATAATGTTGTGAATCACAGAGGGTTTTTATCTCTTTTGTTTAGATGTGAGAGTTTATCTGAATGGACTCTCTCACTCTTAAAACATTTGATGGTATTTGAGCATGCATCTCAAGTATCTCACTTAATATCTGACACTAGTCATTTATCAGGAAGATTGACTAATTTTCTCAGTTGGATTTCATATGTTTCCTTTTAATTGCTATCTTGTATAATATTCTCTTTATGATAGAAGGAAAATACTTTATTACCACAAAGCCGGCCAAAATTTGGTGCAGGAATACAGGTGAAATATGAATCCTTGGAGATACTCATAATTTGATAGATGGGCCTCAGATAATCTCCTGATCAGCAGGTCAGCCTATATAATTCTATGATTTTTTCTGTTCTTTCAACATAGCATTTCAATGTAGTACCAAAAATAGTGCTATCCAGTGTGATTAGACCTGCATCCTAATCGCCAGGCTGTACTCAACTCCATGTTTTGTGAAAGGTTTCTGGCTGATGGTGCCATGACTCCAAATCTGATGATCCTATACCCGGGGCTCCACTCTTGCTCTGGCCAGCCACACCAGATACGCCCTACCTCTTTACCCAGCCTTCCACTCTTGATAAGCTTATGCAGCTTTCTGTCCAGCTTCTAAGGATCTCTTCATAAATAATTTCCCTGAAAAAGGTAGCAGGGGCAGAAGATGAAGTCAAGTTGGGGCTGACTGGATGGCAAGCTACCCTTGAACCAGGCTCATCCATACTGGTACTGCCAAATACATGTGAGAGTCTCAGACAAAAGAATTAGATGATTTACCTCCATTGTCTCACAAGAAGCAATAAAGCCCAGGTCTTAACTAAATTAACTAAATATGAAAAAGTAACATTGTTATAAGTTACTGATACTTTTATTCAGAACTTGGTGCCATAAAGGACTGTAGGTTATTTCATTTCCTGAGGCAATGCAGTCTGATGAAAATATCATAAAGTCAGCCCTCGGATCTCTTTCTGCCTTTCTGTGATAGATGGATTGGTGGGCAGAGGAAAGTAACTCAGATGTAACATGCTTGGAAAGTCCAGGAAATATTGCCAGATATTGAAAACCTGAGTATGGTTGGATATTTTTTGTAAGTATTTTTGGAATACTCACTGCCACACTGTGTGGAATGGATTCAATTCCAAGTTGTCAATGTCACTAAAGGCACATCAGGAAAATCCTTTGTCCACAGCAAAATCGAAATCAAAATAATGCACAAGAGAATTCTGTCATGGTGTTTGGTGGGGTTCCTTCTAGAGGTTTTTTTCAACCAAGCCAGGATATTTGAAACAGTTTTTTCTATGAAATAGTGGTTACAATTGACAGTGGTGGCTTTACTGTTATTGCTTGAAAATACTGACCATTGTGATTTATCTGATTTTGTTCCTCTATTCTTTTGTTCTAGTCATATTTGGCTGGAATTTGACATTAGAGATATAAGGGATTTGTTTGCTGAAGATGCCGGTGAGATGTTATTCTGCCAGGGAGCTCTGGAAGGAGATCGATGTGCTTCTTTATATGGGGACACTACTGTGTCCTAGAAGTAGTTTCATTAAGTATATGAACTTTGTTTTACTTATGACTTTCTGTTTTGATCCCAACCACGCGCATGACTTAACGTGTTGTTCCATTTACATTTTTCTTTCAAGTTGGGCTGTGCTTATTAACTGTTTCCTTCCCTTTTAAATTTCCTTGAGCCTCTTGATCCTCATTACTGTACTAACGTGTGGATTCATCCACTTAACTGGTCGAACATTTGGCTTTGAAACGACTTTCATTGTTAATGTTGTTGAATGATCTCTGGAGTATGAGAGTATCTCACATTTACAGCTGGTAATTTTACACATCCTTTTTTCTTCCTCCTCTGCTGATGTCTATTCAGCAGCAATTCCCTTAATACCACATTAAGTTCCTCTGTGTAGTCCCCAGAAGTACTCATTCTGCATCTGCTTTTGTGTTATTAGTATCTGTATTGTTCGTCTTCCAGGAAAAGGAGTCAATTAGGAAAAATTGATAGGTCACATTTTTCAGAGATCCTAATTATTATTTTTAAATGTACGCACTATTCTATCACAGGACCTTTACTACATCTGCAACATATGGGCAGCTGCAGAAAACTGCTGAAGGGAAAAAAGAATTAATATGTGAAGATCTAAATTGTTAAAAGAGGCCACGTAAAATAGGTTGTTTATGAAAACTACTCATCACAGTTTGTTTTTTTTTTTAATGCAGTAGTTAAAGATAGCAAAAATAAAGCCCTAACATTGAAGAAATGTCAAAATTATTGTTAGTTGTGAAAACTTACTTTTTCTTCTTCTTATACTTTGTGATACATTCTTTAATGGATTTTAATTGGTGTTTTCCATGAGGTCTTTGCCTTGTTCAATGTGAAGGAAGTATCTGTTGCAGTGCAAGGGGTGGTTCAATATACATAGCTGTGTGTTATTGATCAGAGCAGTTGCAGATGTGCAGAAAAAGAGGCAGGAACTGCAGGGAAGGGGGGAAAAAAATTGTCATTTCAGGTTCTGAGTTGTGTTTGTTCCTTTCCTTATTTTCTGTGTGATATGGGATCCTAAGGTCTGATTTCCAGAAATGATAAACACCCTCAACTACAGCTATTGACTCAGTAGGGACTGTTTTTATACAGTGATATGAAATGCAATGGGCATTGAAATGTCAAGACCCAGGTATCATTCTGGATATGCACACCATGATGTGTGAGCAAAACAACTACTGGAGTCACTAAAAGTCACATGAAAATTAGTACATTAATATTTGTAAAGCCCAAACGTAATCTAGCCAGCTGTGTTAACTACCAAGCTCCTTCTTTTGACAGCACCAACAATGGTAAGGTTTTGGCTTCAGCAGTGATGTAAGTGGGCTGCTTTCCTTATGCATTCTTGACTCTTAATTCTGAACAAGAGAACTCTCCATTAATCAAGATGTTTGCTTTTAATATCATTCTTTTCTGATAATTAGACCATTGTGTGAGCAAATAATGCTCAGGCTGCAGCTCAGTCCAAAGCTATAGATAAAAGGGCTCCAAAGATGTCGGGCATCTGGCAGATGTAATTCTTTCAGGGGAGGATGGGTAGCAGAAATGTAGCATGTTCCTTTCAGTCTGACAGTGATCTACGGTGTGTACAGGAAACCACTCTACATTTTACTATCTCTTATATGCTGATAGATTTCTTTTACAGTGCTCACTCTAGTTTTGGGAGTGGAAGTGGTTTTGGAGTTGTTTTTTAGAGTTTTTGTTTGTTTGTTCACAGTTTTCATTGAGCTCTGCCCATCAGAGAGCAGTGTCAGATTGACAGCAAAAACCTTTTTTCTGAGAGATCCTACATGCTGCAGTTTTAGACACTGTGGGATTGTATGTGTGAGAATTACTGACAGTGAGTTGCTTCTCCCAGATCTAATGCTATTTCTGTACGTAGAATAATTAGAGTACTTAGGCAAAAACAAGCATAGGCATTTTCCAGGGATTGGAAAATCTGAACAGTCATAACAAGAAACAAAAATACACCACAGTCCCCACAGTTAACTCCTTAAGATGTGTGGGTGCCAGTATTCTGCTATTTATCTGTTCCTCCAATACTGTTGTCTCAGGAAGAGCTCATTCTGAAGCTGCTGGTGATTTGTAAGAAATACAGACCCACTAACAGAAATGCAAAAAGAAATTAAAGCTTTAAGGATAGCACTTGATTACTGCAGACAAATAGAAAATAACGTTCAAGTATAAACCAAACAGTATTTTTTCAGACAAAATGCTATTTCCAGGAGTTTAAAATGCAGTTTATGTAATTTTAAATGCAGTAGCTGGCAAAGCAGAAAGGTGAAATCAAGTGCACATAAAGGAAAATCTATCAGGGTTTTTAGTAAGGTCCTTTACCACACGATTCACTTACCAATGGTGTTCTACTTCTGAGGCATTTTACAGGCATGCCTGTAAAATGGTACTCCACAGATCTATTCTACTTATTGGGTTTGTGGGTTTTTTGTTTTTTTTTTTTTTAACTTTGAGTCTTTTAGTATTGTATCTTTTTCAGATGCTCCTGCAGACTTCCTGTTGCGTTTGCGATCTCTTTATCCCTTATTTAACTTGTAGACTGACTTGAGAATCTATATAAATGATACTTTGCAGGTGGACCTGTGCTCACTCCAAGCAATCTGAGTGCAAGCCAGCTCCAAACAAGAAGCCGTGTAGTCCAAGTTGGTGAACTGGTGAATTGGTTGTGTTTGGTTACGTAGGTACCTCGGAAGACTAGGGTATTAGTTCTCTTTGTCACTAATTTCTGCCTATAAGGTAAGCACATCTTACCTCATAAGACTACACTGATGGCACCAGCCCTTAAGAATGTGTAGTACCCTGAAGCAAAGAATTTTATATATAACTGCAGATAATATAACAGCTAGTGCTGCAGATACGTAGGTTTGTAGATGCCAATACTGCAGAAATAAGGGGTGAACTCTGATGTACCAGAAGTGGGCCTTATGTGAGCTTTTGTTGGAGACTGTATTCTCAGGGATCAAGATATTAAGACTTTTGAGGAAGGCCTGTATTTCTGCAAGCACCACTGGATAGCAGAAGAGATGAAAAGAACAAGCCTGACTCCTGCCTAATACTTAGGAGGGGACAGACTCTGGGTTCTGGTTATGTCCAGTGATGGAGTGATGGCTCTGTCAAACATAGGCACCTTCCAAGAAATAAGGGCTCTTGGAAGCCTTTCTGTAAGCTGAAGCATAGAGTTTCTCATGATTCACTAGTGATATCTTCCAGTAAGTGGAGAACCTGGCTGTAACGTCTGACACTGAAAGCAAAAAATAGATTTGGATACAAAATTTGACCTTTTTATGTATATGATGGTTATTCACTGGAAGCATTTGCAGCATAGTTACACCTGCATGTGTATCCCTCAAGTATAATTCAGTAACTCTGTAAATAAATCTTCCTGGCAGCTGCTATCTTCTATTAAATTTCTCCACACTTTCCAGAACTTTTGACATTTTAATAGCTTTCTTCATTTTGGCAAGGGTTTTCGTAGCCTGAGCCTCTTTCACAAAATACGAGGCCAAGTTTATGGCATGATATTAAATGTAACGACTAAACCCTATGTGCCTGTTCCTAAAAGTATACATGTAGACATAGATTAATTTGGAGAAAGATATATTAGTCTTTGCCTTAAGTAAGAATATTATCTAGGTGATGTAAGCAGTGTTCTGGGTGAGGAGGAAAAAACTGCAAGGGCAACAAGAGGGAACAAGCTCCTGGCAGTTCATCAGAAAGCTTGTAAGATCGCAGGAGTCTCCTTTCTTGGCTCAGCTGGCCCCTTTGGAGCAGCCTCCAGGGTCTCTTCCTTGCTGCGTGTTTTGTCTGGTGTACATAAAGAACAATTTTTTGGCAGTTTTGAAGGAGAAGAAAAGTTAAGAAATGGCATATTCTTTATGGTACGAGGAGACTGGTTTGCAGTGGGTTGTAAACATGTTCTTAATATTGATCATGTACTTACAAATTCAAGCATGTTGGAGTATTTTGATGAGAATCTGTAGGTAAGTGGAACTCGTGGAACAAACTGGATTCTGAACTCAGAAAAAAAACAAGAAGCATACATATGAAGTTCATGACTTTTAAAATACTTGGCATCTGCAACTTCCTAAGGCATGACTAATGCGGCACTGAGTAGGGAAATGTAATTTTGATTTCCATAGCTCCTATCACCTGGCGCTGCTGAGGAAACCTGAGCTTTTCTTGGTGCTTCTGTCCACGTGGTGTGTCTGAAAAGTGAACTTCCTTGTGCTGGGCTTTTGTAAGCACTTTTTGTAAGCAGTAATCCAAAGGATCCTCCCTCTCTCCTCTAAAATGGGGCATTTTAGCTCTTCCTTTTTCATAGGTATATATGTATATATTGAAGGTATCTGCATATGCATTTGCAAAGGATAGAGCCCTCTGCCAGTGAAAGCATCTCTGGCCATCACCTTGTTTGTGATTAGTTAATTACACAGACACCACACAAAGAATTTGAGACCATTGGTTTTTCTAGTGTGCACTTCACTAGTTGTCACTTAGAGTAATACAAAAGAAGCTTAACCACAGAACTTCAAAAGTACTTAGTCTGCCGGCTGACAGTCCATGGAAAATAAGAGTTTGTCAGACCTAAGACATTTTGCCTTTCTCTCTCAGGCTGTTGCTAAAAAATAGCACTTTTTGCATAAGCCAATACTTCTTTAGGCCAATACTGTAGAGAATGCACCTGACATTTATTGCTGACTCACTGACTCTTCCGGTTTGGCACAGGACAAGTCAACTATTTTTTACAAAAGAGCTTTCTACAGAGTTTCTGCCAAGCCTGATGATTGAATTGTCAGGCTGTGCTTGCTAGCTGTGGCAAGGAGGGTGAGGAAGAGCAGAGCGATTGCCATGCCTTTCCTTCCCAACAGGAAGATGAGCTGATGAAGTCTGCGTGTGCCTACATGAGCTGATGAGGCCTGCATATGCCTTAGAAGAAAGTACAGCTTCAGAAAAATAATCTCCTGGAGCTCTCACTACAGCAGTTTATGGGCCTCTGATTCCCCAGATTTATGGCTTTTACAAAACCTCACACATTATCCATGTTTTGAGTTTCCTGTTTGCTGCCAAGTGTTCACATCATTGCCTTCATCATCTCTTGCAGTTGAAGTACTTCAACTGGTAGCTGAAATTTTGTAAGCAAGAGAACAGATTGTCGTGGTGAAGAAAGAGCACATGCAAAGTTCTTTGATTTTGTGGACCTTGCAGCTGAATTACCTACATCTTAGAAGGCACTGTGCTGAGGGAATTCACAATTATTCAGAGTTAGTCTCTAGCCAGGGTTAGGAAAGTAAATTTGATGGAAATTTGAAAAACACATACATTGAATTACTTAAATGAATGATTGTAATTGGTATAGAGAAATAAAGTTCTGCTTTCTGTTCTTGTTATGATTTGGCCCTTGACAAGTTGTTTTCACCAGTTCCCCAGGGTAAAGAAGCAGCTGCCTTTGGCCCTCTCCTGGCACAAAGAAAAGTTGCGATGAAAAGACAAGAGCATGAAGGTAGATTCTTTTTATTCTGTAATATTTATTTTATCTCATATTGTGTGTTTTATTGAGAACCTGTATCAGCCTTAGCTGAAGCAGTTAGAGGTCTTTGACATACAACAGAAGTTTAGTGAGATGGCATATGGCCAAATCATTTCGCCAGTTCGAATGTGAGAACCTTCGTTTTGTGTTTTGTGTTCTTTTTTGTGTTCTTTTCAAAACATATGTTAGCTAACATATGTTAGCTCTTTCCCCACATGGAAATTTAATTTGCAAGTGAATTTCACATATTTTTTTCAGGAAAAAATGAGCTCATATTGGTCATCTCTAAAATTAAACCATTTTAGAGAAATGTTGTATAGCGTGCAACCATATCCCAGTGCCCTTCAGCCATTTTTATTGGGTCTTGTCCTGATTTCAGTTTCCCTTGAAAATAACTGAATAAATATTTATCCTTTAACAACCTGTCTATAAATTCATGATAGCTCCCAGTTCATCAGTAAATTCTGTGGGTATCAAAGTAAGATGATTCTTTTTTTTTTTTTAACATTAAAATTGTTGCAAAATCAGTTGCCAGCATACAAGGCTCAAAACTGGTCAATTTATGCATACAAGTTAAACTTTGGCCATGACCTAGGAAACCACTTCATACATTTCCACACAGAAAACTGCACTGCCTTCTGGTAACTATGACAAACCGCAGCGTATCTCAGGTCAAAGCAGAGTGTGTGAGCAGGTCAGGGGGCACTTTCACCCTCTCTGCTGGTGGGAAACAAGTTTCTCTGTGATGCAACTTGATTTTAAGTTGTGCGGCCTTTATGAGATGGGCAAAGATAGCAAGAAGCTGAAAAATGGCTTCGGAGAATCATGAGAGCCAAGGAAAAAAGCAGAATCCTAGAGGGGAAACGGTGAGCTAATGCACTTATAGGACAGCAGCGTTCTTCTGTGGAGTTAACAGCTAAGTGAGCAGGGCATGAAACGTTGGGATTCACTGTATCTGAGATTCATTTTAGGACAAGGTTGGTTTCAATTGAAAGCAATGGGGAAGTGCTTCCTAGACTTCAAAAAAAATGCAAATGTGATGGCTGACATTCTGTGTGAGATGATGTTTTTTCTTCTCCAATTCAGAGAGCAGTAGGTTTGGAAACAAGACTTGGATTTATATAAAAACGCTCTTTAAATGCTGTATACCACACTTCTCTGTCTCATGATAAAATCCACGCGAAGAACCAAAAGGAATTATTCTTTCTAAGGAAATTCAGATGGCTGACATATGAATCTGATTTGTCATGCTAACATTGCTTGGTTCTTCTTTTTTTTGCTTATGCATAATTGTATTTACATTTTCATTTACACAGCCATGAAGGCTGTGGTATGCTCTGGATGACGCTTTTTTTTGCAGTGTGCTCTAAAGGTCGACATATTTGGGTTGCTCCCAGCTCCATATAGTATGAGTATTCAGTGTGAGGCAACAGATTCCTCTCATGGGAAGCCAGCTTCTTTTTTTTAATGGCAAGAAGGAAAGCTTGAGCATCTCAGCTGATGCAGCTACAGCAGTGTAGTTGCACATGTGGAGAAGAGCAGAGCTTGAAAATTTGCAGTCCCCAAACCATTTATGATGTTCAAATTAAAAACCAGCATCTCAAACTGCACCTGGAAACCAGCAGGCATGCAGGAGGCAGAAGTCATAGCATATAAAATCATGTGCACATGGGAGACTGGCAGTGAAAAGACACAATAGGTTTTGCTGTGAGCTAAGGAAAGAGTTGCTAAATAAATTGGGATGTTTTGCTTCTTTTGGAAATTAATCTAGGTCAACGCTGTCTGAATTGAAATTGGGGATAGTTTTAGCACGATCTGTACACTTACAAGTAGGTGAATAAAGAGCAAATTGTTTGTATCAGTACTTAAGATGCAACGCTTCTCTTATCTGTGTGTTTCTATTGCCAATTTGTTTCCTAGTTGACTGCAGTTTCAGTCGAGGAGTCTGCGACTGGAAACAAGATACTAATGATGACTTTGACTGGAATCCTGCTGATCGAGACAGAGGTATTTATTTCAATACCTATCCCCTTGCTCAGCTGTGATGTCTTATCCTCTCCAAAAAAAGGGGAAAGTGAAGAAGAAAATAGGATCAAGAATTAATTAAGGCAGCAGAGAAGGCTGAGAGTGGAAGTTGCTTTTCCAGTGGCAATTGCTAGTTAGCAGTATATTTCAGTACAAATGAATCAAAAGGTGAGCAGAAGGATTTGAATGTAATTGTTAAGAATTGCAAGTTGCAAAACAATTGAAACCTTATTAGTTACATATTGTGTCTCTCCAAGGCTGGTAGGATATTTAAGCACATCTACCATTTAGATGGGTGCAGGAATGGTGTCGCTCACATGGTTTAGACATAGCACTGTGATAACTGTGCCTGGCCTTCTCCAATGGAGTGGTGATGTCATCTACTCCTGCTTGGCCTTTGACACAGTCCCTGACAACACTCCTACCAGTCAATTGGAGGGATATAAGTTTGATAGATGGGCTGTTAGATGGCCGAAGAATTGGCTGTATGCCTGTGTCTGAAGAGTTGCAGACAGCACTTCAGTGTCCAAATGGAAACTGTACCAAGTTGTTCAGCCTGGAGAAGGCTGTGGGGAGATTTCATGGCAGCCTTTCAGTCCTTAGAAGGGGGACTGCAAAAAAGATGAGGAGGCCTTCTTATCAGGGAGTATAGTGATAGGACAAGACACAGTGAATTTAAACTGAAATGTTTAGATTGGATCTAAGCAAGACATTTTTCATGATGAGTTGGTGAGGCACTGGCACAGGCTGCCCAGAGAAGCTGTGGATGCCCCATCCACAGCTGATGTAGTCAAAGATGTCTTTCCCACGGTATGGAGGTTGGAACGAGAGGATCTTCAATGGTCTCTTCCAAGCCAAACCATTCTGTGATTCTATGATCTTCCTTTGTGAGGAAACATTGCAGAAAATGTTCCAGTAGACCCAGTGGATAATGTAGAGCACTTGTTCCAGTCCCGACATGCACATTCTCTCTCTCTTCTTTCAGAGTCTTTCCATCTCAGTCTTTCTTTGCTAATCCTTCCTCTCCTGCTCCTTGTATTTCCTTTTCCCAGTACCTTTCTCTTTCCTGCGGCTTTCAGGAAGCCCTTACCATGGCCTTACTTCATGTTCACAACCACAGGTCTGCTAATTACGTCTATTTATGGACTCACTTCTTTTATTGCTTCATCCCTTTGTGTGTCATCTCTCATTTTGTTGTTCCTCCAGGATTTAAGGAATAAACTGCTGGTTCCTTTATCATCACTGGTATCCTTTGTCATCACTGCAGAGGAAATTGCAGAGCGTATTGAGCTAGATCAAGTGCTGGAAATGGTCTGACCAGAGGGGCACAGCACCATGTTTCAGGCTATTGCATTTGAGATGATTTTGCCTTTCAAATGTACAGAAAATTGCAATGCAAGGAAGAATGACTGTGATTGCCAGTGAAATATGAACTCATTTCCTTTCTGAAGGGATCTGACTTCCAATAGAGAAAGCTTATTCCTTGAACATTAGACTTCCTGCTGCTTTTCTCCAGTCTGATTTTAAATTATTCAAGTAACAGAGCTTCTCCTTATTTTCTTGGCAAAATTGCTTTCAATTTACTAACAAGTAGTACAGGTCCATTCAAGTTTCATTTTCCATTTTTTGTTACAAGGTGATGGATACTACATGGCTGTTCCAGCCTTTGTGGGTCACAAGAAGGATATGGGCCGCTTAAAACTTCTCCTGACTGACCTCAAACCAACGAGCACCTACTGCTTGATTTTCAGTTATCGGCTCGCTGGCGAAAGAGTGGGAAAACTTCGAGTGTTCATGGCCAACCAAAGAACTGCTCCTGTCTGGGAGCAGGACAAGGGAAAAGATGAAAGGTGGCGAACTGGAAAAGTGGAAATATGGCAGGGTACTGAAACAACTAACAGTGTAAGTCTAATGCAGTGTGTAACCTAACTGCTATAGCCAACACAAGAGGTTTTTTCCTAATCCTCCAGTGTTCCACCAGCTCTTTTACAGGCATCGTATGCTTGCAACTGAAAGGCTGTTTGGAAATGGAAGAGTATAGATTTTAGAAGGCTGAGAAGTTGTATGATTGTAATTTCATAACTGAATGACTCCAGTTTGCTAGGACACTGATGCCAAATAATCCCATCATTTTGTAAAAACTTCGTCAGATCTCTAATTATCACAAACTACCAGAATCTCTGTTTATTATTTCATGCAACAGAAGGCATAAATGTGTGCTTGGAAAAATGAAAATCATCTCTGTTTCATAGAAGATGATGCTCTGAAGCCATACTCACACAGATTATTAGTGCAAAAAGAGACCTCATTTATAATCAAGGTTGGGCAGTCACCGTAGGTACAGGGTATGTTTGCCAGCAGAGAACACTGTGCCCTGATACTTCTCTGAAAACTGCCTCAGTAGAGACTTCAGCAAGTTTCTTCTTGAAATTCTAGAGCCTGATTTTCATTTATATGACTGAATATTTTCAATGCAGGGCAAAGGGTTATGTTTACCATTGAGTACTGGAAGCATAAAGGAAATTGAAGTCCTTTTTGAAGTTTTTTGCACTGACAGAAAGACATGGAGGAAGTCTTACGTAAATAAGAGTCAGTCTATAAAATAAAACCCCAGACACTCTATTGATAAAAATGAATTTACTGTGTGTGTGACTGCAATTATAATGGATAGCCTACTATATATACAGATTGAAATAGATGTATTTACCAGCTATATAACCTAATACTAAGGGTCCAAATAGGTGGAAAATGAACAATTGTAATGTCTCCAAAAAAAGAGGGCACTAACGTCTCATAAAGTAATAATGCCACATTATTATAATGGGATTTCACTCCATTTGCATTTTCTTTGTACGGTGAAAATAAGCAATCTTATTAAATGAATCCATTTGGTATTGTAAATCTGTACAGAGGATTATCAGTCCAGTTAAATAATATATAAACATTCTAAAAGCTGCAGGGATTTGAGTCATTAAGTCTTTCATGAATTACAATTAAACATTCCTCAGATATAGCATTAAAACTGTTTAAGAGTCACTAAATGGTTGGATAAACTACATTTTCACTGTTAATGCATCTCTTTTCTTGTGACAGATCACCTTTGAATCAGAACGTGGGAAGGGCAAAACTGGAGAAATTGGAGTGGACAATGTTCTATTAGTTCCTGGTCTATGCCCAGAAGACACCTGAGAATGGATATTTTGAGTATTCTGGATTTAGCCCTATTTTCAACTCTTGCCTTGCTAGTAGTGTATTTTTAATCTTTTCATTATAAAAAAAAGGAAAACGTAAATTAAAAACCTGTACCTTGAACTTAGTGCAGCAATGCAAACGGCAACTGACAGGTGCAAGATGCAGAGCACACTTTTTATGAATTAGATTCTAATACGTGCTTTGAATATAGCACTACTATATTTTAACACTCAAGGTTAGGGCTTCTGAGGCATTAAAATATGTGTCTAGCTTTTTTAAAAATTCTGTATGCTTTCATTCCTTAAAGCTCTTTTCAAGGCTGTTCTTAAGTTGTCTGTTGCATTTCTACTTCACAAGAACACAAAGCAGTGTTGAAGAGGATGCTACTACTTCTGGTGATGTGATTTTAACTTCTTACTTAATGTGTAGATAGTAAATTTATTAAAAAACAATTAGAAGAATGAGGAGGTTTTTTTCCTGTCTTCATGGAGCTAAATTTTAAGTGGAGTCACATCTTTGAGGAATATTTTAATTGCTGATACAATATGCAAAATATCCTCTTTGTCATCAGTGTCTTTAAGTCACACAAATCACTGTTTAGGAATGATCCACTTTTTTTTCATAGGCATTTAATATGCATCACATAGAGATGATATTACCAAGTGGTAATGAAAAAAGTAAAGAAATTTTCACACTCTGTACTGACCTTCAGGAGCAGACAAGTTCCTGCTGGGTCACAGCCCTTCTTTACTGCGCAGAGCCTTGAAACAACCATGTTCATTTTCCAGTAGACAGGACGGTTTAGTGGCCTCACAGTAAGGCTCATTCTTACATGACACAATGGAGAAATATAAATCTTTTTTGCAAGTCCCTTCATGTTCTTCAGACTTCAGCAAAATGGTTGGAGGCTGCCCGCCTCCCCAGGAATGGAGAAGGAAGCAGACTCTTCTCGCACAAAGTAGAAGCTGATATCTTGCCACTCTCTGCCACACATGCCTCTGGAGGTACATGTGTGTAAAGAGGCTCTGGAATCCAGGTTCCACGTGTACTGAAAAGCTGAATGATTGAAGCGTGGGCAAAAGACCATTTTCTCCTTTGTGATCTCTTTGGAGAATGTGTGACATCTGCATCTCAAGCAGACCAGGGTGCCTGAAACTGAGAAGATTGAAGGTCTGTTTTATTAAAATCAAATTCTGTGTCTAGCTGCCTAGGTGAATTAGGCACTAATACCACCTTCTTGCACAGGATGCAAGCAAGTAGCAGTCCCTGAAAATACCAGTCTCTGTAACAAGTTTCTTGGAAACTGACAGAAAATTAAAATGGCCCATGTGGAATCGCCCGACTGCATGTTGGCATCAAAAGAGCTTGGCCAGCACGTCGAGGGAGGTGATCCTCCCCCTCTGCTCTGCACTGGTGAGGCTACATTTACACTGCTGCGCCCAGTTCTGGGCACCTCAATTAAGTTAAGTTAAAAGACAGGGACCTCCTAGAAGGAGTCCAGCAGAGGACGACCACAAGGATGAGTGGGGGCCTCCCGTGTGAGGAAAGGCTGAGTAACCGCGCTCCGTTCAGCCTGGGGAAAAGGACACTGAGAGGCGATGTGGTAAATATTTATAGCTATCTAAAGGAAGGTGGGAGGCAAATGGGTGAGGACAGGCTCTTCTCGATGGTGTGTAGCAAGAGCACAAGGAGTAACGGCCTAAACCTTGTACATAGGAAGATTGGTACTAACATGCACAAGAACTTGTTTATGGTAAGGGTGATGGAGCACTGGAACAGGTTGCCCAGAGAGGTTGTGGGGTCTCCTTCTCTGGAGGCATTATTCAAAACCTGCCTGCATGAGTTCCCGTGTGACCTAATCTAGGAGTTCCTGCTCAGGCAGGGGATTGGACTCGAGGAGCTTCCCAGGTTCCCTCTAATCCCTGTCGTTTGGTGATTCTGTGATTCTGTTGTTGGTATGGAGAAGAGACAGCAGCTATTAATAGGAAGACTTGGTAAAGAAATACTCTTTACACATCTTAGCCAGGATTCTGGCATTTATTTATCTTTAATAAGTATTACAATTTTTTTCAGCCCTTCCCTTCCCTCCCCTTCCCTCCCCTCCCCTCCCCTCCCC